>NC_037330.1:30376104-30679134 GCF_002263795.3 Bos taurus
CAGGTAAACTTGTACTGTTAGTGCTATATGGGTAAATGTTTCATTTGAAAAACATGAACTCGGATGTCTAGATGGGTATGAACTCTTTCTCCATGCTGCTCACTGTTCTTCACTATCTTGGTGGTGGCGGTGGTGGTTTAGCTACTTCATTTGTGTCCAACTCTTGAGACCCCATGGACTGTAGCCTGCCAGGCTCCTCTGTCCATGGGATTTCCCAGGCAAGAATACTGGAGTGGGTTGCCATTTCCCTCGCCAGGGAATCTTCCCAACCTAAGGATGGAAACCGGGTCCCCTGCATTGCAGGCAGTCTTCACCAAATGAGTTACCCAGGAAAGTCTTTACTATCTTACAGTGAGCTGATTACCTTTTCTTAGTTCTTGAGGGCTTTTTGATTTGAATCCTTGATTTAGATGAAACATGACTGAAGTTCAAGGGTAAGTACAGTGATGTTTCAATAAGCAGACTAACAAAACATAAATATTTACCTTCATTTTGGGGTCTCCAGGAAATCCTCTTTGCCTGATTAATATTAGGAAACTCTGTGGCAGAGGCCATTTCCCCAGCATCAGTGAGGGGGATCCTCAACATTTCTTAACTCCTCTAAGTCCAAACCCTTAGAAGGTAAATTGAGAAGTGCCACCTTACCTGTTCCATGTTCCAAATTGTCCTCTGTGAGAATTCTCTTCTTCTTTGAGCAACTGATGATGAAAACATTTACCTTATTTAGGAAAACCTTTATACCCTATCCAAAGGAGTATGGCCTTATTCTACAACCTCAAAAAATAGGCCTGTCAGGGTAAAATATGATAGGCATGACATCTGAACTCCTGGGTGGGGAGAGGCTTCACTTTATTAATACACAGCTCAGAAGTAGTATTGGTAGCCCCCGACTTCACCTGTCACAGGTGAAGTGAATCTCTGGGCAGCTAAATTGGGGGTGGAGATGTTAGGACATCTTTTTGAACAGCTAAATTTTAAGATCACCTATATTCCCGAAAGTTCTGGGTGTCCTGGCACCTACATTACATGCTGCGAGATCCTTCAGTGAGAGTACTTGGACTCTTCTTATGGCCTTCATCCAACAGCAGCAGCAGGCAGTTGGAACTCCTGAACATCTGTACCTCAGACCTAGTGTGACATACAGCTTCACAGGTGTCACAGGTGCTGTCTGGTGCAGGGCACTGTGGAAGATTCAGGGTTCTCAGAGGTCACCACAGATTGATTTCTGTGCTTTATTCAAGCCTCATCTTGTACACCAGTGCAGCAGTATCAAGGTTCAGTTAGAACAACCAGGCCTGGCTCCCCAGCCAAGTGGATACATAAAGCTGATCATTATGACCTTAGAGGCTTCCCTCTCCTGCATGCAACCCTCTCCTGACTCACACTAGGTCTGAGGTACAGATGTTCAGGAGTTCCAACTGCCTGCTGCTGCTGTTGGATGAAGGCCATAAGAAGAGTCCAAGTACTCTCACTGAAGGATCTCACAGCATGGAATGTAGGTGCCAGGATACCCAGAACTTTCTGGAATATAGGTGACCTTAAAATTTAGCTGTTCAAAAAGATGTCCTAACATCTCCACCCCCAATTTAGCTGCCCAGAGATTCACAACTATTCCAGATTCAGATAAGCAGGGGTTGGTTCTCTTGGAACTTTCTAGCTTCAAAGGCAGCTTTTATGGCCAATAGATTTTTGGCAATGATTGTTTAGCTGAGGTAGAAGCAACTTAGAACATGGTCTTCCTAAGATGACCTTCAAAGTCTATTGATTAGTCTCCTATGGTATTAATAAGTCGCAAATGACCATTTCTACTCATGTATTTATAGCCTAGGCTAAGTCGCTTCAGTCATGTCTGACTCTTTGCAACCCTATGAACCTTAACCCGCTAGGCTCCTAGGTCCATGGGATTCTCCAGGCAAGAATATTGGAGTGGGTTGCTGTGCCCTCCTCCAGGGGACTTCCCAACCCAGGGATTGAAACTGCATCTATTTCTCTCCTGCATTGGCAGGCGGGTATACTGAGAACCAAATAATGACTATTTTCTGTTAACTCCAATGTTAATTGTGTGACTTTGGGTTACTTAACCTCTCTGTATCTGTTACCTCTGTAACTGTGAAAGTGAAAGTGTTAGTCACTCAGTCGTGTCCAACTCTTTGCGAGTCCATGGACTATAGCCTGCTAGGCTCCTCTGTCCATGGGATTTTCCAGGCAAGAATATTGGCATGGATTGCCATTTCCTTCTCCAGGGCATCTTTCCAACCCCAGGATCGAACCTGGGTTTCCTGCATTGCAGGCAGTCTTTACTATCTGAGCCACCGGGTCTGTAAAATGGGGATTATAATAGTACCCAGTCCATAGCATTTTTATGAAGAGTAAATGAGTTAATATGAGTAAAGTGCTTAGATCAATCAATGCCTGGCATATAACAAATATCCCCTAAATCTTAGCTATCATCAATTTATTGGTATTATTATTCCCCCACTCTCAGCCCACCTGCCTAGAAGAGGGAAGGGAGGGAGGGAGTGAGGATAGAAGAAGGGACAGAAGGAGAGAGGAAAAAAGAAGGAAGGAGCAAGCTCAGGGTCAGCCAGGGTCAAGAAAGTAGACAGGTCTGGTAAATATGTAGGACCATGCCTAAAACAAATGCTTGCTAGGAAAGATCATAATCAGTGATGTAGATTATGAAGTGCATCAGCCCAAACCAGCCTGTGCTGGCAGAGGCAAGAAGGAGGAGACAAGTCACATCAGACCACTGAATGGAATGACGATATGGGAAAAGGACTTCGGAAAAAAGAGCCTCACCCAATTTGGCTGAAATCAAATTGAATTAAGAGGATAAACAGGTCAAAAAGGAATATTCTTATTCCCTATTTGGATAGTTCTGTAAATTTCTCTTCCCATATTCCCAATCGAAATACTATAAATTTTAAATGGGGAAACATTTTTAATCTATTAAGTATTCTTGTGTTTTAAAAGAATGCTTTCCTGTTATTTCCTATCTCACAGAAATGATGGAGTAACTGAGGGAATGGAAGTGAAGTATGCAGCTGAACTCAGAAAAAACACAGTAATTTTATTCTCCTTTTCCAGATAAAAAAATTGAGTAGCTTTTCAGTCTGAATAGTAACTAGTTGTTTTGAACCTTCAAAATTTGCGTTTTCTCATTCTCTTACTAATTTGTGAAGTTATAACTCTTACCTTGAAATCTTCAGAGATTTTGCTCACTTATTAACAAGCTTGCAAACAGTCCATCAACCTTTAAAATAGAAAAGTCTATCTGGAAAATTTTGTGATAAAGCCAAAAGCCACTAGAGAGCACCATACCTTCTCTGATTTTGCAAGACCCTGTGATGAAATGCTTTTAACTTAAAAATTCCTTGGTACAATAACCTTCAGCCTAGATATCTGGTTCTTCTGATCATGCCATTTATTAGATGGGTGGCCTCAGAAAAGTCTTTTAGCTTCCCTGGGTCTTAATTTCCTTTTCTGTAAAATTAGGGAGTTATGCTAAATGATTTTCAACCTCCTCTCAGCTCTAAATTTCTGATTTTACACTTACTAGTTTACCTCTTCAATGTCTCATGGATTAATCAGGAAGAAAACCTGGCAGAAAAGCAAGAATTTTACCTGTACCATTTCATCACTTTTGCCAGCTCACCCACCCCAGTTTTTACTTTTTCAGCTAAGAATCTTGGAATCGCTTTTTTTTTAATTGGAGGATAATTGCTTTACACTGTTGTTGGTTTCTGCTGTACACCAATGTGAGTCAGCTATAAGTATACATCTCTCTCTCTCCCTCTAGAACCTCCCTCCCTCTCCCCCCATCCTGCACCTCTAGGTCATCACAGAGCACCAAGCTGAGCCTGCTGTGTTATATAGCAGCTTCCCACTATCTGTTTTACACATGGTAGTGTATATATGTCAATGGAGTTGCTTTTTATCTTTGCCTTTTATAAACTTTGTGGAAAAATTATAATATTAATTCATAAACATTTATAGGGCACTTATCAAGTTCCACCAATCACTTTTGCAAATACTATCTTACCTGACTGTCACAACAATTCAGATTGATGGATACTATCTTCAAATTACCTGGTTAAAAAAAACAGGCCCAGAATAGGTCAGTGAATTAATTGCCCAAAGTAACAGGGATAAGTTTTGGGAACAAGTCTTTTGATTCCAAAGCCTGTATTCTTTTCACATTAGAAAGCCTACTAGGGGCAGATCCAGATTTTATGGGGCTTGTGGTATATATATTTTTGGTGGACATCTTCAAGAAAAGGAATACAAAAGTACAATACATCACTAAGTATGATCCTGTGACTACACTGTTAGGACCAAGTGAGGGAACTTTAGGGTTAATCTTTAGCATTCAATTTCACAGTTTCCCCTAGTTATACATTTATTTAGTTCTTACTATATGCCAGACACTAAAGTAAATATTAATTTTATTATTATAACAACCTTATGAGGAAGGTACTGTCCTTGTTTTACAAAGCAGAGAATGAATGAGGCTCAGAGCAGCGGCGGGGGCGTGGGAGCGGGGGTGATTTACCTAAGGACAAAGACGTGGTAAGTGCCAAGTATTCAAGCTCGAATTCAGATCTGATCCTGGGTCCATATTGTGAATCTACCATACTATGCTCCTCCTACATTCCACCGTTCAGGTCCTGACAGTTCATATCTGAACCAGTCCTAGTTTGTCTTCCTAACTCTCTTCCATCTACCCTGAATGCTGCTTATACCCGTCACAGTCCTGAAGTGCTGCTGAAGTCCTGACCAACTGAAGGACCTGAACAGCCTTCCTTCTCTGTATTTATCAAAGGTAAAAAGCAATTATTGCTCATAAGTAGCACTTGGCTGTAGATTCCATGCTGTTTTCTAACATGTTTAACTGTTACTGAAAACTTTTTCTAGCCTGAAACAGAGGCGGAGTGGGTGAGAGGGAGAAAGTATTTGGAAACTTTCAGAATCGTATCCCTCAGGGCCCATTCCATTACAATCTAGATTCTTCATTTGCAAAACAAAAGGCTGAACCACTCGGGATTGTAAAGAGAATTAAGTAAGGAGGGGTGAGGGGAGGAGAGGAACGCAGGCTTCCTGTGCTGGTCAACGTTGGTTTATCTCCATCTGACTCGACCTCCCCCCAAAATCTTTGTTAGGCGCCTTGATCCATACATTTTCGGTACTTCTCAAAAGTCTCGGACATCAGAGGCACTCCATGTTTATTCAGTTTGATCACTTCAACATCATAGGGTCCTGAGGATAGTTCAGGTGAACTGCTAAGTATATAATCGGCCCTTCAGAACCTTTAATTATAATTATATTTTGTTCCAAACCCTCAGCGTCCATAAAAATTTGGCCTCTCTGCAGTCTCATTTCTTCATATTTCCGACACACAGATCCTCTCGTGGGGCCAGTGTCACCACCGTCAGACCAGCTCTTTTCTCCCGTCTTCTGTGTTCATACTCACCATTCATCAAATGTAAAAAAGTTCCATAAATTCTCTCATCAAAATCACCAAAAGCCCTTATGAGGTCGCCTGTATTACTGTTTTCATTTCAGAGAGCAGGAAGCAGGCCCTGAGGATTTGAGTGACTTCCCCGAGGTCACTGATCTCAAGAAGCGAGGCCGCAGCCCGCGCTCTAAACTGCCGGCTTTCGGCCTCTTCCCCGGTCCGAGATGCACCCGCGTCCATTCAAACCCCGCCCAATCCCTCACTTCCAGTCAGTTCCCAGCTTCTCCGCGCACCATCGCCCCCCACACCTGAGTCAGGCCCCAGGCTGCACGCCCAATCCATCCTTGGCAGTTAGACTAAGGGTGAGATCGACGCTGGTGTCCCAGATGCGAGTAGATTACCCCGAGGTCCTCCGACGGCGGGCCGAAGGGGAGACTCCGCAGAGGAGCGCGGCTACAAGGTCCCTGCCGCATAGCGGGGGCGCCGCGCGCGGGTCTTGCCGGGCCGCGGGTCACGTGGCGGGGAGGGGGGCGCCAGCGCGCGCGAGCGAGAGAAAGCGACTCTGCGGGCGCGCGCCTGAGAGCTGTGGAGGCGCGAGTCGCGGTTCGGGTGTAAGTGTAGGGGGGAGGGGGCGGTGGCCGTGAGGGCCAACTCCACCCCCTGTGCGCATGCTCCGGCCCCGGGTTATAAGGCAGCCTCGCGGGCCGGGCCCGACAAAGTGCTGGCGAGCTGCTACGTGACTAGCCGGGCGCGTGGGTGCTCGGACGAGCGAACTAGGCAGCCGGCAAAGGACGCGACCTGGACCGTGGGCCCAGCGAAAACTCCAGCCGCGCCGCCGCGTCACGCTCACGCTAGGCGCCGCGAGCCGCGTATAACGGTTAGTTGTTAACGGCCAGTTGCGTGCTTGGCGGGGACCCTGCGGTGTCCTTGCTTCCTCCGCGTGTTTGGAGGGAGGCGTGGGGGAGTGGAGGGCTTGGTCTCCGAGGGGAGGGGGGACGGCCGGGCGGGGGCTTAGGACCGCCGCAGCCACGTGGCCTCGGAGCGCAGCGTTGCTGAAGGAGACCTTGAAGCGCTGGGGACAGCGCCTCTCAGCAGAGCTGCGGCCCCGTTGTCAGGTGCGGGCCACCGGCCTGGCCGAGGAGTTGGGTAGTGGTGCCGGTGACCTTGGGAAAGTCGCTTCCCCTCTAGTCTTAAGTAGGCTCTTCAAGAGATGCTTGATCTGGGAAAGGGACGACGTGAGGTTGACTCACGTGGTGCCTTCAAGCTGCTGGCAGTGTTCTCCGAGGGTAGGGATTCAGGGCGGGAGTTATTTTGGACTCGTGGCACGCCCGCCCCAACCTCCTCGGCCAGCCAATCCTTGTCCCACCTGGTGACTTGCGGCAGTGGCTCGGGGGAACTGCAGTCCCCGTAGCCAAGACGTGACTGCAGGGTTTGAGTGGACTTTGCCGAGGGAACATTGCAACTGGCAGACTCCCGGAGTCGTGCTGACGGGAACTCTTTGTCATTCAACCTGTGGCTGCGGAACGTCCGCCGCAGCGCCCTCACTCTGGGACTTTAAGGCGGCCCTGAGGTGAGGAGTCTGAAGCATAGCATTACACTCGGTATGATGCTCGCTTTTTGTTCCAGATACATACTTTCTCCCCACGTGCGTTTTAACATTTCATTTCTTTGTCACGACTCAAATGCGACAGGCAGTTGCCAAAATTAGTTTGTAATTAATCTTAACCCCCCAAAAAAGTACTACTTGAGTCAGATTCCTAGTGTGCTATACTTGGCATCTGCTCTGTCATAACTAGTTTTGAAACTTGTTTTTCCAAAAATTATTCTGGTTTTGAAATAAAATGTGGACACCTCAGTGCCCTGATAAAACAAATGTGGATATAGTTACTAGGGGAATATGATACGGTGAACTCTGAATTGTGAGTTTTTTAGAGTGTAAGTAGGAATTAGCCATTAATAAGCAATTTTGATGGCTGCTACCAGCCCAGTGAGGTGATGCAGAGAATATGTATTTTAGTGTAGTTTTTTAGTTAGGCACTAAAAATACCCATAAGACCAAGTTTTATGCCTTAGGGTACAATTTTGCCTTCAGGTTGCCATAGAGAAAATAAATAGTTTAAGACATTTAGCCCTTAAAACAGGTATTGGGTATTATTTAAACACAAGTTGAACTTTAGTAATTAATTCAGGGATTGGATGCTGTTCTTTCATTGGACTGCATTGACCCTTGTTAAAAATGCAAGTTAATGGTCTGGGGATATTTTTATAGCTGAATAGGTTTAAAGGTTTAGTTGTAAGCTTAACATAATAGGCTATAACATACCTAAACAGATTAAAAAGGAAAAAGATTCATGCTACCATAGGATGAACCAACTGATCAGTGTTTAAATAGTTTATGTATCTTTTGGCCTTTTAAATGTTAATTCATATAACTCCGGAAAAGATCTTACTGACCAGGTGGTCAGTTTTCCTTATTTTATAGATTAGGAAACTGTTAGAGGTTAAGTGACTTCTAATCTTAGTTCTGAAAACTTTAATGGTTAGGTGAGAATTATGTAACTTTTGACTCCCATTTAATGAGTTCAGCACTCCTGAACTTTCTCTAAAAATTATAAATATAGGTATGAAATGTCTGTGTGTGTGAGAGAATCACTCATTCATGTCTGACTCTTTGCAATCCCATGGACTGTAGTCCACCAGGCTTATCTGTGGAATTCTCCAGGCCCATTTTCTTCTCCAGAGGACCTTCTCGACCCAGGGATTGAACCCCAGTCTTCTGCATTTCAGGCAGATTCTTTACCATCTGAGCTACCAGGGAAGCCCTAGATATGAATTATCTTATGCCAAAAAAGTTATTTTGAATAATTAGTAACTTCCCAACTTATACCTTCATTCTAACTGTGTTTTCCATCCACTTCATAATATGCCTTCCTATGAAGGATTTAGGTCCCTGCAAATGTCTACATGGCATTTTGTTAGAGAAGAGGATTAGGAAGATGGGACCTGATTTGTTGGCTACCAGCCACTAGGATTCAGAGACACCTAGGATTCAGCAAGAACAAGTTCTAGCCCTGGAACTTCCCTGGTGGTCCAGTGGTTAAGACTCCACGTTCCCAATGCAGGGGGCCCAGGTTCAATCCCTGGTCAGGGAACTAGATCCCACATTCTGCAACTATGAGTTATCATGCCACAACTAAGACCTGGTGCAGCCAAATAAATAAATAAAAGTAAAAAAAAAAAAAAGACTCTGAACTCCCAATACAGGAGGCCCAGGTTTGATCCCTGTTTGGGAAATAAGTTCTAGCCCTATCATTCCTGGAGTTTATAGTCTAACTGGAAAGCATAATATATATTGATATAAATACCAGAACATATGCTCTTTATAAACAACTATTGAGTACGTAATAGAGGAAGTAGAGGTTCCTATGGGAACAAATACTGTATTATGTAGGTGTGAGATAACTCCCAGCTTAGTATAGAAGCAAAGGTACGCCTCTCCAAGGAAATGCGATTTAACTTGAGACTTGAAGGATGAATAGGAGTTAGCTAAAGCCAGAGAGTAATAGTGAAAAGAGCATTCCAGATCTGAGTACTGAAGCTGCAGTCAGAATACAGGGTACATTAGAAAAACTTAAAAGAGTTTTGCTAAAGCATAAAAATAGAGCACAGAGAACACGGAAAGATGGGAGTTGGAGAGATGGGCAATATCAGATAATGAAAGGCCTTAGTCATTTTAAGTAAAGAAGGGACTAAGTAAAAAGATTTAAGGAAGTGCTCTTGAAGCTAAATGAATCAAGTTTAATGGTTATAAATGGGGTTGGGAAGGGCACAATCAGACTGAATTTTAGAAATACCACTCTGATTACAAAGTAGAGAACAGGTTGGAGGCTTTTGGCATTTTGTGAGATCACAGTGATGGACAAGATGGACAGTATGGGGAAAATGGAAGAGAGAGGGAAACAGACAGGATTCAATGATAGACCATATGTGGGAGACAGGGAAAGCCAGAGAAGTTAAAAATATTTCCCAGGTTTCTAGCTTGAGCAAATATGAGGTTTTTTTTTTTTTTTTTTTTCTCCATCTACCCAATGTGGACACTAAGAGGTTATGTGACTAGCCCAGGGCTGTTCAGCTGGTAAAGATTGGAAATGTCTTTTTGCAGTTAGTGATTTTTTCCCCTTCTATACAATTTATTATGGCAACTTTCAATACCCAATTGAAGTTTCAAACAGCCAATAATGTTTCATCTGTACTCCTACTTACTTCTCTCTGCCCCCTATTAGATTATTGTGAAGCAAAACAGATAGAGGTATTTCACCTGTAAATATTTTAGTATATCCCTAGAAGATATGACTCTTGGGCTTCCCTGGTGGCTCCATGATAAAGACTTTGCCTGCCAATGCAGGAGACACAGGTTTGATTCCGGAACTCCGGAGGATCCCACATGCTGCAGAGCAATTAAGTCCTTGTACCACAACTATTGAGCCTGTGCTCCAGAGTCTGGGAGCTGCAATTACTGAAGCAGTTAGGCTCTAGACCAGGTGCTCTGAACAGGAGAAGCCACCACGATGAGAAGCCCGAGCACCACAACTAGACAGTGGCCTCTGCTTGCCACGACTAGAGAAAACCGTGAAGCACTGAAGGCTCAGCACAACAAAAAATAAATTAAAAAACTTTTAAAGTAACTCTTCCTTAAAAAAAACCAAGATGACGCTTTAAAGAAACAACCATAACCATTGTTCTGCCTTTAAATATTAACATCACCAAATAACCAAGCAGTATTCACATTTTCCTAAACTGTTTCAAAATAATTGATCAGTTTGATTTGAGATCCAAATAAGACCACACATTACTTTTGGTTGGTATGTCTTCCCTTTTTTCTTATTTTCCTCTTAAGTTATTTGTTGAAGGTACCAGGTTATTTTTATGCAGTTTCCCTCATTCTGGATTGTGTTGAATGTGTCCCACTGGTATAGATTTAACATGTCCTAGTTTAACATGTTCTATTGTATTTTCTGTAAACTGGTAGCTAGATTGAGGTTTGATTTCTGAGAGGAGGTATGGTGTGGTGGAAAAGGCAAATATAATTCATAGGTGATGGTGTGTATTTCTATTGGGGGGAATATGATGTTTGTCCCTCATACTGCTATCTTGATGGCCTAATTCTGTTATTTCATTGGTGGTTTGCAAATGGCAGTTTAATTCTAACATTCCTTCTTAATTAAAAGAAATATATTTATTTATTTATTTGGCTGTGTTGAGTCTTAGTTGCGGCACTTGGGCTCTCTAGTTGTGGCATGCAGGCTCAGTTGCTCTGAGGCATGTAGGATCTTTATTCTCTGACCAGGGATCAAGTCCATGTCCCCTGCATTGCAAAGTAGATTCTAACCACTGGACCACAGGGAAGTCCCTCTGTCTTAATTGAGTAGCTAGAATACCTCTACAAAAAAGAGTTAGTTTGAATAGGAAGGGCAAGTTAAAAATTTATGTGCTTAATATAATATCATGAGTGACAGTGAAGTCGCTCAGTCATGTCTGACTTTTTGTGACCCCATAGACTGTAGCCTACCAGGCTGCTCCATCCATGGGATTTTCCAGGCAAGAGTACTGGAGTGGGGTGCCATTGCCTTCTCCAGGGGATCTTCCTGACCCAGGACTTGAACCCAGGTCTCCTGCATTGGCAGGGAGATTCTTTACCGACTGAGCTACGAGGGAAGCACAATATCATATCATATCATATATGATTGCAATACTGTCTTTTTGGAGAAATGTATTTAAAGGTACCAAGGTATATTTTCTTTGAAAGCCAGTACATATTTTATTAGAATGTTTTTTAGCGTTTGTCCTTAATGTTTCAAATGGCTTTTAGTATTTGGAACATTTAGAATTTCTTAAATTGGCAGGGATTCTTTTGGTCTTTGTTCTTTCTTGCAGAGCTTATCTGTTACAATAGGTTTGAAGGAATTTCTGGTAGAATCACTTACTACCAAATCTAAACCAAATCTAAACCAGATTACAGGTTTTAAATTCCTTGAGGACAGGGATTGATTACTCCAGGTAGCCAGGCTTAAAATCTGAGTCATTTTAATACTTCTCTAGTGGGCTCCTTCCCTACCAAATGCATTTAAGTGTCAACCCCTTCTTCCTTTGGTTATCTCTTATGTCCACTTTTTCTCATCCCACCCCACCCCTAGTTTAGGCTGTTGTCATTATTAGATTAGTACCATGACCTTTTAGGAGAAGGCAGCAGTACCCCACTCTAGTACTCCTGCCTGGAAAATCCCATGGATGGAGGAGCCTGGAAGGCTGCAGTCCATGGGGTCGCTGAGGGTCGCACACGACTGAGCAACTTCACTTTTACTTTTCACTTTCATGCACTGGAGAAGGAAATGGCAACCCACTCCAGTGTTCTTGCCTGGAGAATCCCAGGGACAGGGGAGCCTGGTGGGCTGCCGTCTATGGGGTCACACAGAGTCTGACACGACTGAAGTGACTTAGCAGCAGCATGACCTTTTAAGTTGTATGTTATTCATCTTTTAATTTTCCCCGACAAATATTTCTTTTTTCCTCTGTAATTTCTTCTCCTCCTCCTCCTCCTTCTCCCTCTTCTTATGCCTCTTCCCCTTCTGCTTCCCCTCTTTCTTTTTGGTTGTAGGATCCATTTCATAATGGATTTATGGCAGAAAGACTAGAATAGGTGACTTGTGAGCTGTGGTGTCTTGCAGAGAAGTGATTAAAAGAGCAGTTACAATCCTATTGAAATAGTGATTTCTCTTCTAGGGGTACATTATGCACAATAACTACATGAGTTCACAGCCACAACAGTGTTATTGGTTGCATGGGCTGAGTCACTGAAGAGTGCTACTCACCATTTATGCAGAAACAGTGATATCTAGCCCCTCTGGTTGTCCAAACTACCCTATTGCTGATTACAACTACTCATAACATTGAATCTGATTTGATTACAGTGATTTAGCCTTCATATAAAGGAGAAATTCCTCAAAATATACAGGCAGTGTAAGCTTCATATTTGATCATTCACTGAAAAATATTTCTTCCCTCTGATTTTGCTCTTCTTATATAAATCTTCTGAAGATTATTGAATGAATGAAGACCTGATGACACTGTTTTAGTGTGTTGTTTTGGATAATAACAGAGCTTTTGTAAATTGCCTTATTGAGCTTTTGAGAACCAAAGCTTTTTACTTTATTAACTTTCTCTTCTATTCCCCAATCAGAGGTTTTAACCTGAGATATGCAGGTTGATACTCCATGTTGGAAGGAATTCAAGGAGGCTATGAACTTGGTTGGGGAAAAACTTCATTGACCTCTGTGTAAAATTTAGAATTTAATCTGTGGCACCAAAAAAGCTAAGAGCTCCTGCTCCTAACTCCTGTACTTCTGATGTGAGAATGAAGTTAGCCAGAACCTGTGATGCAACACAGCACACAACTCATGATGTCAGTTAAGTAAATAAATTTTTTGGCCATCGACTTCTGTGTACTAAATCATAAATCCTGACCTAGGGATCAAAGGGGGACTGTAGCTATGAAATTAAAAGACGCTTGCTTCTTGGAAGAAAAGCTCTGACCAACCTAGACAGTGTATCAAAAAGCAGAGACATCACTTTGCCCACAGAGGTCCATATGGTTTTTTCCAGTAGTCATGTACAGATGTAAGAGTCAGACCATAAAGAAGGCTGAGTGCCAAAGAATTGATGCTTTTGAATTGTTGTGCTGGTGAAGACTCTCGAGAGTCCCTTGGCCCGCAAGGAGATCAAGCTAGTCAATCTGAAAGAAATCAGTCCTGAATATTCATTGGAATATGAATTCCAATTGGAGCTGAAGCTCCAATACTTTGGCACCTGATGTGAAGAGCCAACACATGGAAAAGACCCTGATGCTGGGAAAGATTGAGGGCAAGAAGAGAAGGGGATGACAAAGGATGAGATGACTGGATGGCAACACTGACTCAATGGACATGAGATTGATCACATTCCTGGAGATCAAGGAGGATAGGGAAGGCTGGCATGCTGCAGTCCATGGGGTTGCAAAGAGTCGGACATGACTTAAACAACTCGACTAAACATTAACAAATATGCTAAGGGAGAATAAAATGAGTGTCACAAATTGAGACAATAATTTTCCCTTGTATTCAGGAAGCATATTTTTAAAATTACTGTCTCCATCTCCTAGATGTATATCTACTTGATGTAGCAAAGGGCAGAGAAATGGCTTAACAATTACCTGTTTCTGGGAAAATAAAACATTCACTTGAAAATTACGTATTTCTAATAAAGGAACTGATTATTATCTTAGAACATAAAATTATATTGTCAGCAATTAAAAAGGGTATTTAAATTTAATTATAGTATATTTTGAGGTGATAATGCTGACTTTTTTGATACATCTTTAGTGTCTAGTCTTAAAAAGCTTTGTAAACAAACATTTGAGAATGGTGGATAATGCTTTAATGCCAAAGAGTACTCAGTTTCAATACTCTTATGTAGTTTGACTGTACTAATAAGACAAGTAAGAAAATTGAACTTGGTTCTTTGAGATAATGAGGGTCAAATGTAGCACAGTAATGAAGTTCAGACTCAATTCAAAGGATATTTACTAAACAAATATGTATACAAGAACTCACTAAAAGATGAAGAAATACATATTTTAAAATATGGCTTGAAACTTTTAGGATGAAAATAAAGCTATGAAATGAAATGTCCACATATTACTTTGTTGCTTCTGGGTTTCAAAAAAAAATTTTTAATATGAAACTAAGTATAGTGTTAATTATCACTGTGAGAAGTTCAACTCAGCCTTTTGCAAGAAAAGGAAAAGCTTTCTTTGTTGTTTATCTGTTAATAATTTGTAATTTTCCCCATTAAGCTTCAGAATACTGGTAGTGAAGTAGAGTCTAACAGAAATACCATTAACTGTATTCAAATATTCATTTATATTCAAAGTGTAACATAAATGACACTGTTTTGACAGTATGTCTAATTATAATTTTAATTCAGTCCACTATGTTTCTTCTTTAGATTTTGGAACAAGGTAGGTCATATAATAATAAACTGAAATGGCCCACTTAGATATTGATTTGTTGAATATATATTTGTAGTGCTATAGAAAACAACATATAAAGGTATTCCAAAATATAGCCTGAAATTCTGCCAAGCAAAACCTACCTTTGGAGGACACAGCCTCCAACTTTCTTAATCTGCTGGAATCAAGTGAAAATGAAGCATTAAAGAAGACAAAATCTGGAGAAGGAAATGGCAACCCACTCCAGTATTCTTGCCTGGAAAAGTCCATGGACAGAGGAGCCTGGCAGGCTGCAGTCCATGGGGTTACATGACTGAGCATGTGTGCATGAGGGTGGAGGGTCACAGGTTGGTAGCAATAAACTGGTAGAACTAAAAAAAAAAAAAAGACAAAATCTGCTGTAGTAATCACTCAGAAAGTGAGACTGATCAGGTAAGCTCTATGTGCTGAAACAAAAAACCTTTCTGCCTGTGTTTCTTAACACAGAAAGCATAACATCACTGGAGGGTTCTTTGTTTCATATTTTTCCTGCACCCTCAAAAACTGGGAAAGTCACGTTCTTTGAATCCTAACATCATTTGGTCCTGGAGGAGGGATTAGTTGATGTTTTTTGTTTTGTTTTGTTTTTGTTTGTTTTGCTTTGCTTTGCACCCAGCTTAGTTCTCTGACTAGGAACTAAACCGTGTCCCCTGGCACTGAAAGCATGGAATCCTAACCACTGGACTGCCAGGGAGTTCCTTAGCTTTTTTATAAGTTGAAACAATAGCTTCTGTCTTTAATTCATGATCTAGAAGCACACACCTAAGCTAGTGAGGGAAATAGTTACTTACAAAGAAAGAAACAAATGTGGGAATTATTCTGTTAGTTTTTTTCAGCATGCTGTGGCAACCCACTCCAGTATTCTTGCCTGGAGAATCCCAGGGACAGAGGAGCCTGGTGGGCTGCTGTCTGTGGGGTCGCACAGAGTCGGACACGACTGATGTGACTTAGCATCAGCAGCAGCAGCCAAGAAGCATTGAGTTAAGTTGTCATAGAGGCCATTAATTTCACGTGGCAAGGTATATTCAGAAAAACAGTAATGATATTAGTGGACTGAAATAGACTTTTAGCATTAAATAAACTTATGGTATTAATGAAAAATAATTTCAGTTTTGAAAATTACTAAATGCTTCTGGATTTGGAACATATTTATACTCCTGTCTTTGCTTTTGTTTCTGAATTGATCTTTAAGGTATCCTAAAGCATTGGCGCCTCTTGTGAGTATCAACTGTGTCTTAAAAGCTTTGAAATATCCATGAGTTCTTTTTTGTTTTTTAATGAGCAAATAACTGCCACAGCAGTTAAACCAGTGAAAGCGCAGCATCCTTACTACTGCACCGCCAGGGTATTCCCCCAGAGAAGTTATTTTTTAATCTTTGGACATCTTCATTTGCCTCCTTAACCCCATATGTAAGCCCCAGTGTTAGAGTACTTAAATTAACTTGATCTCATGGTTTTTTGTTTAGTTAATTATGCTGCTATTTTCTAAAATACTTATATACAGATATATAGTACTTTAGCTTCTCTGTGGTGTGACATTTGAGGGTAGCCCAGATGCCTAACCACACTGAGGTGGGATAGTGTTCTGCAAGTTAGGAATTTGCAGTGAAAAGTAAAAAATGAATTTGTCGGACTTCCCTGGTGATCCATTGGTTAAGAATTTGCCTGCCAGTGCAGGGGACACAAGTTTGATTCCTGGTCCAGGAAGATCCCACATGCCGTGGGGCAGCTCAGCCTGTGCACTACTGAGACCATGCTTTGGAGCCATGAACTGCAACAAGAGAAGCACCGAAGTGAGAAGCCCTCGGAACCCTCGCTCTGCAACTGGAGAGTGCCTGCAACTAGAGAAAGAAAGCCTGCAAGCATCTGAAGACAGGGCACAGCCAAAAATAAATAAATATTTTTTTAAAAAATGAATTTGCTACTTCTTTGAGTAGATGTCCACCTTTACCCAAAGATTTTAATTCATGCTCAGCCCTAAATTAATCCAAAGACTTTTATATTGGAGCACTAGCTTCTTTTTTAATGTAGAAAAAAATGTTACTGCCTGTCTAAAGTGAACCTTAACATTTTTGACATACTGTTCTCAGAGTTCTGAATATTAGTGTGATTCTTAGTTTTAAAATGCTTTTGCCACAAAATACAATGAAAGAGTGAAAAATAGGCTCCTTTTATTTTTTATAATATGAATTAAAAACGTTAGAATTTTGTAGAAATTCCGTGTAACAATCTATGTGCTCAACAATAGGTGATTTTTTTTTTTTAAAGTATGGTACATCCACAGAATAGAATAACACTATTTTAAAAAAATGTTAGAGGGAATTCCCTGGCAGCCCAGTGGTTAGGACTCCATGCTTCCCCTGCAGGAGCATGGGTTCAATCTCTGATCAGGGAACTAAGACCTTGCATGCTGCATAGTGTAGCCAAAAAAAGTTACAGAACTAGGCACGTATCAAAAAATGCTTCAGACATTGAATAGGAAAAGCAGGCTATAAAGCATGAAATACAGTCTCATGTTTATTTTTGTGTTTATGCATGACTATCCTAGAAAGAAGTTTAGAATTTACATTAAATGTAACTAACTTACACGAGGGCTTATACCAGGGCTTCCCTGGTGGCTCAGCTGGTAAAGAATCTGCCTGCAATGCGAGAGACCTGAGTTCAGTCCCTGGGTTGGGAAGATCCCCTGGAGAAAGGAAAGGCTACCCACTCCAGTATTCTGGCCTGGAGAATTCCATGGACTCTGTACTCCATGGGGTCGCAAAGAGTCGGACACTACTGAGCAACTTTCACTTTTCACTACATGAGGATGATAGAATGACAGGTGCATTTAACGTTTTTAGTCACATAAGCACATATAACTTCGTCATCTTTTAAAACTTTGCTGCTTTCTGTTTTCTTTATTATAAAGCAATGTATGTTCGTTGGAAGAAGTCAAACAATAAGGATGTGGAAAGAGGATGTTATCTCCCCTTCCCAACCTCCAACCATTGTAAAGTTTTAGGTATACTTAGAACATATTTCGGAGAAGGCAATGGCACCCCCACTCCAGTACTCTTGCCTGGAAAATCCCACGGACAGAGGAGCCTGGTAGGGTCCAGTCCTTGGGGTCGCTAAGAGTCGGACACGACTGAGCGACTTCCCTTTCGCTTTTCACTTTCGTGCATTGGAGAAGGAAATGGCAACCCACTCCAGTATTCTTGCCTGGAGAATCCCAGGGACAGAGGAGCCTGGTGGGCTGCCGTCTCTGGGGTCGTACAGAGTTAGACATGATGAAGCGACTTAGCAGCAGCAGCAGAACATATTTAGTTTACTTAATTTGTTTACCTGTTTGTTTTCTTTCTTCCTTGGAATCTAATTTCTACAATGGCAGGGACCATGCCTGTCTTGTTTACAGCTTTTCAATGGGGGGGCACTCACATTTTATTATATGAAAGCAAAAAAGTGGTGTGTATCCTAATATAACTTTTAAATGATTATACAGTTCATAATTTTGAAAGTCTTAATTGCAATAACAATCAGATGAAATTTGATGATTTAGCATATTGACAGTTGATCCTCTTGGGATCTAATGCCCCTAAAATCCTGCCTCTGAAAGAATCTTTATTAACAGTATGCTTTTTTTTATTGCACTAATAAAAACTAACCCTTGTTCTTTGGGATGATATAGTTCATAAAGTTGTGCCACAGTTTGTGCTTGGATAGTGGCAAGAGTGAAATGGATAAGAAATACAGCATGACACACAGGAAGCTGTTATAGACAAGAGGGTTTAATCTCCTACTGTAGATTACTTTTCTTCTTGGATGGTATATTTAATAGCTAATGAACTTCATGTTTTTCTTTTTGAAGTCAGTATCTACATACTATAAATATACACATGTAAATATATTCATTCCCTTTAAGTTTGTATGTTTGACTATTTGCAGATACGATCAGCTTCATCAGTTTTCTATATTACTTATAAAGCTTTTATCCTCATTTCTAAAAGAAGATACAAGAAAATTCAGATTCACCTTTGTAAAATGGGGTCACTATAGCAATATCAAAGAGCTACTGTATAGTATTAATATTGAACACTGTTGTTTCCAAAGAATTGATGCTTTTGAACTGTGGTTTTGGAGAAGACTCTTGAAGAGTCCCTTGGACTGCAAGGAGATCCAACCAGTCCATCCTAAAGGAGATCAGTCCTGGGTGTTCCATGGAAGGACTGATGTTGAAGCTGAAACTCCAATACTTTGGCCACCTGATGTGAAGAACTGACTCACTGGAAAAGACCCTGATGCTGGGAAAGATTGAAGGCAGGCGGAGAAGGGGACAACGATGAGATGGTTGGATGGCATCATGGACTCAATGGACATAAGATTGAGCTAGCTCCGGAAGTTGGTAATGGACAGAGAAGGCTGCTGCAGTCCATGGGGTTGTAAAGAGTTGGACACACTGAACAACTGAACTGAACTGAACTGTTGTTTCTTGACTGATCCTGGTTTCTTCATTTTCTCCCTTTCCTGATTAGCAACTGTTTGAACCTGCACTTGGGAAGTCAGGGGAGGTCTCAAGGAGGCATCACTTCTCAACTTTGGGTAACATATCAGAGAATATACACAATCATCTGAAGAAGCTGACCATTAAAATCTCTTTTTCCAACAACATATCTGGTTAGAATTGCTGTAGATAAAAAACCTTATTTGTAGGATGATCTGATCATGTAAATTATTTTTAAATCTGTAAATAATTAGTAATGAATGTTGACATTTTGGGAATTATAAATATGTGTTAAACTAAAAACAAGATTTAGAATCAATTTTCATGTATTCTGAAGCATTCTGGCTAGGAAATAGTTCATTTCTCTTCAAGGGTGTTATGTATAATTTCTTATAATATTGGTTGGGTTTACCTTGAATGATAAGGGAGATTCTTAAAAGTTCTTTATATGCCATTTGATCAAAAATCATGCATTTCAAAACTGCTGAGTGTTGGCCTAATCAGTTACAGTAGTATTTATCCTTTTGAAACTGCACACCTCGAACCCATACATACCTCTCAGATGGGACTTGAACACACAAACTCTGGTTTAGGACTATAAAGAAAGCTGAGTGCTGAAGAATTGATGCTTTTGAACTGTGGTGTTGGAGAAGACTCTTGAGAGTCCCTTGGACTACAAGGAGACCCAACCAGTCCAAACTAAAGGAAATCAGTCCTGAATATTCATTGAAAGGACTGATGTTGAAGCTGAAACTCCAATGCTTTGGCCACCTGATGCAAAGAGCTGATTCATTTGAAAAGACCCTGATGCTGGGAAAGATTGAAGGCGGGAGGAGAAGGGGACGACAGATGGTTGGATGGTATCACCAACTCAATGGGCATGAGTTTGAGTAAACTCCAAGAGTTGGTGATGGACAGGGAGGCCTGGCGTGCTGCAGTCGGATCACAAAGAGTTGGACACAACTGAGCAACTGAACTGAACAAATCCACAATCTCTCAGCTGAAACCACACACTTGGTCTCAGGATGTAATGAAACTCAGGTTCTTTCTGTCTCAGTGCAGAAGGAATTCAGTGAGAGGAAAAGCAATTGACAAGAAACAGATTTAAGTATAGGATGCTTGGAAGGATACAAACTGGTAGGCAAGAGGCTCTGCCCCAGAACTAAGTGGGAAAACAGTTTTATTCAAGATAAAGTGAAAGCTGCTCAGTATTGTCCACCACTTTGTGACCCCATGCACTATACAGTCCATGGAATTTCCCAGGCCAGAATACTGGAGTGGGTAGCCTTTCCCTTCTCCAGGGGATCTTCCCAACCCAGGGACTGAACCAGGGTCTCCTGCATTGCAGGCAGATTCTTTTATCAACTGAGCTATCAGGGAAGTCCATTAAGGAGATAAACACTCGATAGACAAGTATGTGCCATCTCAGAAGGTAAGATGCCCTGGGAGATACATACCCCACAGATAGAATGTGGTCCATCTCAAAAGGCAAGAGCAGCCCTGGGAGATAACACTCCATAGAGTGTGGGCTGTATCAGAATGTGAGAGCGGCCCCAGGGTATGGGGTGTTAGTTTTTATGGGCTGGCTAATTTCACTATGGGGGAGGATTACTCCATTTTTTTGTGGGGAAGTAGCAAAGATTTTTAGAAATTGGGTCATCACCGACTCTTTGGTCTTTTATGGTTGACCTTAGAACTGTTATAGCATGTATGGGTGTGTTCATGTAGCGTATGCTAATATGTAATAATGAATGTGTAAGGATGCTCAACATCCATGAAGTTGAAACTTCCACCATCTTGGGCCTGATCTGTTCTAACCAGTTTTTGTCCTGAACAGCTATGACCTTCTTTTAAAAGTTGTATCCTGGGAATTCTCTTGCAGTCCAGTGGGTAGGGCTTGGTGTTTCCTGGCCAGGGAACTAAGATCTTGCAGGGGGAAAAAAAAAGATTATGCCCTGTCCCTTTCCCTCCTTTCTCATTTTCTTTGGTGCCTTCTGGTTGTTTGTAGTTTTTTTTTTTAAAGTTTGTTTTGGTTTTCTTCATTGTATTCCATTTAAAATAGAAAAGGCAAAGGAGGTTTCCTAGACCTTGAATCTTGCGGTCTACCTTGGGGCAAGTGGTTCTGAAAGCCGTGAAGCTGGACTGGGGGCCAGTTATAGAGAGCAGTAGATTGGCTACTTCAGCATCAATAGCTTCAGTTAATCAGCCTTTCTGGATTTGAATGTTCTTTGTGAATTTGATATGTAAAACTGGTCTACACTTAGTAACAAATTCTTTTCGATAATTGGTTTTAGGTACTTTCTGCTCTTTTAAGTTCACATACGGGCCATTGTCATTTCCTAAAAGTGTTTAAAATGTTGTTTTAAATGTTGATGGAAAAAGTGTAGAGAACATAATGAATACTATTTGCAGGGGCTTTTATAACTCTTCTAGAGTAGGGGCAGAGCATGAAGGGTAGGAAGCTCAACTTTGAATTTCCAAATGTTTACTTGCACAATTCCTGAGAGTTATGAGAAAAGGAGAGAAATCAGAAAATCTAGAAGGTGGTTCTTGTCACCACCATCATTGCTAAGAAAAGTTAGGATTATTTACTGTTTCCTATTCTTTCCCAGTCAATTGATGAAGAACTTTCTCATTATCTTATCACTTAAAAAAAAAAAAATCTTCCTATCACTATCAGGCAACTACTGGAGAGTCATAAACTAATAGCTAATAAGAAGGCTACTGTGCACACTGTAAGGATTAAAATATAAAACTTTAATCTCTTTTCGCCTCTGGACTTGCGCATTCCCTCTTCTCACTGGGGCTGTGAATACTGTACAAGGAAGCCTGCTCACATATTTTACTTTTTGAATGAACCCTTTTGTTCATAGCTCAAGTTTGGTCAGTTTGAAAGAAAATAGTTTGTTTAGATGATACTACACACCTTCTATTATGTACTGTCAGAATTTTTAAGTTAGGAAGGACAAGCATTTTTTGGGTGGTGGCAGAACTGTTGAATCCATGTCTGGGTTTTGAAGTGTTCTTTCTTTCAAAATTTGGATACTCTTATTTCTTGTACTTATTTCCTAATGAATCTTTTTAAAGCTTCAAGTTTTAAATCTTAATTTTTACACAATGGGATAAGATATTATTAACATGATGAGGCAAGTCTTAGTGACTAAAAATTGTAACTGCTGTAACTAACTGGGACAAATCGTAGCTGGCAGCTAAGCTCAAAGTTTAATCATGTCCAGCATGAATTAGCTGTTCGAGTCAGAGCTTGATGTGTTAAGTGACTCTACTGTCTGTGGGTTTCTCTGTGTGTAAACATTCTGAGGCAGATTAATCTTTTAGTGCTTCTTTGATTGAAAAAATTCAAGTGTTTTTTTTTTTTTTTCATAATTAGATGAAGAAAGTGAAGTGAAGTGAAAGTCGCTCAGTCATGTCCGACTCTTTGTGACCCCTTGGACTTAGTCCGTGGAATTCTCCAGGCCAGAATACTGAAGTGGGTAGCCTTTCCCTTCTCCAGGGGATGTCCCAACCCTCCCTACCGAAGTCTCCCACATTGCAGATGGATTCTTTACCAGCTGAGCCACAAGGGAAGCCCAATTAGATGAAAGGAAAACTCAAAATTGGCTTAACGAGTTGATTTCAATTTATTGGTCTTATATCCTGAGATCTATCTAGTTAAGTTCATTTTTAGTTCTAATACTTTTTTTATTTCTTAGCATTATGCACATAGACAATTTTTCATCTGTGAATGAAGACAGGTTTACTTCTTCCTTTCTAGTCTTTATGCCTGTAATTTCTTTCTCTTGCCTGCACAAGCTGGCTTAGAACCTTTAGTGCAATGTTGTAGGAGTGAGGAAACTATATCCTTGCCTTTACAGAAACCTTCCTTTGGGACTGTCTTCTTCCTTACCCTACAATGTCCAGTGTCTTAAATCAGATTGGAAGTGTTCAGATGGATTGGAAAGAACAGTATTTAGAAGATAACCAATATACTGCTCCTACAGTGTGAAGTTAGGGATTTGTGTTTTAGACTAAAGAAAGCTGCAGCCAAGAGTGAGCTTGTCATCTATGACCTATATTTATTGTAGTAATACAGTCTGACTGAAGATAATTTGAAGTGGACATACTCACATACTGTTGTAGGATGAGTTAAACATAGGGTGGAAGCTGGCTTAAAATAAAAGAGACCTTCATGAGAAAACAGGTAAGCCTACTATCAAACACCCACTCCCATCTTTTCCAAAACTATTCAAAATCTAACAGTCTAAACCTTGCTAAATATTAGTATTGGGTAGCTTCAAGAAAAAGGGATAATCTTTTATTTGAAACTACTATCTTTTGACTTTATAGTTCAACTTATATGTTTAGGAGTTTAACCAAAGAAATTAGATAGATAAAAGGAAACTTTTTGAAATTATTTTCCAGCTCATTAAATGCAATTCTTATGTGTTCAGAATGATCTTGTATTTTGCAAATTGCTATGTATCTAGTAAGTCAGGTGCCTACTTCCTGTTACTTTTAAGTCAGCATATTAAAAGAGAAAGAGTATTGAAGAATACACGAGAAAGGGGAAAAACTTACAAAGCCTGTATTAAAACCTAGAACCTTCATAGAGTATTGAAAAATAGTTCTGTTACTTGAGAGCTACGTGTAAAGTGTACTTTGTTGTTGGGAGTTCTAGATGGGAGTGCTTTATTGCTGACATTGCATTTAAATTTTGTATTGTATAGATACTTGGATTTGAACTGCATTTTGGAATTTATCAACATTTACAATGCCACCAGCAGTTGGAGGTCCAGTTGGATACACCCCCCCAGATGGAGGCTGGGGGTGGGCAGTGGTAATTGGAGCTTTCATTTCCATCGGCTTCTCTTATGCGTTCCCCAAATCTATTACTGTGTTCTTCAAAGAAATTGAAGGTATATTTAATGCCACCACCAGTGAAGTGTCATGGATATCTTCCATCATGTTGGCTGTCATGTATGGTGGAGGTGAGTATCCACTAAGGCCTGATTTTTTGATTTTCACTAAGCAACCAGATACTTTGTTTTAGGTAACTTTTTAAAAAATGTTTTATTCATGAGGTTTGAAATCATACTCCTTAAAGCTTTGTGTTTAAAATAATCACAGTTTTAATTTTAATTAACAATGACAACTCTTGCTTTGCTTGTTGCACTATAGTATTCCAAAAACAGAAATAAGAAATTGTTAGGTTTTGTTCCAGCTCAGTATCATTGGACTTAAAGCTTTAGAAAAATTTCATGTGCACAACTGATTTTGCTTATTGCTTCTGCTAGATTCTTGATATAAATGTAAATAAAAATTCTTTTTAATTGATGTTGGGAGGATTGAAGTAAATCAGGCTAACTTGACTATCACAGTTCAAAGTCTCACGTAAAATCTTTTCATGGTGTTAGAATTAAAGAACTGGATAAACCCCTCCTTGTTTTGTTCCTTGTGATGTAATTAGTTCTACAGCATTTCAGCTGCATCTCAGCTTAAGTTTTATCATTTTTTACCCTTCTGTTTTCTTCCACATGTTGTAAAGGAGTGAAGGAAATGTGGAGAGTAACTTGCTTACCTCAACATCATTTAAAATAACTGGGGTTATTTGTTTGCCTTGGAACATCAAATCACAATTTAACATATAAAAGTCAAAACCTCTCATAATAATAAGTAGTTGCTTAGTTAGCAGAAATTCTAAAGTTAAGTGTATTTATTTACTGGGATTGACAGCTCACATGTTGATTATGTAGCCAAGCTTTCGCTTTTTTTTTTTAATGATAATTTAGTACCTCAGAGGAACTTCCCTAATAGCTCAGTTGGTAAAGAATCCACCTGCAATGCAGGAGACCCCAGTCGATTCCTGGGTCGGAAAGATCCACTGGAGAAGGGCTAGGCTAGCCACTCCAATATTGTTGGGCTTCCCTTGTGGCTCAGCTGGTAAAAAAATCCACCTGCAATGCGGGAGACCTAGGTTTGATCCCTAGGTTGGGAAGATCCCAAGAAGAGAGAAGGGAAATGCTACCCACTCCAGTATTCGGACCTGGAGAATTCTATGGACTGTATTAGTCCACGGGGTCGCAGGACATGACTGAGCGACTTTCACTAGTACCTCAAATTATTTTCACATAAGGCCTTTAAAGAGATTCTGTATTTCATCTGTAAAACCTTAGCTTTAGGCTTCTAAATTGGTGGCAGATTCCACCAATATATATATGTATATTTTAACCCATATTATCAAGCTGTACACACATATTCCTCACTAGGCTAGGTCTAAGTTATAGAGGACACTGATCTTGATTTCTCCCTTGAAAAGTCTGTAATCCTGTTGAGACAATAATGTAAACAACTCATGAAACAGGAATAAGTATTTGAAGTCATAATTTAGTTCAGTGCTTAATCTCATTGCACAGAAAAAGGGTAAGCTGGCTGCCTTAAGGGGACATAAAGTGGGAATGGAGATCGAAGATTTATTTTTTTTTCTGCAGAATGTTTCTTTGTGCTTTTTAAATTCTGAATGCATGTTTGTTTTGTCTGTTATAAGATTAAGTACTTTTTTTTTTATTATTATATTACTTTTTTTTATGAGTCCAGAGAAATTAAAAGGGATTTTGGACATTTTCTAGCTTCTGAGAACCATTAATTTTGGAGGCTCTGAACTCCATCTGCTAGGATTTCTAATCAGATTTTGACTCTGATGGCTTGAAGAAATTGATATTATCTAGAGGTACTCCAGGTGTTCAGAGTATTTTTAAGCTGACTACAAACAACAGGTTCACATGTTGTAATTCTGAGAGCAAGAGCTTGAAAGCTGTTGGCATTTTGCATCAGAAGTAAGTGATGTCAGTAGTGCTGACTGCACATGACACTTTTCTTTTGGGAGAACAGTTTCTTGTTTTCACCCAGAGATAACTAGCACATTTCTTTGAATCTGTGTTATAATAGGCCTATAAACTGTACCCTTCTCTATTTTTAATGATAGCTAATTGGGGTCATCCTTCCTGAAATAACTCTGAAAGACGAATTGCATATCAAGAACCTCGTGGCATAATTTTTACCAAATGGTTATTTTGTTTTGTTTGGCTCCTAGGTGGTTGGCCCCTTTAAGAATTATTTTTAAAACTGCCTTAACCTTTAACTTGTGCATTTGGGCCACTCCCTCAACCCTAATCATTTTGCTTTAGGAGTGGTTTAGGGTTCATGCCTGCCTGCCTTCCTCCTTCCTTCCTTTTCTCTTCTTAATTTCTTTTTGTGTGCTTTGGTTCACAGATACATACTGGTTCTTGTTAAATTATATTTTTAAAGGATAGGATCTTAGTTACCTACAGTTACCTACTCTTGGGTTGCTGGATTTTTTTCCCTCTTTTTTAACATGAAAGTATGAATTTACATATTTTTAGTTCCACAGTAATGTCATCTTAACATTCCTAACTTAAAATACTTCAAACTTTACAGCATTTTACTTTTATTTCACAGTGTCAACAATGTGGCAGTCTTTGTGGGCTTTGTAACTCTGATTATACAAAAATCTGTTTAATGACTAATGATATTTTTTCAGTATTTAATTCTTTCATCATATATAAACTGTAAATTCAAATTATTTCCAAACCAGCCGTGGCCTAATATTTTCATGAAGTGACTTAGAAGTTTGATGAAAACTTCTTTAGACACATCCCTGGTTGAGGCTGAATTCTCTCTTGCAGTCATCTCTTGACCCAGCCTTTTAAAGAGAATTGGTCCTCTGAAATACTAGGATATCAAAAGCTTTAATTACTTCTTGCGTGTTTATTGTATGTATGTATACATATACAGGGCTTCCTAGGTGGCACACTGGTAAAGAATCCGCCTGCCAATGCAGGAGATGCAAGAGACTGGGTTTGATTCCTGGGTTGGAAAGATCCCCTGGAGAAGGAAATGACAACCCACTCCAGTATTCTTGCCTGGGAGATCCCACAGAGGAGTCTGGCAGGCTACAGTCCATGGGGTCCCACAGAGTCAGACACAACTGAACGTACATACATACACATATGGTATAGGGAAAAGAAAGTGAAGTCGCTCAATCGTGTCCGACTTTGCGACCCCGTGGACTGTAGCCTACCAGGCTCCTCCATCCATGGGATTCTCCAGGCAAGAATACTGGAGTGGGTTGCCATTTCCTTCTCCAGGGGATCTTCCTGACCCAGGGATTGTACTCGGGTCTCCCGCATTGCAGGCAGACGCTTTACTGTCTGAGCCACCAAGGAAGCCCCATACATATGGTATATACATACGATATTCAGAATATGTGTATTCTGTTTTTAAAAATAGACTTACTATCTTCTCAGGAGCTAAGATAGAATAAACAGAATAATGTAAGAATTTACTGTGCTAATGGAAGAAAAATTTGAATTTGTATGTCTTCTGCTTTGTAACTCTGAAACCATAGTTCCAGAAACACATATGTAATGGAGAGAAAACGGGATAGTTTTGAAACTTGGTTCTTGCTAGCTTTGTGATGTTGCAAGTTCAAATATCAGTTCTTCTCCTTGTGTCCCCTTCCCTGATGACCCTTGCAGTGACCCTTTCTTTTTGTAGTCATCTGCCTTAACCAGGTGTCATGTAAACAAAGTTGTCATGTCCAGAGCCACCAAGTAGGGATGTAAGTATTCTTGTAATAAATGAAATTCAGTGAATGTGGAATGTCATTCAAGTTTGTAATCAACAAATATTGTTAGTCTACTTAAAAGTTGTGTAACAGCTTTTGAAACATTGTTTGCTTTGGATAAGACACATAATTAAGACTTAAAAGGGGAGTTACAATTTCAAGTAGAGAGAGGCCATTTGATTTTTTTGTATTTGAAAAATACATGAAATGCACAAAATCGTTTCGTGATTCTTATAACACTACACATTTATTTGGTTTCTTCTCTCACGTTAAGGAAAAACTGATTTTTTGGTATGCGTATCTTTAGCTGAGAAAATTGAATCTTGTTTGCATTGTTAGACCTGATGATGTTTTGACCATTATCTGACTAAATCTTCTCCTACGAACATTTTTTCATAGTTTTGATACCACAAAATATAAGCATAGAACCAGGTTGAAAGGCATTCAATTCAGTACCTGAGATATATAGGTGTAATTAGGAACAGTTTTGTTTTAAATTTAGATGTCCTAATCACAAAACTACTGAACTTGGAAAAAATAATTATTTTTCCCTTTGCTTTTTCTTGTTTTTAAAAAATATAACACAAACCACATTATCTCATCAGACTGCCTGTCCAAAAATATAGAGCAAACTTACTAAATATGTGTTGATCATATCCTTGATAAATCAAGAAGCCTATGAACATGTTATCAAGGTGTTTTCAGCCTATTCTGCCTTATAAGAGAAAGATTAAGGATAGGCTAGAGTCTTATATTTTAGTAAAATTCCATCCAGTGTTTCAAGTCAGAGAAGGTACAGAGTTAATGATTCTTTTACCATCTTTATTTTCCAGCACACATACCTATAAGACTATGAAATAATGATAGGTAGCAATATTCTTATCATTGCCTTTGTGTGTCTGCTAATTTTGGAGGACTTGTCACTTAATGCAGTGATCAGTGCCTGTGTACTACTGAACGTTTGGTTATCTTTTAGGTCCTATCAGCAGTGTCCTAGTGAATAAATATGGCAGTCGTCCAGTCATGATTGTTGGTGGCATCTTGTCAGGCAGTGGCTTGATTGCTGCTTCCTTCTGTAACACTGTGCAGGAACTTTACTTTTCTGTTGGAGTCATTGGAGGTGAGTTGATTCATTTTCAATATATTAATATTGCTGGTTATTTGGTATTCACCTACATTGGTCTTTCAGGTATTTTGAATGAAAGTCCCTCATAGAAATTAGCTGATTATCATTTTGACAAGCAATTTAAGAGCAATAGAAAGAATTTTTAAAGAAATTGCTGTCATACCATAGGTATACATTGTTGAATAAATGAATGAATTGAAAGAAATCATTTATTTCTTGTCCTAAGAATAGTCAATGGTTGTAGATAAAATGTGTTCTGCAGTTTGTTGCAAGAGTGGTCACTGGTTACTATTTTATTACCTATTCCTCTTACCAGGGAATAGACATCTATTGGAGCACCAGAGAGTATTAAACATAAAGCACGAATTATTTGGTACAACATCCAGGTTGTTCTCTGAGTCTTGTTTTTTCCTTGTTATATTTGCTAGTTTGTATTGTTTAGATTCCACGTATAACTGGTAACATACAGTATTTGCCTTAGTCTGTCTGACTTATTTCACAGCATAATACCCTCCAAGTCCATCCATGTTGTTGCAAATAGCAAATTTTTTCTGTTCTTTTTCATGGCTGAGTAGTATTCAGTTGCATGTATTTATCAATTGGGCTTCCCCAGTGGTTCAGCGGTCAAGAATCTGCTTGCAGTGCAGGAGATGAAGGAGATGCGTGTTTGATCCCTGGGTGGGGAAGATCCCCAGAGGAAGAATAATGCTGTGATGAACAGTGGGTCTCTTGAGGTTTCATATATATTTTAGAATTTTTTTGTTCTATTTCTGTGGAAAATGTCCTTGGGATTTTGATAGAGATTGCACTGAAGATGTAGGTTTCTTTAGGTAATAAGGAGATTTTGACAATGTTGATTCTTCCAGTCCATGAGCACAGAATATCTTTCCATTTTATTTTTATCTTTTTGAATATATATACCTCTTATTTTAATTTCTTTGTCTGGTTAAGTAATGCAAAATATGTCTCTGACATTTATTGTAATATATGATTCTTTTTTTTTCTTCTCCCCAGGTCTTGGGCTTGCCTTCAACTTAAATCCGGCTTTGACCATGATTGGCAAGTATTTCTATAAGAGACGACCGCTGGCAAATGGACTAGCCATGGCAGGCAGCCCTGTGTTCCTCTCTACCCTGGCCCCCCTCAACCAGGCTTTCTTTATGATCTACGGCTGGAGAGGAAGCTTCCTAATTCTCGGGGGCTTACTATTAAACTGCTGTGTGGCTGGAGCTCTGATGAGACCAATAGGGCCCAAACCAACCACTGCAGAGAAAGAGAAGTCTAAAGGATCCCTTCAGGAAGCTGGAAAATATGAGACGAAAAAGGGGGCAAGTGATGCAAATACAGATCTCATTGGAGGAAACCCCAAAGAAGAGAAAAAATCAATCTTCCAAACACTTAATACATTCCTGGACTTAAGTCTGTTCAAGCACAGAGGCTTTTTGCTTTACCTGTCTGGAAATGTGCTCATGTTTTTTGGACTATTTACACCATTGGTCTTTCTTAGCAATTATGGCAAGAGTAAGCATTACTCTAGTGAGAAGGCTGCCTTCCTTCTTTCCATTCTGGCTTTTGTTGACATGGTAGCCAGACCTTCTATGGGACTTGTAGCCAACACAAAGTGGGTAAGACCTCGAGTTCAGTATTTTTTTGCCGCGTCTATTATTGCAAATGGACTGTGTCATCTGGCAGCACCTTTATCCTCTACCTATATAGAGCTCTGTATCTACGCGGGATTCTTTGGATTTGCTTTTGGGTGGCTCAGCTCAGTACTGTTTGAAACGCTGATGGACCTTGTGGGACCCCAGAGATTCTCCAGTGCTGTGGGATTGGTGACCATTGTGGAGTGCTGTCCTGTCCTCCTGGGACCACCAGTTTTAGGTACAGTATGTCTCCCAATTTCTATGGTTCTATTAACATAAAACAGGCAGAGAAGATTGGGAAGGTGATGGAAACAAAAGTCAGTGGGCTGCTTGATAGTCCTTCTCATTTCTGTACCCTCAGTGCTGACATAGTGTTTATCATATCATAATTGCTCAAATACTTGAATTAAGGTGAATCATCAAATTAAAAGAATAAAAACTACTTCAAACACATATTTATTAAAATATTTAAAAATAACAGTAGGTACCATGGGTACAGTAGGTGAGGGCTATAGTATACCAGGGACTGTCCTACTGATCATTTTCTATATTCTGTCATATATTACAAGTCTATGATGTTGAACTATTACTGTCCTCATTTTATAAACCAAGAAATAGAGGCTTCTGAAAGTGAAATTACTTGCTTGCCCAGGATCACACAGCTCGTGAGTGACTATAAAACCTGATGTATTATTCTCTCAAGAATGCTAACCAGTTTACATTTAAAAATTATCATTAATACAAAATACAACAATAATTTCGACTTCTGGATGCGACTCAGCTTTTCAGATTATACAGTATAAAGTTGGGAAGGATACATAACAAAAGACCCATTACTGACCCATCAGAACTTTTCTACCCTCTCTCCTCCCTGTACCTAAGTGAAGTCGCTCAGTCGTGTCTGACTCTTAGCAACCCCATGGACTGTAGTCCACCAGGCTTCTCCGTCCATGGGATTTTCCAGGCAAGAGTACTGGAGTGGGTTGCCATTTCCTTCTCCAGGGGATCTTCCCAATCCAGGGACTGAACCCGGGTCTCCCACATTGTAGGCAGACACTTTACCATCTGAGCCACTAGGGAAGCCCTCCCTATACCTAAGGAGACTATAAATCCTGTCCATTTTTCCTTCCTAAATCTCTATCTGATCTGCCCATTTTTCCTCCATCAGAACTACTGCTCTCATCCATATCTTCTATCAGTAGCCTTCTAACTTTACCCATATCCACTCTAGCTGTTCTCCAGTCTCTTAGGACACTCCAGTTACTTCCCGCGTTCTTAGGGTGAAGATGAAATTCCCTACTGTGGCTCCTGGTTCCTGCATGGCCTGGCCCACCTTCTCCAGCCTCATTTCCTACCACCCAGTTTGCTCTCTGTGCGTCCCCTCTCACCTGGTGCTTCCTCCTACCACCTGCCTTTGCACCGGCTGTTCTCTGCCCGGATCCTTTTCCCATCTCCTTTCTCCTAGATTAACTCTTATCCTGTAAGTTTTGGTTAAGTTTACACTTTAAGAAAAGCCTTCCTGGGACTTCCCTGGTGGTCTGGTGACTAAGTCTCCTTGCTCCCAGTGCAGGGGGCCTGGGTTTAATCCCTGGTTGGGGAACTAGATCCCACATGCTACAACTAAGAGTTTGCATGCTGCAACTTAAGATCCTGTGTGCCACAATGAAGACCTGGTGCAGTCATAAAAATTTTTTTTTAAGATAAAAACCTTCCTGGTACTGAGTTTCACACTGGGGTAAACTATTTTGTTAGCATGTCTTAAGGCTTTAACAGAAAACGGCAAGCAATAAAATAATAACCTGTTATCCCACCACACAGAGACCATTGCTGGTAGCTAATTTGCTATTTGGGGGAACAGATAAAAGCACATATTCTTTCAAAGAAAATGTGTGCAGTGCCGTAAATGACCTTTTGGAACCTCTTTGCACTGATTACATTTCAATCAATTTCCTTAAAGAGAAAAAAAATTTTTTTTTTTAATTTTTTTTTTTTTGAGAAAAAATATTTTTAATGCCTGCTTATTATAGAACTGTACCCTGCAAGGCTCCTCTATCCATGGGATTTCCCAGGCAAGAATACTGGGATGGGTTGCCATTTTCTCCTCCAAGGGATGTTCCCAATCCAGGGATCAAACCCATGTCTCCTGCATTTGGAAGGTGGATTCTTCACCAGCGAAAGCCCAGGAAGCCCTCTCCTTAATAGAGTTTTAACCAACCCCCAGCATTTTTTTTTAGTAAACCTTTTTTTCCATTTAATAAATATTTACCAAGAAAAGAAAAGCCTTCCTGACCCTTCTTACTGGCCCAAACCTCCTATTTTCTGCCTTCAAACATTTCTGTAGCACTTGTCACAGTCTGTGTGGTTATTGGATTAACATTTCTCTTCTCTGCTGAACTGTTACCGCCTTTGCTCACTCTTAACTCAGGGCTTAACAGACCCAGGGCTGTATTAATATATAGAAACTAAGTATTGCTGAGTGAGTGATGCCCTGCATTGGAAAACCATATGGAATCATATTTGAATTGGTTATTATATCTTTTATATGTGTAGAGTTTTCCAAAGTTTCTTTAAATAAGTTTCTTTAATATCAGACCTCATAAAAACGTGAATAGAAAAGACTGTGGTGTGTTATTTGCAAATTTACTTGACTACAGAAACATGAGGGAGGTAGCCTGAAGCACAGAGGTTATGGGTGCACGCCTCAGAGTCAGACTCACTGGGTTTAAAGCCAACCTGTATAACTTAAAACTTTGTGACCTTCCTTAAAGTTTCTATACTTCAGCTTTTATGTTATACAATGGGAATGATGATAGAATCTTCCTGTTGTGAGGTTAGAATGGTGGAAAGTATTGCTGTTAGTTAATGTTTTAGCAGAGGATGAGTGTCCCCAGGAATGCTCTTTGGGAAATGCTGATGTCAGAAAAAGTGCATTGGCCTGGGAGACTGGAATTACCTCTGTGACGTTGGGCAAGACTCTTAAACCTCTTTTGAGCAAATTTTTCCATTGTATATTGAGAAAACTGATTTTATGTGATCTCAAGTGTTAGTCCCTCAGCTGTATCCAACTCTTTGGACTGTAGCCTGCTAAGCTTCTCTGTCCATGGGATTCTCCAGGCAAGAATACTGGAGTGGGTTGCTATTCCCTTCTCTAGGGGATCTTCTTGACCCAGGGATCAAATACAGGTTTCCTGCTTTGCACACAGATTCTTTACTGTCTGATCCACTAGAGAGCCCCAGGTAACCTCAAGGACTTTGCAATTCAAAATTACCACGATTTAATAATTTTCAAGTTGCTAAAGATAACAGAATGTGTGGGGACACCCCAAATCAGTGTGACATAATAGACGAAAGATCAAATAATTTTGAGCAGTTTCTTTTTACACTAATTTGGCATTTATGAGCTCTTTGAATGGATCCTTAAACTTTATTTGGGAAAGGGTATAATTGTTTACCCTCATAACTTTTTTTTTTACATTCCTCAGGTCGTCTCAATGACATATATGGAGACTACAAATACACATACTGGGCATGTGGCATAATCCTTATTGTCGCAGGCATCTATCTTTTCATTGGCATGGGCATCAATTACCGACTTCTTGAAAAAGAACAGAAAGCTGAGAAGCAGCAGAAAAAGGAAAGTAAAGATGAGGAGACCAATGTAGATGTTGCTGAGAAGCCAAAAGAAGTCATCGATGCAGCAGAATCTCCAGAACATAAAGCCACAGAAGAAGACCCCAAAGAGGCGGAGAGTCCAGTTTGAACCTGTGGGACTGAAGGGTAAATGGTGCAGCTCATGACCCAAAATATTCTATTGGCCTGTGATCTACCAGTGGTGCTCAGTGCAAATACTGGACATTTCTGTGGGAATCATACCAGGGGTTTATTGATGGAATTTTTGTTTCACTCCTTACCAGTAGCCTGGATTAAAAATGCCTAGCCTTGGGAAGGGAGTGGTTGAAAATGAATGAGAAAAGGAAGTCAGTTTGTGTGTTTGTTTGTTTGTTTAAATCTTTGCTTTTAACAGTGTCATGAAGATTATAATACGTGCCTTAAGTTTTAGTCTTTAGGGAGCCTTAACTATTAAAACTATTCTGCTTAACTCATCCATTTTCAGTGTTCCGTTACAAATAAAAATAACTGCTTTGAGGCAAATCTAAAATTTTAAATTAATTTTGTTTCATATTATCACTAGAAGATTTGAAAGTTGGTGGTTTTATAAAACCCTGACTAAAATATTTTCCTAGCATCAGTAGTTGCTTGGCATATGTGCCTGCTAGATATGTATTTAGGAAATTTAAGGCATGAAACTTTGAAAACATCTTGGCTTTTCTGGATGCATTGTACTTACTCATCATCAACCCTCCAGTGTCTTTTCTTGGGTTGCTTATTAGAAGTCAAGTGCTTGAGAGTTGATTTCATTAAATTACTATTTTTCTTCCCCTTTCCAAAGATACATTTTGCGTAGTCATAGATAATTGCCCTTTTTGAGATTACATTCTATTTTTTTCAATGTAAAAATTAGTATTAAAATACACAACTATGTATTCGTGCCTCCTCACTAAATTAAATGTAGAAAGCTATTTCATACAGCAGCTGAATTCAGCTTAAACTTTTCCAAAACTTCAGTTAAACTGTGAGACTTGGAATCTTTTTTTGTTGCTGTTTTCCTGGAATTTTACGCCTTTGATTCCCAGTGGTTTCATTTATATCCATATCTAGCTTAGCACTGAGTGTGAGATACTCAGTCTGTGTAGTGTTTGCTAATTAAAGAGAACCATAGAAATTTGGCCCACAGAAACCAATAGGGATAAGATTGGGAGAGAAGTTGCTATTTTGGCTTATCAATAAATAACTCCTTTTCTTTTTCTGATAAGGCCTTAAAGGAAATTATGTTTTGCTTAGAATTATTGGGCATATTCTTATTCTTCACACAACCCTAAAGATTTTGTGACCCTTTTTCACTTTATCTGAAATGTAAAGAAATGGGTTTAGTATACAGATAGGGAGGGGGACAGACCAGAATGAAAACTGTAAATTTTTTTTAACCTAGTATCTTTTAAATTACAGCAGGAAGATAATGTTAGACATTCAATGAATTATATTCAATGCATTTTAAAATATTGCTGTTGACAGTGTGAAAGTATAGACATAAAACCTTATTTAACAGGCTGGCTTTTTAAAATAAAAATTTTCTTTCTTTTTTTTTTTAAGAAATGTTTCTTCTTCCAAATGTTTATTTTCTTGAGGAAAATATTGTCTGTCTTCATTTTCTTTATCAAGATTCAATCTGGCCCTTGCTAATGTTAAAAATTCAGCACATGTGCATTGGAATTTGTGTATATGGCTTATTTTGATTTTTCTCCTTAACCTCTTCTTCCAGGCAAGCAGGAGAGAAATTTTTTAAAACTACTTCTCTGAAAGCGTTTTGAAAGCAGAGCAGTTAATTTTAAGGACACAATGAAAACTCCCTTTCTGTGCTCAGGTATCATGGCAGATGGAGGAGGAATTTTAGGGGAGAAGCCTGCTGTGATTGTTGACAGGCTTGGCTCCAGTTTGGACTCCGCCATTTTCCACCGACCTAACCTCTGTATGCCTCTTTCCCTTTCTAAAAAGTGAGGATCACCCTAAGTAAAAAATGTGGGGTGGGGGAGTAAACCAGGAGTATAAGATTATTTTCCCCCATCCCAGTTGTTAAGCTGCATCTATACATAAGACCCTGCTTAGTATTTTTCCACTACCTGAAACTTGTTAGTGAAGTGATGAAATTTTGGTGCAGAATGATCACCATTTATTAGGAGGAAGGGTTCTCAAGTTGCTGTATTCAGAAGCAAAAGGTTAAAAACTGGCTCAAAGCTGGACTAAACAAAACCTTTTACCACCCAATCCAACTCTGACTTTTTCCCCGCTGAAGACACAGGCTTAAGGGATTTATTCAGGATCAGTTTTGGTAACAGAGCCAACACTAAAGCCCAATATAGGCCTGCTCTGCCATCTAGTCCTTGCTAACAATCAGCTAATCCTCTCGTGCTGCAGTGCTGTTTTCAACACCGGACGCATCTGAGCTTTCTGACTGGGCAGTCTTGTCCCTTGCTCCATGTAAGGACTGACTAGACTTCTTAAGTTTTATTTCACTTGACAGAGTTTCAGTGGCTGCTTTGGGAAAATAGAGTGCCTGCCTATCCTTGCTTCCCTCTGTCCCACATTCTGTTAAGTCACAAAACATATAGCTGTCTAGATTGTTGTGCCCAAAGAGGCGTGGGACTGGTCAAGAGTATGCTCTGAAATAGTCTCAATTCAAAGCTGAAAAATTGTTTAAGAAACTGGTAGACTGGACAGTTGCAGATGATCATGGCAACAAGACCATATTATCACATTATATAGTCATTTTTTGAGAACGGAAATCATCTTAACCTATTCAAAATAATTTCTACAAAAGTATTCAGAAAAGGATGATGCTAAAACAAACTATAGAAAATTCAGGGAGGTATTTTTATCCCTGATTTAATCATACTAATGAATAATCTTATTCTTGTTTTATTATATTGAATTTCAGATTGATAAATTCAGAATTGGTTTATATGAAAAACCTCAATGTCCAAGTTTTACATCTTCCCTAGGAAATGGTTCATAGTATAATACATTTAATTATCAGGCGTGCATCACCCGCCCTCTTGTCGTTGGAAAGATGAGGAAAGGTGAACAGTGTATGTCCACCTTTGCAACACAGCTTGTTTTAATAATCAGATCAGGTACTTGAAGAAAGAGATTAATGACAGACTTCGGCTGCTATGAAAACTTGTAAGGAAGTGATGGCCCAAGCTTGCCTGGCTTGCCCAAATGTGAGCAATTAAGCCAAGTTGCTTCAGATTAGAAGCATCTAAGGCGGTTTCACGGAGAAGGCAATGGCACCCCATTCCAGTACTCTTGCCTGGAAGATCCCATGGACAGAGGGGCCTGGTAGGCTGCAGTCCATGGGGTCGCTAGGAGTCGGACACGACTGAGCTTTTGACTTCACTTTCACGCATTGGAGAAGGAAATGGCAACCCACTCCAGTGTTCTTGCCTGGAGAATCCCAGGGACGGGGGAGCCTGGTGGGCTGCCGTTGATGGGGTTGCACAGAGTCGGACACGACTGAAGTGACTTAGCAGCAGCAGCAGCAAGGCGGTTTCAAATACATCATTCCTGAAATGTGTTTTAGCTTTAGGATTTCAGATTCAGTCATCCTTTCCCCACTTAGTCTGGGCCGTTGTGACAGTCATTCAGTAGAATATCTCTTCTTGGCTATACAGCACTGATTTACTTTTTGCTGGCTTTTTACCATGACTTGCTAGAAGACACTGGAATAGCTAGTAAAGAAATCACAGCCTATTGGTTGTTTAACAGTATAGACTGCCAGGGTTCAAACAAAGGCTTTGTGACCTCAAACCTAAGCATCAGGTGTTTTCTTCTGTAAAGGTGTTAATAATTAATGCCATTTGTTGCCCCAGGGCTGTCATGAAGTTTAGTTGATACGTGACAGCTTGTACTAGGCAAGGGCTTAATAAGTGTAAGCACCTATTTAAAAAAAAAAAAAAAAAAAAAATATATATATATATATATATCAAAGATATGTAGTACTTGGGGAAAAATTGAGCTCTTCTAATTCCCAAGGTGGGTGGAGCCTCACAGAGGGTAGTTTGGGAGTGACTCTTAAAGGTAAGACTCTTAGCTAAATGATCAAACTCCTTTCAGACCTATCCTCCTTTTACTCTTAGAAATGTAATGGTTCCTGTTTGGTAATGAATGAAAACTAACACCGCCTGAGAGGGGTGCTCTTTAAGTAGGTAGGTTTGAATCCCAAAGCCCTTGGTCTTTGTACACTGCCCCTACAAGGAAGAGGCACCTGATTAGTAACTGATAATCCTTTTCCTTCAATATTTGTGTTGATTCTAAAAAGAGCAGAAATATAATAAGCAGCCACTCATGATTGAAGTCCTCTCTACCTAGTTCTTAAATGTAAATGTTCTTAATGTAAACTGAAAGACTGATGAGCTTTGAATTTTTCCCTACTACATTGATAACATTTAAATCATAAATTGTCATCAGTTGGTGGCTGAATAAATTGGTACAACATATTGGCAAAGTTTTGCTGCTTTTATTGACTACGCAAAAGCCTTTGACTGTGTGGATCACAACAAACTGGAAAATTCTTAAAGAGATGAGAATAGCAGACCACCTGACCTGCCTCCTGAGAAATCTGTATGCAGGTCAAGAAGCAACAGTTAGAACAGGATATGGAAAAATTGACTGGTTTCAAATTGAGAAAGGAGTACGTCAAGGCTGTATATTGTCACCCTGCTTATTTAACTTATATGCAGGGTATGTCATGCGAAATGCCGAGCTGGAAGAAGCACAAGCTGGAACCAAGATTGCCGGAAGAAATATCAATAACCTCAGATATGCAGATGACACCACCGTTATGGCAGAAAGCAAAGAAGAACTAAAGAGCCTCTTGATGAAAGTGAAAGAGGAGAGTGAAAAAGCTGGCTTAAAACTCAACATTCAGAAAACTAAGATCATGGCATCCGGTCCCATCACTTCATGGCAAATAGCTGGGGAAACAATGGAAACAGTGACAGACTTTATTTCCTTGAGCTCTAAAATCACTGCAGGTAGTGACTGCAGCCATGAAATTAAAAGACGATTGCTCTTTGGAAGGAAAACCATGACAAACCTAGACAGCATGTTAAAGAAAGCTGAGCGCTGAAGAAATGATGCTTTTGAACTGTGGTGTGGGAGAAGAGTCTTGATAGTTCCCTGGACTGCAAGACCAAACCAGTCCCTCCTAAAGGAAATCAGTCCTGATTTCCTGGAAAGACTGATGCTGAAGCTGAAACTCCAGTACTTTGGCCACCTGATGCGAAGAACTGACTTATTGGAAAAGACCCTGATGCTGGGAAAGATTGAAGGTGGGAAGAGAAGGGGACGACAGAGGATGAGATGGTTGGATGGCATCACCAACTCGATGGACATGAGTTTGAGCAAACTCCAGGAGTTGGTGATGGACAAGGAAACCCGGTGTGCTGCGGTCCATAGGGCTGCAGAGTCGGACACGACTGAGCGACTTAACTGAACTACTAGTTCCCAAGCATTGTTCTAAGTTTTGAGAATCCAGCCATGAACATAATAATGTCTTCACATGCATGCATCCTACCTACTTTGTAGTAAGGGAAAGCAGACAGTGAAGAGTAAGTTATAAGGAAAACAGGAATATGGATATAAGATAAAACTTTTATTAATTCATTCACCTAGTATTTTTGGAGTGCTATCTATGTGCTTATCTGGTTTCTAGATAGAAGGCATAATAATGCTCAGGGTTCCTGGCACCCACAGCTTCTATTCCAGAGGGAAGACTGCACAGTAAGTGCTGTGACAGGACATCCCATGGAGAAGTCTCTAACCCAACCTCAGGAGGGCCTAAAGCAGACAGAAAAGTATATACTCTTGGGCAAGTTAATTATTGTGAGGATTGTGAATGTACATTGCATACAGTTGACTGAACAGTAGTACTAGTTGAGCTCATAGTAGTTTTAAAAATTAAATAGGGTCAGTTGTCATCAAGCAGAACAATCACTGGAGTACATAAAGGCCTTTCCAGTATATCATCTGATTCATGCAATATCCTGGGGTGTGTGTTGTGTGTGTGCTCAGTCACTGAGTCATGTCCCATTCTTTGTGACCCCATGAACTGTAGCTTACCAAGCTCCTCTGTCCACAGGATTTCCCAGGCAAGAATGCAGGAGTGGGTTGCCATTTCCTACTCCAGGGGATCTTCCCTACGCAGGGATTGAACCACTGTCTCTTGCATCTCCTGCATTGGCAGGCAGATTCTTTACCACTGCACCACCAGTGGGTATAAATGAAAAACACCCTTTAACTGGGTTTTACCACTCTCCCCAACCCCTGCATACAGCTCAACTGCTGGAGCTGAAGGTTGTACTGGATGGAAGTTTGGACACACAAGAATGAGAAAGGTTGTATCCTGGGTAATCTTGAAGGATGAATAGAGACCAATCACTTGGACTCTGCACCAATGAATTCACAATCTGACTTACAGTCATTTTCTTTGGCTTTGGAATTCATAATGTGATTTCTTTACTTGTGAGATTTCCTTTCCTAATGTGCTTTACTGATTCCAGAATTAAAAATTTGCATTTCCGGAGCTTACTCTGGCCAGGTCCCAAGAGGAAGTGGCTAGCAGCCATTAAGAAGCCAGGAGGTGATTAAAAATCACCTGGTCTGCTGACGATCTGTACATCTATAGTTATCAAGAGAAGGTTTGTAATAGTTCTTGTCATTGTGGTCTATCTTTCCCTATCTTATTTTTTTTTCCTTTGAAACCAAAACAAAAATGTGTGTCTGCTAAGTCGCTGCAGTCGTGTCTGACTCTTTGCAGCTCATGGGCTCCCCAGGCTCATCTGTCCAGGGGATTCTTTGGGCAACAACACTGACTGGAGTAGGTTGCCATTTCCTTCTCCAGGAGATCTTTCCCACCAGAGATCAAACTCATGTCTCTTGCATCTCTTGCATTGGCAGGTGGGTTCTTTACCACTAGTACCACCTGGGTGCTTTCGTGTTATGCTGTGCTTACTCGTTCATTCGTGTCCGACTCTTTGTGACCCCATGGACTTTAGCCCGCCAGGCTCCTTTGTCCATGGGATTCTCCAGGCAAGAATACTAGAGTGGGTTGCCGTGCCCTCTTCAGGGATCTTGCCAACCCACGGATCGAACCCAGGTCTCCTGCACTGCAGGTAGATTCTTTACCATCAGAGCCACTAGGGAAGCCCAAGAATGCTGGAGTGGGTATCCTAAGCCTTCTCCAAGGGATCTTCCTGACCCAGGAATGAAACCAGGGTCTGCTTTTGTGTTAGGCCTTATTTATATATACTTTTCAGCATGGGAACTTTAGAGGCTTTTTGGTAACAACCTTTTAAATTCCCAGCGCTATCTTGTTTCTCAGATGCTAAGAATGAGCATAAACAAGGACCCCCTTGCAATGCAGGGGATGCAGGGATAGGTTCGGTCCCTGGATGGGGAACTAACATGCCAGATGCATGGTGCAACTAAACCAAAAGAAAAAAAAAACAACCCTTGGGAGTCCTTGTTCCACAGGGAAAGATCCCCCATGATGCAATGAATATCTTGTGTGCCACAGTTAAGACCTGATACAGCCAAATAAATCAGTTAACTTTAAAAAATGAGCATAAACAGGCCTGCAGCAGAGTGTGAGCTTTATCTGCGCTGCAGCCCCTTCCACACCCCTCCCCATTCCCACCCCCACATTCCTCTTTGGTTGTCCAAATATTTAGACTTGACTTACTGTTTCTCCTTACAGTGCCCTCTTCCCTGCCATAGGCTTCATTTTTAACAGCCTCCCTGTCAGTTCTCACCACCTTCAATCCAGCCTCAACACTGCTGCTAAAATGACTTTTCTAAAAAGGCCAGATTTTCAGCTGCCTTTATAACCTCAAAGCAATAAGGATAATAAAACTCATTAATCACTTACTCTGCTTTAAATCCTGTAATTTGAGGATAAAGTCCGAAGTCCTTAGCAGGACCCATAGGGCCCTTCTTAATTAGCTTCTGCATCAGTCCTAAGCCCGCACCCTGCTCCCCAGCCCAACTGAATTACTTAGTTAACTAAGACCTTGTTTCAGACCCCTGCCTTCCTAAATGCTAATGCCTAGAAGCTCCTCCGGAGAAGGCAATGGCACCCAACTCCAGTACTTTTGCCTGGAAAATCCATGGACGGAGGAGCCTGGTGGGCTGCAGCCCATGGGGTCGCTAAGAGTTGGACACGACTGAGCGACTTCACTTTCACTTTTCACTTTCATGCATTGGAGAAGGAAATGGCAACCCACTCTAGTGTTCTTGCCTGGAGAATCCCAGGGACGGGGGAGCCTGGTGGGCTGCCGTCTGTGGGGTCACACACAGTCGGACACAACTGAAGCGACTTAGCAGCAGAAGCCCCTTCTCCTTTCTCCTCAGCACCACCTCTATCTGACTTCTGAAACTTGGTTCATGCCTGCTTTTACAGGGGGCCTTATCTGAGTCCCCAGATCATTTTTCTTGTCCTACTGATCTGTTTTTTTTTTTTAACTGAATGAAGGATTCTTTAAATTCTATAGTGTGTTGTTGTTGTTCAGTTGCAAAGGCATATATCTATTAGCGACCCCACAGACTGCTGCATGCCAGGGCTCCCTGTCCTTCACTATCTCCCAGAGTTGCTCAAATTCATTGTGTCAATAATGCCATCCAACAATCTCATCCTAAGTCAACCCCTTCTCCTGTCTTCAATCTTTCCCAGCATCAGGGTCTTTTCCAATGAGTGAGCTCTTTGCATCAGGTAGCCAAAGTATTGGAGCTTCAGCTTCAGCATCAGTCCTTCCAATGAATATTCAGGGTTGATTTCCTTTAGGATTGACTGATTTGATCTCCTTGCAGTCCAAGGGACTTAAATCCTATAATTTGATCTCCTTGCAGTCCAAGGGAATTAAAAAGCATTAGTTCTTCAGTGCTTAGCCTCCTTCAGTGCTCAAATGTGTCCAACTCTCACATCCATACATGACACTGGAAAAACCATAGCTTTGACTAGACGGACCTTTGTTGGCAAAGTAATGGGTCTGATTTTTAATATACTGTCTACGTTTGTCACAGCTTTCCTTCAAAGAAGCAAGTGTCTATTAATTTCATGGCTACCGTCAGCATTCACAGTGATTCTAGAGCCCAGGAAAATAAAATTTGTCACTGTTTCCACTTTTTCCCCATCTATTTGCCATGAAGTAATGGGACCAGATGTCATGATTTTAGTTTTTTGAATGTTGAGTTTTAAGTCAGCTTTTTCACTCTTCTCTTTGACCCTCATCAAGAGGCTCTTCAGTTCCTCTTTGCGTCCTGCCATTATAGTGGTATCATCTGTATATCTGAGGTTGTTGCTGTTTTTCCCGGCAGTCTTGATTCCAGCTTGTGATTCATCCAGCCCAGCATTTTGCATGATGTACTTTGCATATAAGTTAAATAAGTAGGGTGACAATATACAGCCTTGGCAAGCTTGTTTCTCAATTTTGAACCATTCTGTTGTTCCATGTCTGGTTCTGACTGTTGCTTCTTGACCTGCATAGGGGTTTCTCAGGAGGCAGGTAAGGTGGTCTGTTATTTACATCCCTTTAAGAATTTTCCATAGTTTGTTGTGATCCACACAAAGGCCTTAGCATAGTCAATGAAGCAGAAGTAGACATTTTTCTGGAATTCCTTGCTTTCTCTATGATCCAATGGATGTTGGCAATTTGATCTCTGATTCCACTGCCTTTTCTAAATCCAGCTTGTACATCTGTAAGTTTTCAGTTCACATACTGTTGAAGCCTAGCTTGAAGGATTTTGACTATTACCTTGCGAGCATGTGAAATGAGCACAATTTACAGTAGTTGGAACATTGTTTGGCATTGCCCCTCTTTGGAACTGGAATGAAAACTGACCTTTTCCAGTCCTGTGGCCACTGCTGAGTTTCCAAATTTGCTGAAGTATTGAGTGCAGCATTTTAATAGCATCATCTTTTAGATTTTGAAATACCTGAGCTGGAATTCCATCTCCTCCACTAGCTTTGTTTGTAGTAATGCTTCCTAAGGCCCACTTGACTTCACACTCCAGGATGTGTGGCTCTACGTGTGTGACCACACCATCATGGTTATCCAAGTCATTACGACCTTTTATGTATAGTTCTGTGTATTCTTGCCACCTTTTCTTAATCTCTTCTACTTCTGTTAGGCCCTTGCTGTTTCTCTCCTTTATTGTGCCCATCCTTGTATGAAATATTCCCTTGATGTCCCCAGTTTTCTTGAAGAGATCTCTAGTCTTTCCCATTCAATTGTTTTCCTCTATTTCTTTGCATTGTTCACACAAGAATGCTTTCTTATCTCTCATTGCTATTCTCTGGAACTCTGCATTCATTTGGGTATGTTTTCCCCTTTCTCCTTTGCCTTTCATGTGTCTTAACTATCCTTAAGGCCTCCTCAGACAACCACTTTGCCGTCTTGCATTTCTTTTTCTTTGGGAGAGTTTTGGTCACTGCCTCCTATACAATGCTATGAACCTTCATCCATAGTTCTTCAGGCACTCTGTCTACCAGATCTAGCCCCTTGAATTTATTCATCACCTCCAGTGTATAATCATAAGGGATTTGATTTAGGCCAAACCTGAATGGCCTAGTGGTTTTCCCTACTTTCTTCAATTTAAGCCTGAATTTTGCAAAGGAAGCTCACAAACTGACCCACAGTCAGCACCAGGTCTTATTTTTCCTGACTATATAGAGCTTCTCCATCTTTGGCTGCAAAGAATATAAAAGATGGAGAAGCTCTATACAATCTGATTTCATTATTGACCATCTGGTGATGTCCATGTGTAGAGTTGTCTCTTGTGTTATTGGAAAAGGATGTTTGCTATGACCAGCATGTTCTCTTGACAAAGCTCTGTTAGCCTTTGCCCTGCTTCATTTTGTACTCCAAGGCAAAACTTGCCTGTTACTCCAGGTATCACTTGGGTTTCTACTTTTGCATTCCAATTCCCTATTTTAAAAAGGACATCTCTTTTGAGTGTTAGTTCTAGATGGTCTAGAAGTTTGTCTTCATACTCTTTGGCATTAGTGGTTGGGGCACAGACTTGGATTAGTGTGATTTTGAATGGTTTGCTTTGGAAATGAACAGATCATTCTGTTGTTTTTGTGGTTGCACCCAAGTACTGCATTTTGTTGACTATGAGGGTTACTCCATTTGTTCTAAGGGATCCTTGCCCACAGTAGTAGATGTAATGCTCATCTGAATTAAATTTGCCCATTCCCACCCATGTTAGTTCACTGATTCCTAAAATGTTGATGTTCACTCTTGCCATGTTCTGCTTGACCACCTCCAATTTATCTTGACTCATGGATCTAACATTTCAGGTTTCTATGCAATATTGTTCTTTATAAGATCAGACTTGACTTTACTGCCAGACACATCACAACTGAGCCTTGTCTCTACTTTGGCACAGTTCTCTTTCTGGAGCTATTTCTCTGCTCTTGCCCAGTAGCATACTGGATGCCTACTGACCTGGGGGCGAGGGGCTCAACTTCCAGTGTCATGTCTTTTTGCTTTTTCATACTGTTCATGGGATTCTTGAGGCAAGAATACTGGAGTGATTTGTCATTCCCTTTTCCAGTGGGCCACATTTTGTCATAGCTTCATTGAGTTACACAGGCCCCTTTGCCACGACAAGTCATCCATGTGATCATTTTGGTTAGCCTTGTGTGATTGTGGTTTTCCTTCTGGAGGACTGTAGTTCTTGCTTCTTCTGTCTGCCCTCTGATGGATGAGGATAAGAGGCTTGTGCAAGGTGTCTGATGGGAGGGACTTGCTATGGGGAAATCTGGGTTGGCAGAGCCCTGCTCAGTAAATCTTTAATCCAATTGTCTGCTGAAGGGTGGGGCTGAGCTCCCTCCCTGTTGCTTGTCCTGAGGCAACCCAGTCCTGGAGTCTACAGGCTATGTGGTAGGGCTATTGGCAACCTCCAAGGGGACTTGAAGAAGGCAATGGCACCCCACTCCAGTACTCCAGTACTCTTGCCTGAAAAATCCCATAGATGGAGGAGCCTGGTGGGCTGCAGTCCATGGGGTCGCTAAGAATCGGACATGACTGAGCGACTTCACTTTACTTTTCACTTTCATGCATTGGAGAAGGAAATGGCAACCCACTCCAGTGTTCTTGCCTGGAGAATCTCAGGGATGGGGGAACCTGGTGGGCTGCCGTCTATGGGGTCGCACAGAGTCTGACACGACTGAAGTGACTTAGCAAGGGGACTTATACCAACAGGTACCTCCCAGGACAGATGCTACTGGGACCCCTGTCCCTGCAGCAGGCCACTCTTGACCCACACCTCTGCAGAAGACCCTCAGACATTCACAGGCAGGTCTGGCTTAGTCTACTGTGGGGTCACTGCTCCTTTCTCCTGGGTCCCAGTTTCCACAAGGTTGTGTTTGTGTCCTCCAAGAGTCTCTTTCCCCAGTCCTGTGGAAGTTCTGTAATCATATCTTACTGGCCTTCAAAGTCAGATTCCCAGGGGATTCCCCATCCCTTTGCTGGATCCCCAAGCTGGGAAGCCTGATAAGAGGCTCAGAACTGTCACAACAGTGGGAGACTTTCTTCGGTATTCCTGTTCTCCAGTTTGTGGGTTGCCCATCTGACAGGTCTAGGATTGGATTTTATCATTTCTGCACCCCTCCTACTGTCTCTTCTTCTTTGTCTTTGTAAGTGGGTTCCAGCATCCTCCTTTTGATGGTTCTCCAACAGCTAGTTGTGATTTTGGTGCTCTCTCAGGAGATGAATGCATTACAATCTTCAGAAGTTTCACACATATGATTTCATATAATCCCTTCTTAATAACACATTTTTTCCTCCTACCCCTATATTGCCCCTCTCTCCCCACTGGTAGCGGGACTAGGTTGTTCTGTATGTCTGTGAGGCTGCTTTTTTGTTTTATTCACAGGTTTATTGTAATTTTAAGATTCTACATACAAATGATAACATATAGTATGTCTGACTTATTTCACTCAGTGTAACACCCTCCGAGTCCATCCATGTTGCTGCAGATGGGAAATTTTCATGCTTTTTTATGACTGAATAGTATTTCACTGTGGCCTTCCCAGGTGGCTCAGTGGTATAGAATCCGCCTGCCAATGCCAGACATGCAGGTTCAATCCCTGGGTCCGGAAGATCCCCTGGAGAAAGAAAAGGCAACCTACTCCAGTGGGTTAATGGGATAATCCCATGGACAGAGGAGCCTGTCAGCCTATAGACTGTGGGGTTGCAAAGAGCCAGACAGGACTTAGTGACTGACAGCAGGACCTCCCATGAGTATTCCATTGTGTGTGTGTGTGTGTATGTGTATATACCCACTTCTTTATCCTTTCATCTGTTGATAGACACTTAGGTTGCTTCCGTATCCTTTTTTTTTTTTTCTTCTTCAGTTTTTTGGCCACTCCATATGGCATGTAGGATCTTAGTTCCCTGATCAGGGATCGAAATCTCACCCCCTGCAGTGGAAACTCAAAGTCTCAGTCACTAGACTACCTGGGAAGTCACCATATCTTGACAGTTGCAAATAATGCTTTTATTATATACACTGGGATGCATGTATCTTTTCCCAGACATATAGCCAGGAGTGGAATTGCTGGGTCATACGGTAGTTGTATTTTTGTTTTTCTGAGAAACCTCCACACTGCTTTGCACAGTGGCTGCCCCAGTTTGTTTTTGAGTGTCTTTTTCTGTCTACAATGTAGTTAGAGCATGAATCTTAGTGTCAAATCCCAGGTCTCTGGGTTCAAAGTGCAGACAGACCACTGATTATCTCTCGGTCCTTAAGCAAGTTACTTAACCTCTAGGCTTCAGTTCCTATATCTATAAAATGGGGCTAATAAATATAACTTACCTTATGGGGCTGCTATGAGAATTAAATACAACAACTATAAAACCCTTAGCATACTTCCTGACACAGAATAAATACTCAATACCTATTTTCACTGCCTCTGTCACAAACAGTGAAAGTGGCAAAATCAAGCCTCCCATAGAGAAATAGTAAAATTAACATGTTTATATAACTCATTAATTAAGGAAAGAATCAGTAAGATCTTACAACTTTTAAATGAGAATTGGACTTATAGAGACTTATCTCTCCTGAGAGTCCCTTGGACTGCAAGGAGATCAACCCTGAATATTCACTACAAGGTCTGATGCTGAAACTCCAATACTTTGGCCACCTGATGCAAAGAGCCAATTCCCTGATGCTAGGAAAGACTGAAGGCAAAAGGAGGGAATGAGCAACTGAGGATGAGGTGGTTAGATGGCATCACCGACTCAATGGACATGAATTTGAGCAAACTCTTGGAGACAGTGGAGGGAAGTGGCGTGCTGCAGTCCATGGGGTCGCAAAGATACAGACATGACTCAGTGATTGAACAACAACAACAGACTCTCTACTGGACAAAACTCATTTGCACTGCCTTGAACAGAAACACTCTGTGTCGCACATCAGACAGGAAGCATGTGCACCATCATCAGCCCTCTACAAGTTAATTTCCATCACTGCAGAGTTATAAAATGGCCCAGCAAAAGACAATCAAATGCGCAGTTAGTTCCCTAGAGGATCAGACAGCCCGGAATCCTAGACAACTCAGGGCGTTCCACTGAAAGAACATTCAGTGAGCCTTTGCCCATTTCAAAGTCTGTTACAGTTTTTCCTAGCACTGCAGTGCATGGCACACATCAGTTTGCTTTTCTAAACCTGTACCAGACTCTGAGTTCCTTGAGACAGTTCATGCACAGTTGTTGAGCCCTTTTGATTTGAGCCGGGTAGAGAAAGAGAAAGCGACATTTCTCCTGGAGAAAAGCATCCAGAGAGACCTGTGGTGGCACCAAGGTAGAAACGACTGGCAAGCAAGTGTGAGACGCAGACCGTGCCCAAGGCCCTGCGTTAGACTAGGAACGCAGGATAACGGAGGAGGGCCCGTCTGTCTGATGAGGGCAACAACAGAAAATCGATGCTTACGGTGCAGTGTGATGAGGACCCTAAAAATCCAGAAGGTGACCTGCAGGAGCTCGAGTGAATTACCAGCAAGTTTCCAAGCCCAGGTCTGATAAAGGGACAAACACAGGAGATTCCTGTGAAGCCTATGCACAGCCTCAGAGAAATGAGTAAAAAAGCATCTGTGTTCTATACCCATTGTTAGGCTCCCTCCCCTCCCTTCCTACCTTTTGGCTGAACTTCTGCTGGCAGACCTGTGGCTGTGGAGAATTAACATCCGAGTTATCTCAGATCTCTAGGAATGTAAATCCTCATTACAGGCATAGGCATCCAGCACCACTCCCCACGTCTCACAGGCAACTGGCACGCTTGGAGTCATTGCTAATTGGTGTCCACCTGTGGAAAGAGGGGATGTTGAAAGAGGGACTAGTCAACAACGAAATGCAGACTTGTTTCCCCTGGAACATCTCTGTGAGGCATGGAAGATCTGATTATGCTTGTTATGTGACAGCACATATTTGTTGAATCTATAAAAGAATGAATAAGTGAGTGAAGACTCCAGAGGAGGATCTGTCCAGGGAGACGGGCTAGCCCAGTGGCTGCCCACACATGTCATCAGCAAGACTGGTGTCCTTTAAATACTAAAGGAATTAGTATTTAAGTGTCAACCAACTGCTTTGATTTACTTTTCTCCTCACGGGACAATCCTTTGGCTTCCTCTATACTCTAAGCTGCCTAACAGGAGACGGTATGCTGGCAGGAGGGCTTTCCTGATGGCTCAGTGGTAAAGAATCCACCTGCCAAAGTAGGAGATGCAGGTTCCATCTGGGTCAAGAAGTTCCCGTGGAGAAGGAAATGACAACCTACTCCAGTATTCTTGCCTGGAGAATACCATTGGCAGAAGAGCCTGGTGGGCTAACAGTTCAGAGCTCAGGAATACCTGGGTTTCGAGCCTGGCCCTACCACTCACCAGCTGTGTAGCTCTGGGAAGACCACTTTGCTTCCCTGTGCCTCGGTTTCCCCATCTGTAAAATATGGATGACAATGGTCGTATCAGCCGGAGTTCAGTGCAGGAAATAGGAACCACTCGAGGTGTTTTGAGCAAAGTGACTTGAGACAGGGCTAGATGCTTATGGGATGGTTGGATGGAGGAGGAGAGGAGGTAAGGTTGAGTCTCTGGAGAACTGCTCCCTAGTCCTGGGCAGGAGAGGAAGGTGGGCAAATGGAGGTTGCCACTGGCAACCCGAGTTCTCAGTTCAGGATACACTGACTTGGCTGTGATCCCGGGAGCAGGCAGGGGCTCCACTGCTGCTGCTGGGGGTGGGGACCGCACACTGGACACGCTGCCAGAAATGATGCCCATCTGTGTGACCCTGCTTGCCAGAAGGGAGCAGCCAAAGCAGCAGGAAGGCGGTCTCTGGTTCCCTTCCACCCTCCAAATCCCATGTGAGGGTCTCAGTGTGCACCCACCACTCCCAAAGAAGTGAGTCTGGGAGGTAAGGCTTTAGCTTTCCGCTTCTATAGGACAAGAAACAGGTGGGAATGGATTCTGGGTGCTATTTAACCATGTGAGGATTAACCGCATTTATGTCAGGAGGCACCCTCCCAGGTCCTGGGCTCTGGCAAATGTTACAGTGGTTATGGCTACATGCCTGCCACGTGCGAGCGCTGGGCCAGGGCCTGGAGATACAGCAGTGAACAAGGCAGGGCCAGATCCTGAAGCAGTGAGAAGAGTCCAGGGGAGCAAACACTGGGATCACGAAGGCAAGGAGTTGATGCGAAAGTGTTCTGTAAAGGCCTGAGAGCACAGAGAGGGGGCACCCAGGCCAGCACTGGTGGGGCGGGGAGGGGAGAGAGGCAAGTGCCAGTTCCCAGCAGCAGCGGAGTTAGAGGCTTGAAGGAGAGCTAGAAATTAACCAGACTAAGCAGGAGGAAATAGGGGGTGTGTGTGTGTGTGTGTGTGTGTGTGTGTGTGTGCTAATTTCCACCTTGAGGAAGCATATACATACACAAAACCCTGCAAGATAAAAAAGAGTGCTTGGCATTCCCCACTAGTGGACAGTTAAGTCTGACCAGTGCCCAGAGTGAGGGTAGGGTGGGGTGTGTATAAGAAAGGAGAAGAAAGCAGGAGCATGCAGCTTTACATGTCATTTTTGGAAGAATTTGAGCTTTATCTTGTGGGCAATGGGGATGCCTGCTGTTGTCGTCTAGTTGCTGTGTCCAGCTCTTTCATGACCCATAGACTGTAGCCCACCAGGATCCTCTGTCCGTGGCATTTCCCAGGCCAGAATTCTGGACTGGGTGGTCATTTCCTTCTCCAGGGGATCTTCCTGACCTGGGGATCAAACCCACATCTTCATTGGCAGGCAAGCCACCAGGGAAGCGCAGTGGGTACACACAGTGGAGTTTAAGCAGGGAGAAGACTCTCCCATTCTGGTTTCAGTGATATCACTTCGATGCATTTTGTGCAATCAGTTGGAAGCGAGGGTTTCAGGTATGATGTTACAGTAGTCTGGGCTGGAAACAGGGTTGCCAAGAAGAGGACAACAGAAAAGGCTGAGCAGATTCAATCGAGTTTACAAGGCAGAGTGGACAGAGTAAGGTGGGAGTGGGAACAGGGCGAAACTCAGGGTGGCTGCCAGGTCTCAGCAGCAGGCACACCTGGAAGGGCGGGGCCCCCATCAACTCCTGGCACCTGATCCTGGGTGGTGCCCACCTACAGGCTCCTGCCTGTAGACTGAACTCACATAAAGCCCCTTCCCTCCCATCGACCTTAGTGGCTGTATGCAATTCAGTTCCAGCAACATTTATTAACCAGCTATTATGTGCTATGAACCAGGGAGGCATCTCCCTACCTCACCTAAGGGAGTTTTAACCGGATGTCTGAGAGACTCCAGAGCAGAGAGAAGGAGAAAGCTGTACATACAAGTTACAATTTAGGAAAGCCTAAGTTCAGGCCATTTTCTCTTCATCCTACCACCAAAGGGACTTGACCCCTGACCTCTGACCCTCAAGATAGGAAAGGTACAAGGGACATCAGCACAGCCTTACACAGAGCTCCTGGGCCCCCAGCTTCTATTGAGGCAGGCAGTGGAGACAGACGCCACCCCCGGTCTCCTTCTCTGAAAGTTCTATGTTCCTTCTGCTGTGAGATTCTTGATGAAAGGACAGGCCCACCACCCAACAGACTCAGCCTTTGGAATCAAGGCATCTCCCCAGAGGCTCTTTTCAACAGAGAGACATGAACCCACTCCTGTTATAACATAGAATCTTCTTAGTGATTCACTATCACAGTACCGTAGTACAGGCAAATTACAGGCTGGCTTTGGTCAGAGCCTGGAAGAGAGGCCTGGAGCCATCCATCCTACATGGGTCTGGGTATTGGAAAATAATGACTATTACCGAACTGAACTTGGGTCTGCTTGCTCATGGCATAGCAAAGCCAACTTACTAACTCCAAGTTGTGATGAAGGCAGGCACAGCAGGGCCCAGCAAGGTGGAGAGGCGGCTTGAACACTCAAAAGATCCAAACTCCCAGATGGTTTTCATGGAAGTGTTTTTACAGGCAACATTTGGGGTGAAGGGCTGCAGGGTGCATGACTTTCTTCTGACTGGCTGGTGATGAGGTAACAGGGTGATAATTCAGGAATCTTAATCACCAGCCTTCTGGCTCCTACCAGTCTGGATCTGTGTGCTTGTGCTTGGCTTGACCTCCACCTGAGTAGGGGTCTCAGTTCCTGCAGAACAACTCAAAGATATATGTCGGATTGCTATATATCAGGACTCTGATTTATCACTCAACTATTGTCTCTTGGCTGCTTTTCCTTTATTTCAGCATTCCCTCACTTCCCTAGTCAGTAACTGCTTGAATCTACTCAGGCCTAGAAGACTAAGGCCTTTTCCTACAAATGGAAAGGTTTTTTGTAGTTGGGAGACCTCTGCTGGGTTTCAGTTCACTTTTATCTTTGATAATCCTCAATCCTGAAGGGAACACATGTGGGACAAGAAAGGGAATAAAGTTTTGCATAGACAGATTGAGCATAAACTCAGCAGAGGAACTCAGTTGTTATTTTTTTTGGGGGGGGGTGTCAGTTTCAATAGTAACAGCATTTACTATTGATTCAGCATTCCACATTCCTAATTTCTATATCTTCATAATTCTGCAATGTAATTATTGTCCCCATTTTGCAGATGATGAAACTGAAATTAAGTAATCTGCTCATTTAAGTTCCCATGGCTAGTAGGTGGCTGAGTGGAATTTCAGCCAACCCAGGACTGATGCTAATGCCTTTTTTTAAAAAAGATTTATTTATTTATGGCTGTGCTGGGTCTTGAATGCTGTGCATGGCACTTCTCCAGTTTCAGCAAGTAGGTGCTACTCTCTACTTGCAATTTGCAGGCTTTTTATTGCAGTGGCTTCTCTTTTTGTTCTCATGGGCTCTAGAGTGAGGGCTTAGTCATTGTGGTGCATGGGCTCACTTGTCCTGTGGCATGTGGTATCTTCCCAGACCAGGGATCAGATCCATGTCCCCTACATTAGCAGGCAGATTCTTTACCACTGAGCCACCAAGGAAGCCCACTAATGCCTTCTTAATGACTACATGGTCATTAAGCCTTGCTCCCTGAACCAGCCAGGTTTCCGCTACTCCCCAGGGTGGTCCCATCCCAGAAGAATGTTGTTCTCTCACAGCTTCCTCATGGTTGTTTGGCTGGACCTAGAAATGAGGCGCCTAGAAAGATGAGGTGTACAGAGCCAGGGCCAGGCCACTGGGGAGATGTCTGGAGCCTCGCTCTTGTTCTCCTTCCCCCACAGGGTGTCTCCTGGCACCGCAAAGTCCTGCTCATCCAGAGGACACCTGTGACTTCCTATCCCTCCTCTTCCTTTGACTGAGGAGTTGCAGGACTTTCTCTTCTCTGCTCTGGGACACTGCCCCGGGGCCTCAGCCTACTGGCCAGAGGCTCCCACCCTAGGCTTAATTTCCACTATAATGCTCTCAAATCTGGGCTGAGACTCCAGGATACAGCCCGCAGAGCACTTTTACACGCAGTAGCTGTGACTGGTGGGATGGGGAGGAGCCTCCAGGTCCCCCTAGCTGTCCCCTCAACCCCGTTCACCCCCATCCCCCATAGGGGAGGAAAAGTAACTTTCCTCAACTCTTCTGAGCTCTCAACTGAGACCTCTGTAAACAAAAAGATAAGAAAGAAACCAAAGTTTATCCACATATACTTGTACACCAGGGAGATACCCAGGGACAAAAACTTAACTCTCCCAAGGGGTCTAAGCTAGCAGTTTAAACACTACCTTCCGCCAAAAACAGGAAGCAAAGGTGAGGGCAGGTCAGGGAGCAAGCCAGTTCTGGGAGATTACCCGGAAAAGCAGAGTAAACAAGGGGAAGGTTTGTTATGTAGATTTAAGTAAACGCCCTTTCCACAGATTTTTATAATTCTGTGATTTATAGTCAACTTCCCCACCCACTGAGGGAGACACCCTCGCAAATGGAGATTTCTTTTATAAATGCACATCTCTCTCAAAAGAGTCATTTCTACTGTTTTTCAGAAGCTTCCTTTGTCTGTAGTTTCTGAAAATAATCAGCTCAAAATAATCCTTCTGCCCTGGAGGCGTATTTGAGATGGCGTATTCTCCCACTCTTCATACCCTCCTCAAACCTGGGCTCCCTGCCACTGGTTTTAGGAGAAAAAAAATGTTCTGGTCTAAAGTGAGGTCAGCAGGGTTTCTCAGGTCACAGACCTCTGCTGGGCTATGCCCTGGGGCACAAGTTGTAACACCAAGTCCCGGAGCAGCAGGAAGAGGCAGGATCCAGGGTCTGGCAGCCCTGTGGCATGCTAGCCTTGGGTGCTGAGCCATCACTAGAAGGCTTGGTGGGGTAGGGGGTTGTCTGCAGACCCACGAGGAAGGCACTGATACACAATCCTGCTGGGCCAGACTGAGGGAGGTGTCCTCCACAGGCCAGCAGCCAGGCTCCTCCCTTCTCTTTCACACCCAGGGCTCCTCTGAGGGGGAAAAGTTCTGAGTCCTCACCAGCTGGATCTTGCTGCAGGTTCCCCTTCCTGTTTGTACATCAGACCCTAGGGAAGCAGGAACAGCCCCTCTCCACGCCCTGCTCCCACTCTCCACTATATTCCTGGGGAAAACACACACCCACACCCTCTAACCTAAATAGTCACTCCCAACACAGCACAGGCATACCACACACCCCTCAATAAATAGCAAACACCCACCCCGCCCCCCACAGGCAGGCTTGATGGAGACTCCCATGAATTCCTCCCAGCCTGAAAGCCGGCTCTGTTTCCATTCGAATCTCACACTGACTCTCTTCAAGGTTTGACCACACAAGAAAGCTGAGGGGCCAGTCTGTAGGTGGACAGGATGCTCTCCTCCACCCTACTTTCCCCAGAAGGCCTCTCCCGGGCTGCTTTCCTTTCCTGTCCCCAGCCCATCCTGGCACGCCCGGCCGCCACCGCCGCTTAGATGCAGTAGTGTGGGGCGCCCTCGTGTGGGCAAGGGCGGCCCTGCAGCCCCACCGCCAGGATCCCGGGCTGCCCTCTTCCTGCACACCCCCTGCCCTCCTCCTGTAGCCCCTCCCCGGCTGTCCCACAGATGTCAGGGCTCTGCACCGCCCATGTCCACTATTCCAACTGGCCTGCCTCCAAGCTACATTCCCTCCTTTTATCTCTGAGTAAAAGGTTTTCTCACTTATATTTTAAAATTCAAAATTCTACGCATTTTAAAACCTAGAAGTGAAGTGAAAGTCGCTCACTCGTGTCGGACTCTTTGTGATCCCATGGACTACACAGTCCATGGAATTCTCCAGGCCAGAATACAAGAGTAGGTAGCCTTTCCCTTCTCCAGGGGATCTTCCCAACCCAGGGATCAAACTCAGGTCTCTCACCTTGCAGGCGGAAGCCCAAGAATCCTGGAGTGGGTAGTCTATCCCTCCTCCTGTGGATCTTCCTGACCCAGGAAATCAAACCGGGGTCTCCAAGACAGCTGTTAAAACCTAGACAGGTTAAAAAAGCACAGACAGGTTAAAAAGCAGAGACATCACTTTGCTGACAAAGGTCTGTCGACTACAGATTGGCACTTGCCAAGATGGCTGCCGATGAATGAACAACAAGGGCATTCGCCATCTGCCTCTGCGGAGATCAAACCCTGCAGTGTCAAAATTGTTGACCTTCAACACTCACTGAGGGAGTTCAGGGTGGAGTGAGGCACTCTGTGCTCAAGGGAATCTGGTGGGACAGATCTTTAGACAGATGTTTTAGGAACAAATTTTATGATCCAATCTTTGCATCTCCTCATATCTAGAAAAGCACTAAATCCCTTCATGGTGACATCAGGTCCTTCTGACTAGCAACAAACTTTTTATAAAATAAATCTTCATGGTATGGAACTCCCCCTTCACCAAAACCTTATATATTGACTTTCCCCCACTGCTGCTTTGGAGCAGTCTCTCAGAGCTATCCTAGGGGATGCCTCCCGGGCTGCAGTCCTCATTTTGCCCCCAATAAAACTTAACTCACAACTCCCAAGTTGTACATCTTTTTTTAGTCGACAGGTCTATATAGTCAAAGCTATGGTTTCTCTAGTAGTCATGTATGGGTGTGAGAGCTGGACCATAAAGAAGGCAGACTGCTGAAGAATTGATGCCTTCAAACTGTGGTGCTGGAGAAGACTCTTGGACAGCAAGGAAATCAAACCAGTCAATCCAAAAGGAAATCAACCCTGAATATTCATTGGAAGGGTTGATGCTGAAGCTGAAGCTCCAATACTTTGGCCACCTGATACGAACAGCTGACTCAATGGAAAAGACCCTGATGCTGAGAAAGACTGAGGGCAGGAGGAGAAGGGCATGACAGAGGATGAGATGGTTGAATGGCATCATCGACTTAATAGACATGAGTTTGAGCAAACTCTGGGAGATAGTGAAGGACAGGGAAACCTGGCATGCTGCAGTCCGTGGGCTTGCAAAGAGTTGGACATGACTGATTGAACAACAATGCATTTTAAAACACATACGTAAGAAAATATTATCTATAAAACATAATATGGTTAACACCCACGAGGCTGCAACCCAACAAGAGAGCTGAAATGTCAACAACTTGCATCTTCCTTTGTGTTGCTCTTCATCCCCATTCCCTTCTTTCTCCCCAAACGAGAAGTAACCACTGTCCTAAATTTCATATTTTCTCTTGCCTTTTTTTACCCCAATTTTCCTTTTAAAATTAGCCATTTTAAAGTGTGTAGTTTGGGGCTTCCCTGGTGGTCCAGTGGCTAAGAATCCACCTTGCAATGCAAGGGACACCAGTTCGATTCCTGGTCCAGGAAGATTCCACAGGCCTAGGAGCAACTAAGCCCATGCTCCACAAACACTGAGCCTGAGCCTACGCACTAGAGCCGGCAAGGCGGAACTCCAGAGCCTGCAAGTCCTAGAGCCTGCGCTCCGAAGCAAGAGAAGGCACCACAACCGGAAGCCTGTGTGCTGTAATGAAGAGAAACTGGAGAAAACTGGTGGAGCAACGATCCAGCACAGCCAAAAAGAAATAAAAAATAAATGTTTGGGTTTTTTTTAAGTTCTTGCATTTAGGTTCTTGACTCATTTTCAGTTGGCATCCTGTTAGATTCTGCTAACAACACTGAAGAAAAATTAAAGGGTGGAGGAGTGAAGAAAAGACTACTGTTTATCTCCATCCCTGGTTCCTTCCAGTGACTCTCCAGTGGTGGCACTTAACCCCAGCCTCCAGTCCTTTCTTCACTCCCCTCAAACCTCTCACTTCCTCTCAGAGGCAGCAGTGGGTGGTGCCCTGTCCTCGGAGGTCAGAGTTCCACTTCCTTAGAGCTCTTCCTCCAAGCTCCTGCAAAGTCTATAAAACCCTCTCCTGAGCCTTTGTTTCTCCACCCCGGAGCGGGGAGTTGCTTTCTGACTTTTATTAAGGGTCGAGCTCAGCACTCCCTCTGTCTTCTTTCAGCCCTCAGGGGCATCTGCTAACAACACACTGTATTAACTTCTCTGATTGAAAGTGTAACTTCTGCTTTCCAGACTGGATCCCAGCTCATACAGTGAATATGCCATTATTTATTCACCCATTCACCTTTCGATAGATGCTGGGACTGTTTCTATTTTCTACTTCTATTTCACTTTGAACAATGATACCAAGACATTTTGTACATGTGTTCCGGTATACAGTCCTAACATTTCCCTATGTATATATAAGCAATAAGATGCTGGGTATTAGGGTACACAAATGTCCCATTTAACAGGCAACTGTCAATCTGTTTCCAGTTTACACTGCATTGTATACAATAATATCCTGCTTATTCACATATTCAAATTCCACATATGCCTCTGTATGTGTGTGGAGGGGCCCAGAAGCCTGGGAGGCGAGAGAGGCTTTCATGGATCCCAGCCAACAGATAAATTTTTGTGTCCCTGGGGAAGCAAGAGACTAGCCCCACCTGAGGAAAGCTCACTGGTGCTCTGAATGGAGATATCTACCTTTGCACCCAGGTCTTGTGTTGACCAAAGGAAAATCACGTATTTCCTCCTGATATGTTAAGAAGGGGGAACAGGAACTGTGCAACTGGTAGCAATTTCATGAGAGCCCTCAAGAATCCTGCTGCATTTAACAAATGCTCACTAAGTATTAGTTCCCTTTTTTTCTTGTTCCTCTCCTGCACTGAAGCCACTTCTCAAGAAAGTGAAAGAAAATGAAAAACTTGCTAACAAATCACAATTCTGATCTCCATCATGATGAACAGAGCACTCATTAATTGCTTACCCTCCACCCCCCACAAAAAAAGGAGACAGGATTTTAAGTTTTCCTTAGGGCTTCTGCGTGGTGGGAGGTGCTCCATTCAGAGCACCCGTGAGCCCTCCTCAGGTGAGGCTAGTCTCTTGCTACCCCAGGGTTGCAAAGAGTCGGACAAGACTGAGCGACTTTCACTTTTCTGCGTGGTGGGAACTGGAATGAGCTGGTTTCTCTTGGAACTTCTGGATGATAATTAAAGAGACAGTCTGACTCTGGATGCCTCTTCCTTACTCACTCCTTCTATGGAACTCCCAGGGGAGGGCAGAGAGGAAGGGGTAGAGGAAACAGACCACCCCAATCAGGACCCTGGCTCCTACCTCTCAGGGACAGGTCAGCTGGGGTGACCCAGCTCAGTTAGAGGAACAGGGTACTAACTGTCCAGGAGCAGTGATTTCAGAAACGCTGATCTGGATCCACTGTCCAAAAACTACCTCCCTCACCTATCACCTAAGGGCTCACCACAGGAACTTTACTTACTCAGGTATTAAACTGTGGTGGAAAGGAATTCATACCGACCAACTGACAGCTTACAGGAGTCACCTAGCGCAGCCTCCCTCCCAGCACAGCGACGCGGTTAGATCTGACCCGGCTGATGGGGCCCTGGCGGAACGCTGACCGTGAAGGGACATGTCATCTCAGAGTGGCCCTTCCGGTGCCTGCACAGTGGGGACTGCTTGACGGCTCTTCTCATACCGGTCAGCTCCTGCCAGGCAGAGCCACAGCACAAGGTTCTGTGTGGGGCCAGGATGGGACCGGCTGTGAGGAAGACAGGACGTGTAGAACCTGCCCTGGCCCCTCAGCAGCCCTGAGGACGCGCACGTGACCCACAGCCGAGGCGCCGCACCGCTCCCTGACAGCAGAGCCGACGCGTAGTAAGACGGTCACCCCATGGCCTGGACAGCCCATGGCCTTCTGTAAGCAGCCCAGTCAGCCGCTGGCTCCAGTCAGACATTTCCAAGGCCCTTCTGAGGTATTCCTGGGCTGAGCCGGATCTTGCGCCCTCCCTTCCAGTAGCCCAAGCTGGGGTATGTTAAGCTGACCCTAGTCAGGAGAGGCTGGGAATTCGCCAAGCGGTTCTCAAACTTACGGCTGCAACAACCAGGAAGGGCTGAAACACAGACACAGCCATGAGCACCAGGGGCCCTTTCCTGTCCTGGCTGGAGGTGAGAAACCAACAGGGGGAGAGAGAATAAGTGTAAATTGGGAGTGACCCCAAAGCACCGGGATAGGATAGGAAGGGGCTGGAGGGGTCCCCAGGTCCTCCAGTCCTCCTCTGAGGGGACAGGGAAGGATCAGAGAAGGTGGCCTCTGCACTGAGCTCAGAAGGAAGCATCCCAGTTCACTAGACAGAGGAGATGGGGGAGGCTGGGAAACGGGAGGGAACCATCCCTGAATCCCGGGGCCCACTTTTCCCACCCCCAGTGCAGGGTCTGGGTGGAAGGTGAGGGCTAGCCTGGCTGTCTGGGGGACTGAGCACCGAGCAGGAACTCCAGTCCCAGGGCCCCAGCCAAGCTGGACTGCCTGTCTTGGCTTTTCTACAGGTCAAATGGAGACTCAAGCTTCTGCAGCCCAGAGAAACAGATGCCCCCCACTCGACTAGCAGGTGAGGACAGAGAGGTCAAGGGGAGCCACCCTAGGAGAGCAGAGGACAGAGCTGAGAAGACAGCTTGGGACTCCTCTCCTGGTCTCAGCTGTGTGGGGTGCAGGGATCCCCAGAAGCTTCACCGGCCTCCCTGGGGCAGCAAGGGAGCTGACAGTTGGCTGATGATGAAGCATGCCACACACAGTGTGGGTTTTGTCCTCTTCTGGGAGGGGGTCAATGGGCCATGCTGGGAGCGAGAGGAGCTGCTCAGACCACCAGTTCTGACAAAGCCCCATGAGCTGGGGCAAACAGGAGGCTGCATTTGCTGGGAAGAAACTCCTTTGTCGAGAAAGTGAGAAGGGTGCAGATTTAAGCTGGATCAGGAGAGATTCAAGCCAGAGCCCTGAAAGAACATCCAGGCTGAGGGTGGTGAGACTGGAAGGGGACAGGTGTCCGCTAACTTGGCAGTGCCATCATCCAGCTCCCAGGACTGGTGAAGCCAATTCCCTACTTAGAACTCAGCTGGAGTCAATCACACTGAGCCACAGTCGAGGGGAAAGATAAATCAGGGCAGACACAGCTTTCTTTAAGACCGTCTGGCTTTGGGCTGAGGAGAGTGTGGCAGGGTGGGAGAGAAATGTATCGATAGGTTCCCAAGCTGAAGCCCAAGCCTATTTAAAGTCTTAATATTTTAAAAGATCTGGGGCGTGGATGAAGGCAAAGGAGGGCTAAATAATTTAGAAAGCAAGCGGCTGCTGCTAATGGGATTTGTGCCTTTTCGGTCCCAAAGCAACAACTGGTCTCCTGGGAGAAAGAGTGAGTGAGCACAAAGCCAGCCTTTATTGCCACTTGATTGGCTTTGTGCATCTGTATCAGTTATCTACTGCTGTGGAACAAAGATCCCAAAGCTTAGTAGCTTAAAACAACAAGCATTTGTATCTCACACAGTGTCTGGGGGTTAGAAATGTGGCAGCTGGGTTGTTGTGGCTCAGAGTCTCTCATGAAATTTCAGTCAAGTTCTTCTGGGGCTACAGTCACCTGAGGCTTGATTGGGATTGAAGTCTCTGCTTCTAAGATGGACACAGTTATTTAATGAGGCAAAGATGGCCCCTCACAGCCAGCTGAGACCATTGGCTCAAGAGCCTACTGGTGCCAAATTCAAATTTTTATACCCCCAGTTGTTTTAAATTTATCTCTAGCCATTTGGACCCTGCTTGCTTTGCATTCCTCCCCACACTGAACCCCATCTGCAAGCCATCAGTACAGTAAACTCTGGGGCTACTGACGATCCAAGCTACCGCTGCCCCTTGGGGCTCTCTCATCGCGAGACTCCCCATCACGTTGCTGGACCACATCATCTAGGCATGAGGGGGCCTCTCCATCTCCCTCTCCTCCAGGAGTTTCCTTGCCCTCCTCTTCTCGGTGATGGCCCCAAGTGACTGACCATGGAAGGTCTCATGTTATAAAGGACTTGAAAGCCCTTTTACCAGTGTAAACCCAAATAAAGCTCATTGTCTGCTACTGCCAACCTCCTGGTTATCTTTTTCCTTGATCAGCCCTGAAATCTCTCAAACTGACTACACGTGGCTGTTGGCTGGAGGCCTCTGTTCCTCATGAAGGCCTCTCCTGTCTGAGTTTTCTCAAGACAGGGCAGCTGGCTTTCCCCCCAAGAGAAACCCAAGAGACAGCTTAGCCAAGTGGAAGCCACCATGCTATCTCATGACCTAGTCACACACACAACAAACCCTCACTTCTGCTTTACCCTGTCAGAATTGAGTCACATCTAACAAAATACAGCCCACATGCAAGCAAGGGGAATGCGGCTCCATCTCTTGAAGAGAGGAGTATCAGAATACATGGGTACACTTAAAAAAAATCATCAGAACTCTTTTGCAAGCGCCCTTTCTCACCTCACCTCCTCTTTACCAGGGCTCTGTGAGGTAAGCAGGGCAGGTAATAAGACTGAGGGAGGCGGAATGACCTGGCCATGCTCACACGCCTGGTGGGTGGGGCTGAAACCCAGGACCTGATAAGCCTCCACTCCCCACCCTGACCTGCTACACAAGAACCCCTCACCTCTTCACAGCAGCGTGTCTCACTTTTCACACCATTTTTTCTCTTCCACCTTCTGGCTCTCATGACAATTCTGTGAGTTACATCAGGGATTACCAAACACAGATAAGTCAAAAGAACCTGCTTCTGGTCACAGCTTTGGCACAAATAAGCTGTGTGATCCTGAGAACGTCCCATCCCCTCTCTGGATCACCTACGCTTCTCTGTAAGATGTGAAGAGGATACACCTCTTACTCAGATACAAAATGCACCTGTGTCAAAAACTTAACTCATTATTTAATGAGGAAGCCTTGAGGTATTACAACCAAGTCCAAAGAATGCCAAAGGACTACAGATTTATAGTCAGATAAGGAATGTCAAAATGAATAAACAAATAGTTGGAAATTCAAAGAACTGGCAAAACTGGCCAATACCCATAGGAATCAATAGCATCCATTGTGAAATGGCCAGTTTGCATTTCTTTAGAAATGAATTAATTGCCCTACTATGAGGTGGCATTAGTGGTAAAGAACCCGCCTACCAATGCAGGAGACTGAGAGACCAGGGTTTGGGTTCGATAGCTGAGTCGGGAAGATCCCCTGGAGGAGGGCATGGCAACCCACTCCAGTATTCTTGCCTGAAGAATCCCATGGACACAGAAGCCTGGCAGGCTACACCCTATAGGGTCGCAAAGATTCAGACACGACTGAAGTGACTAGGCATGCATGCATGCGTGTGTATTTAAACTTTTACCTCTACAGGTTGTAAAATAGCCCAGTCAAAGACAAACCAGGCAGAGATTACCTGGATCTATGAGCTGTCCACGTCAGGACTCCCACTTAATTTCAAAGTCTCACCTCACTATTTTTCCTTGTTGTTTTAGTTGCTAAGTTGTGTCCAACTCTTTTGCAAACCCATGGACTGTAACCTGCCAGGCTCCTCCATCCCTGGGATCTCCCAGGCAAGAACACCGGGGTGGGTTGCCATTTCCTTCTCTAGGGGATCTTCTTGACCCAGGGATCGAATCTGCATCTCTTACATCGGCAGGCAGATTCTTTACCACTGAGCCACCAGGGAAGCCTTTCGTCCTTACATGAATAAAAATGCAGGCAGGAATCCCTGATCAATTCCAATTGTAAGCCTCAATTCACCAATGAGAAAACAGGCTCAGCCTGTGGGTGCTGTCCCTTGCAGCTGTCCCCTCAAGCGTCTTCCGCCTGCTTTTCCTCTTCCCCCAGGAGCACAGCAATGAAGCTCCCTCTGTCTTCTCTGGACACCAATGACCCCTTTTGAGAAAACTTTGAGTTTTCTGTCTCTGTTGTCCTGGCCCAGAAGTGGGGCCCTAACCCATACTGACTTGAAGTAGTTAATGAAAAGCACATGAGTCAAAATCAACCTAATTATCAAAGGCACTTGTGTTAATGAATGCCTTTCAGTCCATACAGGGAGCTAACACACTCAAAATTAAAAGGGAATAAAAGCCATTACCTGGAAATGCCAGGGCTCCTACCTGAGCTGAGCCCTGTGAAGTCATTATGGGTAATTATGGGCTATTAGTTGCTATCATCTCAGCAAGACAACTGGCCCCAAGTGTTACAGTTAATGCCTAGGGCAGCATGTGACCCCTCTGAGGCAGGGAAGTTAAAGGTGACTTTCTGTTCTTAGCTCCCTTCCATGCCACTTCCTGTGAGTGCCCCCACCAGGCCCTTCCATTCTACCGTTCATTTTCCACCCAGATTTGTTATCCTAAATTTTCTTTTGTGACTGGGAGGTCTAAGGAGCCTCAAAGAGCTTTTCTGATTCTCCACTCAACTCATTCTGAGCTGACTTCTCAGGCTGTGAAAGGTGGGGAGAGCAGTGGGTGTCTGAGAGGGATGGCCAGAGAGGAAAAGTGGCACGCCCAGGATCACAGAGCCGACTCCCCTGCGGCCCAGTGGTTGGGACTCTGCCTGCCGATACAGGGAACACAGGTTTGCTCCCTGGCCCACGAAAATCCCATGTCTCAGGGCAACTGAGCCGGTGAACCACAAGTACTCGGCCTGTGTGCTGCAACTACCGAAGCCCGCACACCTAAAGCCAATGCTCTGCAACAAGAGAAGCCACCGCAATGAAAAGCCTGCATGCCCCAACTGGAGAATAGCTCCTAATCTCTGCGACTAGAGAAAGCCCATGCACAGCAAGGAAGACCCAGCACAGCCAAAAACAAGTAACAAAATTAAAAACAAACAAAAACAAATCAAGCTCATAGAGCCTGGCTGTAGTTTAGCTACAGAACAGAGAGAGGTTGTGAGAAGGGAGAGATGCTGGGAGCTTCGGGTGAACATTTTTGGGAGTGATCAGGCTTTTGCTGATTTCTTTCTAAAGGGAGCAGAGCAGTGTGTAGGGAAGGAGGTTTATGGCTCCTTCAAGACTCCAGCTCAGTAAGGCAAGGGATGGTTTGCCTTCACCTAACCCATGTTCCCGGCTTCCCCAGTGGCTCAGTGGTGAAGAATTTGCCTGCAATTCAGGAGACAGGTTCAATAGCTGGGTTGGGAAGACCCTCTGGAGAAGGAAATGGCAACTTACTATAGTATTCTTGCCTGGAGAATCCCATGGACAGAGAGCCTGGTGGGCTACAGCCCATGGGGTCGCAAAGAGTCGGACATGACTTAGCAAATAAACAACAATAACAACTCCGTATACCAGTCAAACTCTTTGTGGAAGATTAAATATGGCTACAGATTCTTCGCTCTCCCTCCCTCAGAAGTATAGTCTATTTCTCCAATCTTTGAGTCTGGTCTGTTCTTGTGTCTTGCTTAGATCAGTAGAATACAGCAGAATGGCTACTGTATTGAAACTGCACAACTTGTCCCAGGACTGAATGAAGCTCAAGTTTGTTATGTCTCAGTGCAAAAGGAATTCAGTGAGGGGTAAAGTGATAGGTAAGAAGTGGTGGTGGTGGTTTAGTAGCTAATTTGTGTAGATTTATTAATATACTACACTTGTGAGGGATAGAAACGGGTAGGCAGAAGGGCTCAAGAACTAAGTTGCCTACATTTTTATAATCAAAGGAAAAGTGGGGAAGGAGAGAGGGACTACCTTCTTCCTCTTCCTTTGTAGAGATGTTGCAGGAAAATGGGGGACGGGGATGGTCATGTCCTAGGTCTTAAGTGAGTCCCTGGAATGGATACCAAGCGAGGGTCCTGGCTTCCGGAGTGAGCCACAGTGCCGTGACAGCAGGTCTGCAGAGAGAGACACATTCCACAGGCAGAAGCGTTCCATCTCAATGGGCGAGAGCCGCCCTGACGCATGGGGTGGCTAGTTTTTAAGGGCTGGGTAACTTCTGAGGCTAACAAGCAGGAAGATTGCTACAACTCTTTTGGGGAAGAGACAGGGAATTCCAGGAATTGGGCCACTCACTTTTTGGCCTTTTATGAAATACCTCGGAACTGCCATGGTGCCTGTGGGTGTGTTCTTGCAGCACATGTTAACCTTTTACAATGAGCTTATAATGAGGCTCAGGACCACTGCACATCGAATCTTCTGCCATCTTAGGACTACTTTGCTCTACCCAGTTTTTGTCATAGTCAGTTTTCTCAACAGCTGTGTCATTCTTTAAGGATTGTAGGCTTCCCCCTTCCCTCCTGTCTCAGTACGTATTTCAGAGCCTCGGTTTCAGGACACGTAGATTCTGCTTTCTCTCAGAACACAGCCGATAGCATGCTAAGTAAGGAAGCCAGTCAAGTGTTTGGGAGGGTGAGAGGTGTGGAGCCACTGAGCCCCTCACAGTTGGTAAAGTGAAAATTTTAAGCTTTAAAAGATACAGAAAGAAATCTTATCTGCCTAAAGGAGAGCCTCCTGAAAAATATCAATACCCGCTTTACCCAGGGAGTTTCCAGAAGATTCAGCTACCCTGCTGGGTTCCTCTGTCCTTAGGATTCTCCAAGGACAAGAATACTGGAGTGGGTTGCCATTTCCTTCTCCAGGGGATCTTCCCAACCCAGGGATTGAACCTGGGTTTCCCGCATTGCAGGCAGATTCTTTACCATCTGAGCCACCAGGGAAGCCTCTCAGAAGTATCTCTCTTGATAAGGGTGCAAATACCTCGGGGAGGATAGATACTCTACTCCGCCATCAAGCAAGCCCTAGGTGGCCTCTCACAAGAGTCAGTGTCAGGCTCGGGATAGGACTAGCCATCGGGAGGGCTCTGGACATTCCTCCCATCACATATTCCTGCACCACCCAGGCCCCTACCTTCATGTGAGGTGGGCCATTTGGTGCTTCTCCTGGGACTCTTCCGTTTGTGGTCCACATCTAGCCTATGCAAAAATATGATAAAACCTGAGCTCCCTACCGAACTGGACCAAAGGCCTGCATGTATGCGTGCGTGCTAAGTCACTTCAGTTGTGTCCAACTCTTTGCGACCCCTATGGACTGTAGCCTGCCAGGCTCCTCTGTCCATGGGAATTCTCCAGAAAAGAATACTGGAGTGGACTGCCATGCCCTTCTCCAGGGGATCTTAGTGACCCAGGGATCAAATCGGCATCTCTCGGTCTCCTGCACTGGCAGGCAGGTTATTCACCATGGGTGCCACCTGGGAGGCCCAGACCATTTAAACTGGAACTCGTTTTTCGCTCTGAATATTTTATGACAGGTGGTTAGAGTAGAACAATAACATGATTTGTTAATGGCTAATCACCCATTGTAGGTATTAATAGACTTAGCAGCACAGTATCAACCAGATGGATGTTAGCTTGGAGTCTAATGTGACCAAGTGTATCATCCAACTGCACAAAACTTCTCCCAGGGACTCATCATGAGGGCCTTTCAAACACCATCCTGTGGGGTAGGGAGGGCCATGGTTAGGTCCCAGGCACCACCAGTCTGGCCTAAGATGCACCTTTCTCTAGCAGAGATATTAAGTCCTGACACTTGATTTGGAGCTCAACATTGTAGCTATTCAGCAAGGGATCGACAAGAAGTAAATAAGCTTTTTAGTATTAAGAGGGATTTAGGTTGCCTTAGCTCTTGAGAAAACTGTATGCAGGTCAGGAAGCAACAGTTAGAACTGGACATGGAACAATAGACTGGTTCCAAATAGGAAAAGGAGTACATCAAGGCTGTATATTGTCACCCTGCTTATTTATATGCAGACTACATCATGAGAAACTCTGGGCTGGATGAAACACAAGCTGGAATCAAGATTGCCGGGAGAAACCTCAATAACCTCAGATATGCAGATGACACCACCCTTGTGGCACAAAGTGAAGAACTAAAGAGCCTCTTGATGAAAGTGAAAGAGGAGAGTGAAAAAGTTGGCTTAAAGCTCAATATTCAGAAAACTAAGATCATGGCATCTGGTCCCATCACTTCATGGCAAATAGATGGGGAAACAGTGGCTGACTTTATTTTTTGGGGTTCCAAAATCACTGCAGATGGTGATTGCAGCCATGAAATTAAAAGATGTTTACTCCTTGGAAGGAAAGTTATGACCAACCTAGATAGCATATTCAAAAGCAGAGACATTACTTTGCCAACAAAGGTCCATCTAGTCAAGGCTATGGTTTTTCCAGTAGTCACGTATGGATGTGAGAGTTGGACTATAAAGAAAGCTGAGTGCTGAAGAATTGATGCTTTTGAGCTGTGGTGTTGGAGAAGACTCTTGAGAGTCCCTTGGACTGCAAGGAGATCCAAACAGTCCTAAAGGAGATCAGTCCTGGGTATTCATTGGAAAGACTGATGTTGAAGCCTAAACTCCAATACTTTGGCCACCTGATGCAAAGAGCTGACTGATTTGAAAAGACCCTGATGCTGGGAAAGATCGAAGGCAGGAGTAGAAGGGAATGACAGAGGATGAGATGGCTGGATGGCATCACTGACTCAACGGACATGAGTTTGGGTAAACTCTTGGAGTTGGTGATGGACAGGGAGGCCTGGCGTGCTGCGGTCCATGAGTTCACAGAGTCATACAAGCTGAGTGACTGACTGAAATGAACTGAGAGAAACTCACAGTAGCAAGCAGTAATGCTATTTTCATCCGGTTGAGTCTATTACACTGCTCCCTATGTTATCAAACCCATTCAGTGGTTAGGGTTTTGCACAAGGAACTGAAACCCCTCTGGGTGTTCTAGGTACTCTGAGTAGAAAGGCATTTGATATGGGACACTCAGACTGGCTGGAAAAGCTGAAGTGGTGAGCTAATTCTTTGGACTCCTCAGAACTGACCACCTCAAAAAAGGCTGTAAGCCCAACCTGTACATTTTTGTAGTTTGTTATCCTGTACATATTAATTTGTCCTTCCCAGGTGAAGCTAGTAGTAAAGAATCCGCCTGCCAATGCAGGAGATGCATGAGACATGGGTTCGATCCCTGGGTCAGGAAGATTCCCTGCAGGAAGAAACAGCAACTCACTCCAGTATTCTTGCCTGGAAAATTCCATGGAGGGAAGAGCCTGGTGGGCTACAGTCCATGGGGTCACAAAGAGTCAGCCTTGACTGAGCACATGCACACACACACATTAATTTACTGTTAAGGAAATCAAACTATTAATCATATATTCTGGGAGTAATACAATACAAAACTATTCTGCATTATTTTTCATGAGATTCTGGCCTTTCAAGTCTACTTTGTATCAACTTGAGCTGCTGCAGCCCTAGATGAATGTGCCTATTTCACCCCAGCTTCATCAGAATTGGGCATTTTCATTAAACACTTTTTATAAGGTTTTTTTTTAATAATTAAGAGATGTTATTGTTCAAAAAAATTATTCTTAGATCACCTTAGATGACACACTGCCCAAGAAAATCTCAATAGAATAGTAGATCCTACAAGTATAGACTGAGGCTGGAAATGTGTGTGTGTGTGTGTGTGTGTGTCTGTGTGTGTGTGTGCGTGCGCACGCGCAATGGGCCCTGTGACATGCAAGATCTTAGTTCCCTGCCCAGGGATCGAACCCATGCCTCTACAGTGAAAGTGCAGAGTCTTAATCACTGGACTACCAGAGAAGTCACAGGGAAATGTAATTTTTTCTTTCATTAATTAAATGCTGTCACATCTGGAAAAAAAATTCTTAAAGATAAACATTTTCCCTTCTACTTGTGCATAGTAGTCTACTCTTTTTCTGTTTATGAGTTATCTCTTCTTATTCATTTTCTATCTATTGAGGGCCTATTTTAAGCATAATCTTATTTATTTTTTCTTCACATCTAGGCATTTAATTAGTGGCATGTTTCAAGTGTCAGTGCTGTCTGTGTGTTAATGGAAAAGGACTCAAAATTTGAATGGTAGAGGCACGTATGTGGCCTTGACTAGCTCCTTTATGATGTTCAGTCTTCTCAGCTGCCGAGAAGAAGCAGGAAGTCATGTCTCTACGGGTGACTCAAAAGTCAGCAATGTTAAGTGGAATGTGTAGAGCTGACACAGTCAAATAACCAAATGTGGCCAACTTCTGAGTTGTGCTGCAGTGCCCACGTTAGCAGGGCCCGGGAAGACTGGCCACAGGCGCCACTGTTCAGTGAGGACGATGGGACTAAAAACAAGTCCTGTACCTTCTCATTGCAATAGCAGGACAAAAACTTGGATCCAACTTGAGCCTTTGTGCAAAAACTAAAAATATGTGAACTTTAAAACATGTTTAAAATATTAAAAATCTATTAAAGTTAAAACTACAGAAGCTTAAAAAGCAATATACAGGCGATTATCTGAAATATTCTGTTCAAGGCTGGCTGATCACCTGCCAACCTCATCACTGATTTCATCCTAGCCCCACGGGTTCCAGGCAGCAGCTGGGCAAACAAGCTTGGAAAATGATTCCTTCAAGATCAGCCAAAGAGAGCTTTGGTTAAATATACTTCCCATGAAATTACACAGAGACATTTTGATGGAATTCTGCACATGTCAAAGCTTAACAAAATTAAATATAAGATTGATAATATAGCACATTTAGGAAAAGTATCATTTTTGTGTGCCTTTTATTGTTCCCACACTGGTCATACCCAAGTGTGGTTGACAGGGACAATTTTACAGATGAGTGGTTTGGGAGAAGTAGTGTCTGCTGCTAATTCAAAAAGCACTCATGCAGGGCCCTTATAACCTCATCTTGTTTGTCCCATCTCATCTCATTGTCTCATCTCTTGATTTCTTACTATTATTTTTTTGTGTGATTTTCTTTCTCAATTAAAAATATTACTTTTATAAATAATTTTTTAAAAATGAATAAAACAAAGTATAACTTTGAATAAGGTATTTATGTAGTATAGATTTTAACCTTTTGGGACTTCTTAAAATACAAGTATTAGTTCATATGTTTTCCCAAACAGATCCTCTCTTTTTATGTCTTCCGCTAGTACAGGACTTTTAAGGATGTATATATATCCTATGTAAATGTTATCAGTAACAGTTATGTATTGAGCCCCTATTATGTGGTAGACAGCTTGTTGATAAGCAGTACCTCCTTTAATCTTCTAAACAATTCATTTTACAAAAGAAGAAACAGTCTCTGAAGAGTCAAACTTTCAGGAAATTTTATGACATGATCATAATTTGAATGTAGGTCTTTCTGACTCTAAAAGTCTATATTCTATTCAATTCACCCATGATCTACTTTCTCTTTCTAATTGAGTATTCCTTTAATTACTTTTTTTTGACAATATTTTTCTCTGAATTTATTGAGCCGGTCATAATGATTTCACTCCTATAGGGTTAGGTAAGTTATATTGATTTTTTAAAGACAATTTAAAATTTCATATTAATATTTTTTAAAGATTTATAGTGAACATAAATATAATTGAAAATTAAAATCACAAAGTTAAAACAATTCATTATGATTTAATCAGTCAGCATAAATGGGATATACTGCAGAAGAAAGTATCAAACAAAACTGTAAGGACTTACAAAAACACAATTTAAATTCTCTGATATGGGTTAGCGGGACTTCTCTCCACCTATAGTAGCAATTCGAAGTAGTCTTTTTTTTTAACTTTTTATTTTGTGTTAGGATATTGCCGATCAACAATGCTGTGACAGTTTCATGTGAACAACAAAGGGGCTCAGCCATACATACACATGTATCCATTCTCCCCCAAACTCCCCTCCCATCCAGGCTGCCACATAACATCAAGCAGAGTTCCATGTGCTATAAAATAAATTCTTGTTGGTTATCCGTTTTGAAGATAGCAGTGTGTACATGCTCACCCCCAATTCCCTAACGATCCCTTTTGCCCACCAACCACAAGTTTGTTCTCTCTTTCTGCTTTGTAAGTTCATTCGTATTGTTTCTTTTTAGAGTCCACATATAAGGGATGTCATACAACAGTTTTCCTTCTCTGTCCGACTTCCTTCACTCAGGATGACAATCTCTAGGTCCATCCATGTTGCTGCAAATGGTATGATGGCACTCCCTTAATGGCTGAGTAATGTTTCTTTGTATAAATGTACCACATCTTCTTCATCCATTTTTCTGTCAATGGACATTTTGGTTGCTCCTATCTTATTTATTTTGCTGTTGGGTCTTAGTTGCAGCACTTGGCATCTTCCTTGCGGCACATGGGCTTCTCTCTAGTTGTGGTACGTAGACTCTAGAATGCTCTGGCTCAGTAGTCCTGTGGCACGTGGGATCTTAGCTCCCCAACCAGGGATTGAACCCACATCCCCTGCATTGGAAGGCGGATTCTTAACCACTGGACCACCAGGGAAGTTCCTCAAAGTATTCTTTATCTCAATATGTTGTCACTATACTTTTAATCTTTGTCTTTTATTTTCTTCCTTCCTGATGTGCCAAGATTTCTTCTTTCATTATTTTCTTTCTGTTTAGAGAGTTTCCTTTAGCCATTCCTTTAAGATAGGTCTTCTGGGAAAGTTCTCTTAATTTTCCTCCCTCTGAGAAAGTCCTGGTTTCTCCTTCATACCTAAAGGATATGTTTGATGGATACAGAATTCTGGGTTGACATTTCTTTTAACACATGAAAAACATGCCACCTCTTTCTGGCCTCCATGGATTTTGATAAGAAAACCTGCTGTCATTCAAATTGTTTATCTCCTATAAATAATACATCTTTTCTCTTTTGCTGCTTTCAAGAATTTTTTCTTTGCTTTTAGTTTTCAAACATTTGACTATGATGTGCCCTGGCATAAAGTTTTGGGGTTTATGATATTTGGGTTCATCAGTTTCATGAATTTGTAAGCTTATGTTTTTTGGACAAATTTTCAGGAAACTTAGGAAATTTTTCAGTCATTATTTCTTTGAGTACTTTTTAATCTCTACCCTTTTTCCAAGATTCTGGTGCCACAACACTAAGATCTTTTATATAGCTCCATAAGTCCTTGATTCTACGTTCATTTTTTTCTATTTTTATCTCTGTTGTTCAGATTGAGTAATTTCTATTGTTCTATTTTCAAGTCCATGGATTCTTTCCACAGTTCTACTATTGGGCCAATCCACTGAACTTTTTGTTTGAACTTATTGTATTTTATATTTAAGTCCTAAAATCTCCATTTGCCCCTTCCTTCTCTTCTAATTTCTTACTTTCTGTTTTCATGGGTTTCAAGTGTGCTCATAATGGCTCACTGATACGTTATTATGATGGTTGCTTCAAAATCTTTCTTCGACAAGTCATTCTAACACCTATACCATCTAGATATGGGTATCTGATTACTGGTTTTTCTCACTCACATTGAGATTTTCCTGATTCTTGGTATGAGTGATTTTTTATCAAAGCACAAACATTTGGGGTATTATGCTATAAAGCTTTGGGCTTTATTTAAATTTTATGTTTCAGCAGACCTCCTGTGACACTGCTGTGGTGCTACCTTTTTCATCTCCACAGGGAAGGCTTTGCATGGGGTCTAGCCTGTATGGTTTGCAAACCTCTTGGTGATTTTCCAAAGTATTGTTAGGTGAAACAATAAATCTATGGGGTGGAAGGAAGCACAGGTAAATCAGTCCAGGTATGCGTTCCTGGGTGACTCATTTTTTAAAAATAGAGTACAATGTTTTTTATTCACTAATAAACTAAAAGTCTGTTTCTAGATGTTTCTTCCTCTTGTATGCCTCATTTGTTTTATTACTAAACAAAGCCCTGTAAGGGGCAGTTTTACCTAATCCTCAGATTCAAATCCACCCTCATCTTGACTAATCTTGAAGTAATAAAGTTCATAAGTCTCATTGTCAGATACAACCACATAAAGTCAACCATGAAGATTGTTCTTAAGATATTTCTTGGTAAGATACTTCAAATAGCTTTTGGAGAACTGTTTCTCAGGAAAAATCATTTTATTCTTGAAGCATTCAATATGAACGACATTCCCAAGATTTCTAGCTTTTCCATTGACTTTAACTTTCTCTAACAAAAAAATGTTCAAAATTTCCAGAATCAAAAATCCATCTTCTATTGGATGAGCCTGGTCCAAATTAAACCTCCAGGCTGACTTCTCAGGCTTCTTGTCTTTCTGCGGCATCATCTTGAAGACGGGCAGGGAATTAGAAAGAGACTGGATGATTGATTTAACGGAGAATTAGCTCACAGCCACTGAGGACAGACTCTGCTGTGGTCTGAATGTCTGCTGCTACCGCTGCTGCTAAGTCGCTTCAGTCGTGTCCGACTCTGTGCGACCCCATAGACGGCAGCCCACCAGGCTCCCCGGTCCCTGGGATTCTGTGAACCCCACAAATTCATGTGTTGAAATTTTAACACCAAAGGTGGTAGTATTAATAGGTAATGGCTTTGAGAGGTGCTTCAGTTATGGGGGGACCCTCATAAATGGGACTAGTAACTTATAAAAGAGGCTCCAGAGAGAACCCTAGCCACATGAGGACACAATGAGACACCTACAGCCTGGACAAGAGCCCTCACCGGACCGTGCTAGCACCCCGATCTTCTACATCACACCTCCAGAACTGTGAGAAATAAATTTCTGTTGTTTATAAAAACTTTATCTTGTCGGTGGGATTTTGTTACAGCAGCTTGAAAGGACTAAGATAGGCCCCCAGTGGATGGTAGCCCAGACCAGGGTGAAGAGGAGGACAAGAAGGGGCATTTTGCAATCCACTGGGGTTTGAAAGGTACTCAGTTTAAAAAATCAACATAAAAAAAGTTATTATAAACCTATTATTAGAGAGAGCTGTGTTAAGCAACTAGTCTCCATGCTTTGAGTCAGAATTGAGTCAGATTCCTATGAAACTGAGTCAGAACACCAAGGGCCTGCCTAGGTCCAGGTCACACATACACAAACAAACAAACAAAAAAAGATCTATAATATTAGTTAGTTCCAGATTGAAGGAGATGATTGGATAACAAAATCTGTATCACACAATGCCTGGTCATGTTTAGGTTTTCAAAGAAGAGGGTGAGTTACTGAGAACTTTGTTAAATGGCAACCTCAGAAAAGTTGGGGACCCATTGCTGGCAATAATTAGGAGTCCTAGCCAAGAATCCTCTGGCTTGAAAATAAGCCTGGAAAAATGAAAGGCTTCCATAAAGCCTTTCAAGCCTGCAAGTGAGGGCTTTGCCTTTTTGGTCTAAATCACGCCCTAGGAAATGAGCTTTGGCTTGACAGAATTGTAACCTTTCTTTGAAAACTTTGGATATTTTAGCTAAAAAATTAAATGGACTGATACCAGTCCTAGAGCTCACTTCATCTTTAGAATGCAACAAAATGTTAACTATGTATTCGATGGACATAAAATAACAAGGTAATCTAAGGCTTTTAAAGTCCTAGTAATCCTAGTAAGAATCCATGAGGGGCTTCCCTGGTGGCTCAGTAGTAAAGAATCCACCTACAATACAAGAAACAGGGTTTGATCCCTGGGTGGGGAAGATCCCCTGGAGAAGGAAACGGCAACCCACTCCAGTATTTGCCTGGGAAACCCCATGGACAAAAGGATGGGGTCACAAAGAGTCAGACACAAGTTACCAACTAAATTACACATATTTATGAAAAGTAGGTGGGTGCTTAAGTAAACCCCTGAAAGACCTCTGCAGAGATCTTCAGATTGGGCTTTATTAGAACAGAACAATATAGGTAAGTTTGGGTCCAAATGAACTATAACCTCATTATGAATTGAAGAACCCTCATGAATTTGGAGAAGGAAATGGCAACCCACTCCAGTGTTCTTGCCTAGAGAATCCCAGGGATGGGGAAGCCTGGTGGGCTGCTGTCTATGGGGTCGCACAGAGTCGGACACGACTGAAGTGACTTAGCAGCAGCAGCAGCAGCATGAATTTCAAGAAGTAGCAATCAGAAAAATGTTTATTCTGGCAATACCATTTGCACTATTCAGTTATTAGATGTCATGTCACAAGAGAAAAGAATGATCTATGGCATGAGGGCTACATTTTAATTATTCTAATAGAAAATCTGTACCCATTAAACAATAACGCCCGATTCCTTCCTCCTTCCAGCCCTTGGTAACCTCTATTCTTTTTGTCTATGAATTTGCCTATTCCGCATATAAGTGGAATCAAAGGGACATGCTCTGGCAAGATGGGCTGCCAGATAAACAGCTGTCTAAGTCTCCTGGGTCTTATTACCTGCAGGACAAATGTAGCCTAGTGTTAGGAGCATGCACTGTCATCAGGTGACCTGGATTTGAATCCTAGCTCCACTACTTCTTCTCTTTTTTTAATTAAAATATTTTTCTAACTGTGGTAAAATGCACATAACATTAAATTTATCATCTTAATGACCTGCCTCTTGCGGGTCAGGAAGAAACAGTTAGAACTGGACATGGAACAACAGACTGGTTCCAAATCAGGACAGGAGTACATCAAGGCTGTATACTGTCACCCTGCTTATTTAACTTCTATGCAGAGTACATCATGAGAAATGCTGAACTGGATGAACCACAAGCTGGAATCAAGATTGCTGGGAGAAATATCAATAACCTCAGATATGAAGATGACACCACCCTTGTGGCAGAAAGTGAAGAACTAAAGAGCCTCTTGATGAAAGTGAAAGAGGAGAGTGAAAAAGTTGGCTTAAAGCTCAACATTCAGAAAACGAAGATCATGGCATCTTGTCCCATCATTTCATGGGAAATAGATGGGGAAACAGTTGAAATAGTGACTGACTTTATTTTTTGGGGCTCCAAAATCACTGCAGATGGTGACTGCAGCCATGAAATTAAAAGACGCTTACTCCTTGGGAGGAAAGTTATGACCAACCTAGATAGCATATTCAAAAGCAGAGACATTACTTTGCCAAAGTAGTCATGTATGGATGTGGGAGTTGGAATATAAAGAAAGCTGAGTGCCGAAGAATTGATGCTTTTGAACTGTGGTGTTGGAGAAGACTCTTGAGAGTCCCTTGGACTGCAAGAAGATCCAACCAGTCCATCCTAAAGATTAGTCCTGGGTGTCCATTGGAAAGACTGATGCTGAAGCTGAAACTCCAATACTTTGGCCACCTGATGCAAAGAGCTGACTGATTTGAAAAGACCCTGATGCTGGGAAAGATTGAAGGCAGGAGGAAAAGGGGACGACAGAGGATGAGATGGTTGGATGGCATCACCGACTCAATGGACACGAGTTTGGGTAAACTCCGGGAGTTGGTGATAGACAGGGAGGCCTGGCATGCTGCGGTTCTTGGGGTCACGAGTTGGACATGACTGAGCAACTGAACTGAACTGAATTGAATTGAATTATTTTTAAGTGGACAGTTCAATAGTGTTAAGTATATTCACATTGGGAAACCAATCTCCCAGACTGTCTATCTTGCAAGACTGAAGCTCTATACCTATTAAACAACAGCTTCCTACTCCCTTCTACCCCCAGGCCCTGGCAACCACATTATACTTCATGTCTTTCTAAGTGTGACTTCCCTTCTAAATAGGCTTCCCTGGTGAGTCCACAGTGAAGAATCCACCTGCCAAGCGGGAGATGCGGGTTCAATCCCTGGCTCAGGAAGATCCCCTGGAGATGAACATGGCAATGTACTCCAGTATTCTTGCCTGATAAATCCCATGGACAGAGAAGCCAGGTGGCCCCCAGTCCATGTGGTCATAAAAGAGCTGGACACAACTTAGCAACTAAACAAAATTTTACTATTCTAGATACCACTCAGATAGGTATAATCACACATCATTTGTGCTTTTGTGACTGACTTACTTCACTTAGCAAAATGTTTTTAAAGTTTGGCCAAAATGTGGCATGTATCAGAATTTCATTCTTTTATAAGGCTGAATAATATTCCACTGTGTGTGTGTACACACACACTACATTTTATTTATCTATTAAGTCTGGATAGATATTTACCAATTTTATTTTTCTTTTCACACTGGAGGGTGTTGAGGTGGAGAGTGACATGATGTGATTTATACCTAGTACTATCATTCTAGTTACTCGATCTAAAATAGAATGTAGCAAAACAGCATGGTATTAGCACAAAAACGGACACACAGATCAATGGAACAGAAAAGAGCCCAAAAATAAGCTCCCGCATCTAGAGTCAAATAGTCTATGACGAAAGGAGGCAAGAACACAAAGTGGAGAAAAGACAGTCAGCTCAGCCGTGGTGCTGGGAAAACTGGACAGCTACAAGTGAAACCCTGAAATTAGAACATTCCCTCATACCACATAAAAAATAAACTCAAAATGGTTTAAAGATCTACATGTAAGACACAAGGCCATAAAACTCCTAGAGGAGAACACAGGCATAACACTCTTTGACATAAACCATAGCAATATTTTCTCAGATTAGTCTCCCAAGCAAAAGAAATAAAAGCAAAAAAAAAACAAAAACAAAAAACAAATGGGTCCCAATTAAACTTAAAAGTTTTTGCTCAGCAAAAAACCATCAATAATATAAAAAGACAACCTACTGAGTAGGAGAAAATATTTGCAAATGATGCAGCCAACAAGAGGTTAATATCCAAACTATACAAAAGCACACACAACTCAATATCAAAGAAATAAATAATACAATCAAAAACTGGGCAGAAAACCCGAACAGACATTTTTCCAAAGAAGACACAGAGATTCTGGCTAATAGGCATATTAAAATATACTTGATATGGCTAATTATTAGAGAAATGCAACTCAAAACCACAGTGAGGTATCACCTCACACCTGTCAGGATGACTGCCATGAAAAACTCTACAAATAACAAATGTTGAAGAGGATTTGGAGGAAAGGGAATCCCTGTACACTGTTGGTGGGAACATAAATTGGCAAAGCCACTACAGAAAACAGTATGGTGGTTCCTCAAAAAGCTAAAAATAGGGACTTCCCTGACAGTCCAGTGGTTAAGACTCCATGCTTCTACTGTAGGGGCCAAGGGTTTGATCCCTGGTTGGGGACCTAAGATCCAACACGCACACCACATGCATGGCCAAAAGATTTTTTTAAAAAAGCTAAAAACAGAACTACCAAATGATCCAGCAATTTCAATCTATGGTATATAATCTGGAAAAAATAAAAACAGTAAACTGAAAAGATACACACTCCAATGTTTAGCACTGCTATTTACAACGGCCAAGACACAGAAGCAAACCAAGTGCTCATCACAAATAACTGAATTAAGAAGATGCTCCACTCCAGTACTGTTGCCTGGAAAATCCCATGGACAGAAGAGCCTGGAAGGCTGCAGTCCATGGGGTCGCTGAGGGTCGGACACGACTGAGCGACTTCACTTTCACTTTTCACTTTCCTGCACTGGAGAAGTAAATGGCAACCCACTCCAGTGTTCTTGCCTGGAGCATCCCAGGGACGGGGAGTCTGGTGGGCTGCTGTCTATGGGGTTGCACAGAGTCGGACACGACTGAAGCGACTTAGCAGTAGCAGGTGTGTATATACATATACATATGTATATATAATATTATTATATAAATCCACAGTGGAATATTACTCAGCCATAAAAATAATGAATACTGCCATTTGCACAACATGGACGGACTTAGAGAATATTATGCTTAGTGAAATACGTCAGATAAAAAAACAAATGTATGTGATATCACTTATATATGGAATCTAAAAATACAAATTAAATTTATATACAAATCAGAAACACAGACATAGAAAAACAGACTTACAGATATAGAAAACAAACTTGTGCTTACCAAAGGGGAGAGGGAAGTGGGGAGGGGCAAATTAGGGCATGGGGTTAACAAATACAAATTACTATATATAAAATAAATAAGCAACAAGGATTTATTGTATAGCACAGGGAATTATACCCATTACCTTGCAATAACCTACAAGGGAATATAGTGCTTCCCTGGTGGCTCACCCATAAAGAATCTGCCTGCCAATGCAGGGGATGCAAGTTCGATTCCTGGGTAGAGAAGATCCCCTGGAGGAGGAAATGGCAACCTACTCCAGTACCCTTGTTTGGAAAATTTCATGGGCAGATGAGCTTGCAGGGCTACAGTCCATGGGGCCACAAAGAGTTGGATACAACTTAGCAACTAAACAATAACACCATAATGGAACATAATCTGCAAAAATATTGAATGATTATACTGTACACCTGAAACTAATACAATATTGTAAATCAACTACTCATCAACAACAAAATCTGTATTTTGACCCACACACATTAAAAGATAAATTGAATAGAATGTAGAAGAGGAAAAGACAAGAAGGGAGTTCAGTTAGAAGAGTATAAAATTAGTCCAAAGCAGAGATAATTGTGGTGTAGGTTAAGCTGTTAGCAATGGAAATGATAAGTGGTTTATAATACATTTTGATAGTAGAGCAGATAGGATTTACTGATAGCAGGAATTAGGGTACACCTGTATGAAGTAAGCAGAGGAAATCAAGTACTGTTACCAGTTTTTGGTCTGAACAACTGAAAGAATTGTCATTTACTGGGAGGAGAAGAAGAAAAGTTTTGGAAATGAGAACGTTAAGAGCAGTTTTACAACTTAAATCCAAACAATGAGCAAAAGACCTAAACAGACACTTCTCCAAAGAAGACACACAGATGTCCAACAGGCACATGAGAAGATGTTCAACATTGCTAATTATCACAGAAATGCAAATCAAAACCTCACACCAGTCAGAATGGCCATCATCAAAAAGTCTACAAATAATAAATGCTGGAGAGGGTGTGGAGAAAAAGGAACCCACCTACCCTGTTGGTGGGAATGTCAGTTGGTACACTCACTGTGTAGAACAGCACAGAGACTGCTTAGGAAAACTCAACCCAGAGTTATCATATGATCCAACAATCCCACTGCTGGGCATATATCCAGAAAAGATGAAAACTCTAAATTCGAAAAGGTACATGTACAAATGTTCACAGCAGCACTATCTATAATAGCCAAGACATGGAAACAACCTAAATGTCTATCAACAGACAAATGGATAAGAAGATGCGGTACACACACACACACACAATGAAATATTACTCAGCCAGAAAACAGAATAAGACAATGCCATTGGCAGCACCATGGATGGACCTAGAGATTATCCTACTAACTGAAGTCAGACAGAGAATAACAAATATGTATCACTTCTGAATCTAAAAAAAAAAATAATGATACAAAGGAATTCATTACAGAACAGAAATAGACTCACAGACACAGAAAACAAACTTATGGTTACCAAAGGGGAAGGGGGGGAGGCATAAATTAGGAATTTGGGATAAACATATATACACTGTATATAAATAAAAAACAAGGACCTATTCAGTTCAGTTCAGTTCAGTCACTCAGCCGTGTCCGACTCTTTGTGACTCCATGAATCGAAGCACGCCAGGCCTCCCTGTCCACCATCAACTCCCGGAGTTTACCCAAACTCATCGAGTCAGTGATGCCATTCAGCCATCTCATCCTCTGTCGTCCCCTTCTCCTCTTGCCCCCAATTCCTCCCAGCATCAGGGTCTTCTCCAATGAGTCAACTCTTCACATGAGGTGGCCAAAGTATTGGAGTTTCAGCTTTAGCATCAGTCCTTCCAATGAACACCCAGGTCCGATCTCCTTTAGGATGGACTGGTTGGATCTCCTTGCAGTCCAAGGGACTCTCAAGAGTCTTCTCCAACACCGCAATTCAAAAGCATCAGTTCTTTGGTGCTCAGCTTTCTTCGAAGTCCAACATTCACATCCACACATGACCACTGGAAAAACCATAGCCTTGACTAGATGGACCTTTGTTGGCAAAGTAATGTCTCTGCTTTTTAATATGCTATCTAGGTTGGTCATAACTTTCCTTCCAAGGAGTAAGCGTCTTTTAATTTCATGGCTGCAATCACCGCCTGCAGTGATGGAAATACATTTGATATCCTATAATGGAAATAACCTATAATGGAAAAGAATCTGAAAAGGAATATATATTCTTATATCTATATCTGCTGCTAAGTCACTTCAGTCGTGCCGACTCTGTGCGACCCCATAAACAGCAGCCCACCAGGCTCCCCTGTCCCTGGGATTCTCCAGGCAAGAACACTGGAGTGGGTTGCCGTATCCTTCTCCAATGCAGGAAAGTGAAAAGTAGAAGTGAAGTTGCTCAGTCGTGTCCGACTCTTAGCGACCCCATGGACTGCAGCCTACCAGGCTCCTCCGTCCATGGGATTTTTCAGGCAAGAGTACTGGAGTGGGGTGCCATTGCCTTCTCCATATATCTATATCTACATATACATAATTAAATCACTTTGCTGTACATCTGAAACATTGTGAACCAACTATCAGATCAGATCACATCAGATCAGTCGCTCAGTTGTGTCCGACTCTTTGTGGCCCCATGAATCGCAGCACGCCAGGCCTCCCTGTCCATCACCAACTCCAGGAGTTCACTCAGACTCACGTCCATCGAGTCAGTGATGCCATCCAGCCATCTCATCCTCTGTTGTCCCCTTCTAATGCCCCCAATCCCTCCCAGCATCAGAGTCTTTTCCAATGAGTCAACTCTTTGCATGAGGTGGCCAAAGTACTGGAGTTTCAGCTTTAGCATCAGTCCTTCCAAAGAAATCCCAGGGCTGATGTCCTTCAGAATGGACTGGTTGTATCTCCTTGCAGTCCAAGGGACTCTCAAGAGTCTTCTCCAACACCACAGTTCAAAAGCATCAATTCTTTGGCGCTCAGCCTTCTTCACAGTCCAATTCTCACATCCATACGTGACCACAGGAAAAACCATAGCCTTGACTTCAACAAAAAATTAGTTTAAAAAAAGAGCCCAATTTTAGGTATGTTAAATTTGAGACGTCTGTTAAATTTCCAAGGAGGCAGTTAACGATATCATTTGGAGTTCAGAGAAGATTAGACTGTTGATGTAAAATTTGAGAGTCAACAACATACAAATTTGAGAGTCATCAACATATAAATCGGAGAAGGCAATGGCACCCCACTCCAGCACTCTTGCCTGGAAAATCCCATGGACGGAGGAGCCTGGTGGGCCACAGTCCATGGGGTCGCTAAGAGTCGGACACGACTGAGCAACTTCACTTTCACTTTTCACTTTCCTGCATTGGAGAAGGAAATGGCAACCCACTCCAATGTTCTTGCCTGGAGAATGCCAGGGACAGGGGAGCCTGGTGGGCTGCCATCTATGGGGTCGCACAGAGTCGGACACGACTGAAGCGACTTAGCAGTAGCAGGAGCAACATATAAATAGCATCCCATTGGATTTTGGGGGAAGCAGATTCTAAGGCAGACTTCTGTGTTTAGAATGTTGAATAGAGAATGTCATTGGAATCAACATCTCTGGAAGGCAGGAGGGAGGTGAGCTATGATGCAGGCCTGACAACCCGAGATGACTACATGAGCAGCTCTGGAGCTGAAATGGGCTGTCAGAGTTGTCCTATGTGAGGCTGAGATAGTAAGCCCTTGATACTCTTGCCTCAACCAGTTATCAAATGTTGACCATCTCCAGAAGAACATGACCTCAGGCGAGGAGGTTCTGTCAACTGAGGTAATCCCTGAGAGGGCTGACAGATGAAGCCTGTCCACTGACAACAGCCTTAGCAGCTGGGGCACAAGTCCTTCCTTGAAGGTGCATCTGATGGCCCATCAGAGTGTCCACCATGGATAGTATTTAAAATCATAAGGCTGGATCAGCTCACCAAGAGAGTGATGCAGTTAAAGAGGTACAATGACAGAGCTCCGAGACACCCTGAGAGATCAGGGGAATAAGAAGGATGCAGGAAAAGTTTAGGAGAAGTAGCTAGTGAAGTCAGAAAAAAAAGAGTGAATATGAGATTCTGGAAGCCAAGTCAAGCAGTATACTACTACTATTACTTCCACTACTGTTCTTGGTACAATTTAATTGTACCAACAACGTTATGAATTAGATGATATTATTATCACCCCCACGTTTTGAGGCACAGAGTTTAAAGGTCCCTACCCAGAGAAGCAACCCCATGTCCAAGGAGTGGCGGCTGCATGGATACAGAAGGGCCTAGAGGACCTACTCCACGTTCAAGGTCAGGACGGGTGGCCGTGAGGAGATACCCCACATCCAAGGTAAGAGAAACCCAAGTAAGACAGTAGGTGTTGCGAGAGGGCATCAGAGAGCAGACACACTGAAACCATACTCACAGAAAACTAGTCAATCTAATCACATTAGGACCACAGCCTTGTCTAACTAAAGGAAACTAAGCCATGTCCATGGGGCCACCCAAGATGGGCGGGTCACGGTGGAGAGGTCTGACAGAATGTGGTCCACTGGAGAAGGGAATGGCAAACCACTTCAGTATTCTTGCCTTGAGAACCCCATGAATAGTACGAAAAGGCAAAATGATAGGATACTGAAAGAGGAACTCCCCAGGTCGGTAGGTGCCCAATATGCTACTGGAGATCAGTGGAGAAATAACTCCAGAAAGAATGAAGGGATGGAACCAAAGCAAAAACAATACCCAGTTGTGGATGTGACTGGTGAAGGAAGCAAGGTCTGATGCTGTAAAGAGCAATATTGCATAGGAACCTGGAATGTCAGGTCCATGAATCAAGGCAAATTGGAAGTGGTCAAACAGGAAATGGCAAGAGTGAACATTGACATTCTAGGAATCAGTGACCTAAAATGGACTGGAATTGGTGAATTTAACTCAGATGACCATTATATCTACTACTGTGGGCAGGAATCCCTTAGGAGAAATGGAGTAGCCATCATGGTCAACAAAAGAATCCAAAATGCAGTACTTGGATGCAATCTCAAAAATGACAGAATGATCTCTGTTCGTTTCCAAGGCAATCCATTCAATATCACAGTAATCCAAGTCTATGCCCTGACCAGTAACGCTGAAGAAGCTGAAGTTGAACGGTTCTATGATGACTTACAAGACCTTTTAGAACTAACACCCAAAAAAGATGTCCTTTTCATTATAGGGGACTGGAATGCAAAAGTAGGAAGTCAAGAAAAACCTGGAGTAACAGGCAAATTTGGCCTTGGAATACGGAATGAAGCACAGCAAAGGCTAATAGAGTTTTGCCAAGAGAACGCACTGGTCATAGCAAACACCATCTTCCAACAACACAAGAGAAGACTCTACACATGGACATCACCAGATGGTCAACACCAAAATCAGATTGCTTATATTCTTTGCAGCCAAAGATGGAGAAGCTGTATGCAGTCAGCAAAAACAAGACCGGGAGCTGACTGTGGCTCATATCATGAACTCCTTATTGCCAAATTCAAATTTAAATTGAAGAAAGTAGGGAAAACCACTAGACCATTCAGGTATGACCTAAATCAAATCCCTTATGATTATACAGTGGAAGTGAGAAATAGATTTAAGGGACTAGATCTGATAGACAGAGTGACTGATGAACTATGGATGGAGGTTCATGACATTGTACAGGAGACAGGGATCAAGACCATCCCCAAGAAAAAGAAATGCAAAAAAGAAAAATGGCTGTCTGGGAGGCCTTACAAATAGCTGTGAAAAGAAAAGAAGCGAAAAGCAAAGGAGAAAAGGAAAGATATAAGCATCTGAATGCAGAGTTCCAAAGAATAGCAAGGAGAGATAAGAAAGCCTTCCTCGGTGATCAATGCAAAGAAATAGAGGATAACAACAGAATGGGAAAGACTAGAGATCTCTTCAAGAAAATTAGAGATACCAAGGGAACATTTCATGCAAAGATGGGTTCCATAAAGGACAGAAATGGTATGGACCTAACAGAAGCAGAAGATATTAAGAAGAGTTGGCAAGAATACACAGAAGAACTGTATAAAAAAGATCTTCATGACCCAGATAATCACGATGGTGTGATCACTGACCTAGAGCCAGACATCCTGGAATGTGAAGTCAAGTGGGTCTTAGAAAGCATCACTACAAACAAAGCTAGTGGAGGTGATGGAATCCCAGTTGAGCTATTTCAAATCCTAAAAGACAATGCTGTGAAAGTGCTGCACTCTATATGCCAGCAAATTTGGAAAACTCAGCAGTGGCCACAGGACTGGAAAAGGTCAGGTTTCATTGCAATCCCAAAGAAAGGCAATGCCAAAGAATGCTCAAACTACCGCACAACTGCACTCATCTCACATGCTAGTAAGGTAAGGCTCAAAATTCTCCAAGCCAGGCGTCAGCAATACATGAACTGTGAACTTCCTGATGTTCAAGCTGGTTTTAGAAAAGGCAGAGGAACCAGAGATCAAATTGCCAACACCCGCTGGATCATCGAAAAAGCAAGAGAGTTCCAGAAAAACATCTGTTTCTGCTTTATTGACCACGCCAAAGCCTTTGACTGTGTGGATCACAATAAACTGTGGAAAATTCTGAAGAGATGGGAATACCAGACCACCTGACCTGCTTCTTGAGAAACCTATATGCAGGTCAGGAAGCAACAGTTAGAACTGGACATGGAACAACAGACTGGTTCAACAGATGGGAAAGAAGTACATCAAGGCTGTATATTGTCACCCTGCTTATTTAACTTCTATGCAGAGTACATCATGAGAAACGCTGGGCTGGAAGAAGCACAAGCTGGAATCAAGATTGCCGAGAGAAATATCAATAACCTCAGGTATGCAAATGACACCACTCTTATGGCAGAAAGTGAAGAGGAACTAAAAAGCCTCTTGATGAAAGTGAAAGAGGAGAGTGAAAAAGTTGGCTTAAAGCTCAACATTCCGAAAACGAAGATCATGGCATCTGGTCCCATCACTTCATGGCAAATAGGTGAGGAAACAGTGCAAACAGTGGCTGACTTTATTTTTTTGGGCTCCAAAATCACTGTAGATGGTGACTGCAGCCATGAAATTAAAAGACGCTTACTGCTTGGAAGGAAAGTTATGACCAACCTAGATAGCATATTCAAAAGCAGAGACATTACATTGCCAACAAAGGTCAGTCTGGTTAAGGCTATGGTTTTTCCAGTGGTCATGTGTGGATGTGAATGTTGGACTGTGAAGAAAGCTGAGCACCGAAGAATTGATGCTTTTGAATTGTGGTGTTGGAGAAGACTCTTGAGAGTCCCTTGGACTGCAAGGAGATCCAACCAGTCCATCCTAAAGGAGATCAGTCCTGGGTGTTCATTGGAAGGACTGATGCTGAAGCTGAAACTCCAATACTTTGGCCACCTCATGCGAAGAGCTGACTCATTGGAAAACAGGGAGGGATTGGGGGCAGGAGGAGAAGTGGATGACAGAGGATGAGATGGCTGGATGGCATCACCAACTCGATGGACATGAGTTTGGGTGAACTCCGGGAGTTGGTGATGGACAGGCAGGCCTGGCGTGCTGCGATTCATGGGGTCGAAAAGAGTTGGACACTACTGAGTGACTGAAGTGACTGACTGACTGATCCAGGTTACAGAGCTTGTGGTGGTTGGAGCTCTAATTTTGAACCTTTGCTGGCTTGAGAGCCCACCGTCCTGACAGCCTCACTACCTGAACTCCAAACAACTGCGTAACATACCGTCAGTCAGGTGAGGTAAAAAGACCAAGAACTGACCACTGAATTTGGCAGTGTATTTGTATCAGCACAGGCAGTTTTGTTGGAGCTGTGGGCGTGAGAGCCTGAAGGCGGCACATTCACACACAGCACTCAGCAGCAGCTCCCTGGTAGTCCAGTGGTGAGGACTCTCCTGACAATGGACCAGACTATTCTATCCCTTGGCCCTGAACACCTGGTTTGTTGCTATCAAATTGACTCAACCATCATTTTGTTTTGATTATCAAAGAATGCTTGCCAGCAGATATAATTTTGAAGACTACAGAAACACACTGATCTCTACTTTGGGCAGTGGAAGCACAGAATCCTAACCACTGGGCTGCCAGGGAATTCCCTCTTTCTGTATTTACTGTATGATCATGATAGTAAGCAGAGGGGGGAGTTGAAACAATTGAATTGTAATAAACCAAATTATCCTTCCTCCCAGCAATGTCTTTTAGTCTCCCTTTCCTCTCTGAACAACCTTTTCATGAATTTTGGAGAAGAAACATGTACACGGTTCTTCCCTGTGCTGGAAAGTCTCAGCTAAAATGTGTGGATCTTTCCTCTCTTCTCACCAAGAAGAGAGGCCTGTCCCTATACATGGACAGGAGGGGTGGACCCACAAAAGCATCAGCAGAGAAACTGAAGGAGGAAGGAACTCACTAAAAAGGGATCAATATTAAGCCCTGCTCTTAGTTACCTGCGGCAGTGAAGGCAGGAGAAAATATGGACTAGCAGCAGCACAGGTAATACATTGTGAAGTATTAGTCAGGTTATCATACGTGACAGAAAACTCATATCTCAGACAAGTTTGAGCCAAGAGGGATTTATTGCATCCTGTATTTAAAAAGTCCAGAGGCAGTCTCAGTTTAGGCAAATCTGAATCAGGGATTCAAAAGATATCATCATAATTCACTATCTCATCTGCATTTTCCTCTTTACTGGCTTCATTCTCATCCTGCTGATTACATGTTGGGGCAAGTTGGCTGCCAGACATTCTAGGCTAATATCTTTTTTTTTTTTACTTTCAGGTTCCCTGGTGGCTCAGATGGTAAAGAACCTGTCTGCAATGCAGAAGATCTGGGGTTAATTCTTGGGTCAGGAAGATCCCCTGGAGAAGGGAATGGCAACCCACTCCAGTGTTCTTGCCTGGAGAATTCCATGGACAGAGGAGCCTGACAGGCTATAGTCCATGGGGTCACAAAGTGTTAAAAAGAGTTTTAACACTACAGATAGAGAACTTCTATTCTTACAGTTCAGTGAGAGTCCTAAAACTGAGTCTCACTGGCTCTGATTGCTCTAACTTGAGTCACACGGCCATCCTTGAATCAATCAGTACAGCCAAGGAGAGATTCTATCAATTAGAGATGCCTTCAACTGCAGACAACAGCAAACTTGATAAAACAAAATGAAGTTCACCTTCCTTATATTAAAAGATGTGTGGAGTAGATAGCCACTGCTGATGACTCAATGGATTAACATTTTTTTTAGTTCTTTTTTTTTTTTACCCACAAGACGGCTGCTGCAGTTCCAAAAAACCACATCCAGGTTCTAGGCAGGAAAAAGGATGCTATGGGAAGAAAATGTCCCTCTTTGGAGAAAGCAAAAGTTATCCCAAAACCACCTGGCAGACTTCTGCTTATGACTCACTGATCATAAGTGGGTCACAAGGCTACCCCTACCTTCAAGGGAGGTGGAAGCCAAGTATTTTGCTCTTCCAGACTCTCTAGTTGAGTTAGGCTGGGAAGAAGGGGATTGAGAATGGGAATTAGGTTCACCAATCAATGGGATCTGCCATACATGTAATGCTCTGACTGGCAAAGCCTGGTTGGCAAGTCCACTTCTGAAGCTGGGGTGGACTCTTCTCCCCCAAGACTGATGAACTGAGCATGACAGAGGAAAACCAGATGCTATAAACATAAAAAGGAGGAATGGATGTTAGTCGGACAAGAATAAAAGGTGTCTATTGTATATGTTTAAGGCCATCTTGTGACTTGGCCTCACCAGAAGTGAAAGTGAAAGTGTCACTTAGTCGTGTCTGACTCTTTGTGACCCCATGGACTGTATAGTCCATGGAATTCTCCAGGCCAGAATACTGGAGTAGGTAGCCTTTCCCTTCTCCAGGGGATCTTCCCAAGCCAGGGATCGAACCCGATCTCCCTCATTGCAGGCAGATTCTTTACCAGCTGAGCCACAAGGGAAGCCCTCATCAGAAGTACACAAGACGCAAAAGTTACATGTATTTACCTCAGCATTATCTCAGCTGATATTTCATATCCCTTTCAATTCTAAAAGGTGAAATGATAATAGCTACAATTACATGAACCACCTAATTTATTTTGTAATAGTTCGATTAAAAATTTCCTTTTAAAAAGTATTTTATTTTTGGCCATGCCAGGTCTTAGTTGGGGTATGTGGGATCTTTGATCTTCACTGCAGCATGTGGGATCTAGTTCCCTGACCAGGGATGGAACCTGGGCCCCCTGTGTTAGGAGCACAGAGTCTCAGCCACTGGACCACCATGGAAGTCCCCCAAAAGTCCCCCCCTTTCTTTCCTCCTTCTCTCAGAGCATCTGTTGGTGTGTTAAGGAATATCTATTTTACTTAGGAGACTATTCAGATTTAGCAATATATGCTAAGAATTAGTGTTGGGTACTTCCACATAGATTATTTTATGCAGTCCTGCCACAGAATCCATTTACTGATGAGGAAACTGAGGTTACATGACTTGTTCAAGGTCTTTTGAGTTTTATGTTCCAAGCTAACATACTCCCTATTCCCAAAATACTTTTCTTCTTGCCATACCACAACTGCAGCGTGACTGCCTCAGAAGAGAAAGGGCCCATTCCAATGAAACCAGGTCATTGGGGCAGTTTTCAAATATCCTAAAAACTCTTTTCTTCCTCTCCATGTAAAATCAAATGAAGTGCCAATCACTCCTGGACTGAAGGTCCTAAACCTCTTCAAGAGGCAACCCTCTACCTTGATTTAAGAATGGTTATTTGGGATGCCTTGCATAGGTTTTGTGACTTTTTCCAGCTGGACTCTCCAAGGCATTCCAACTAGCCTAGTGCCCTGAAGCAAAAAAAAAAAGTCAGCTACCGTAGCAATAGCTCCCCTGCCTCTGACAGTCCTCAGGCTGGTGGCGCCCTCTTTATGCACAAAGCTTCCTGCACCACAGCAGATAGTACTGAGCAGAGTGTTCCCAGGCAGGGATGAAAAAGACTAATCTGTTATATCAGCTGAATCTGACTGCCAGGGACCTCCTTTGATTTTTAAGTGTGGCATTCTAGGGTCCTCCCTTGGCAGAAACTCAGCTTTCTGAAGAGTTCTTATGCATTGCTGTATACTTAATATAAACTTCTTAATATGTGGTTGCCTTTCTTTAGGATTGGAATGAAAACTGACCTTTTCCAGTCCTGTAGCCACTGCTGAGTTTTCCAAATTTGCTGGCATATTGAGTGCAGCACTTTCACAGCATCATCTTTCAGGATTTGAAATAGCTCAACTGGAATTCCATCACCTCCACTAGCTTTGTTCGTAGTGATGCTTTCTAAGGCCCACTTGACTTCACATTCCAGGATGTCTGGCTCTAGGTCAGTGATCACACCATTGTGATTATCTGGGTCGTGAAGATCTTTTTTGTATAGTTCTTCTGTGTATTCTTGTCAACTCTTCTTAATATCTTCTGCTTCTGTTAGGTCCATACCATTTCTGTCCTTTATGGAGCCCATCTTTGCATGAAATGTTCCCTTGGTATGTCTAACTTTCTTGAAGAGATCTCTAGTCTTTCCCATTCTGTTGTTATCCTCTATTTCTTTGCATTGATCGCTGAGGAAGGCTTTCTTATCTCTTCTTGCTATTCTTTGGAACTCTGCATTCAGATGCTTATATCTTTCCTTTTCTCCTTTTCTTTTCACTTCTCTTCTTTTCACAGCTATTTGTAAGGCCTCCCCAGACAGCCATTTTGCTTTTTTGCATGGCTGGATGGCATCACTGACTTGATGGACGTGAGTATGAGTGAACTCCGGAGTTGGTGATGGACAGGGAGGCCTGGAGTGCTGCGATTCATGGGGTCGCAAAGAGTTGGACACGGCTGAGCAACTGAACTGAACTGAACTGAATATGTGGTTGACTAGGTAGATGGTAGCTCCTTCTCAAAAATCCAGATTGTACGATATTACACATGAGCAGATAACACAGGACATCCACACAAAAAAAAACAACAAATGTATAAGGTTCATTTTTTTGGAACAAATTTTCACCACATTGCAATGATCAGTTGTATAATAATCAGTGAACACTTACAGACACTTCTAGTATTTTTTATTAGTTGAGATTAGTTATGCCCAACTATTAAATATATGAAAAAAAATCTGAACTCTTATTAGATACAATTTGATTCCAACCTGAAAAGAAAAATGTTTAATATATTTCCTTCCAGCTTTAGAATTAATGTCACTGAGGAGTGACCTAAATTACAAAATTTGGATTTAATTTCCTAAAATTACATGAGATATTTTAAAAATCTGCTATATCTGTGAGTACTTATTTTGATCAATCATTTCAGTACTGTCCAAACAAAATAAAATGGAGGAAGAAATTATTGTATAATATTCCAGTTACAAAATTTTATCTTATAATGATCAAAAGTTCACTCTGGTAAAGTCACTGACCACAATAAGTTTATATTACCAATTACAATTATAAAATATATTCACTTAAATTTTCCTGAAAAGAAAAAATATTATCAACAAATATTGAAATATAGTGATATGGGATTCCCAGGTGGCTTAGTGGTAAAGAAACCATCTGCCAATGTAGGAGACAAAGATTCGATCCTTGGGTCAGGAAGATCCCCTGGAGAAGAAAATGGCAAAGCACTCCAGTATTCTTGCCTGTGAAATCCTATGGATAGAGAAGCCTGGTGGGCTACAGTCTATGGGGTTGCAAAGAGTTGGACATGACTGAGCGATTGAGCACATATGCATGCAGTTAGTGATGAGTATGTTGAACTATTAAGAGGGAAACTTATGAATACTTGTAATTTCCTTTGAAAGACACAAGCACACTGATATTCATGCATGTGCGCTCACTCGGTCATGTCTGTCTCTTTGGGACCCCATAGACTATAGCCCACCAGGCTCCTCCACCCATGAGATTCCCCAGGCAAGAATAATGGAGTGGGTTTCCATGCCCTTCTCCAGGGAATCTTCCCGACCCAAGGATCAAACCTGAGTCTCCTGGATCTCCTGCATTGGCAGATGGATTCTTTACCATTCTTTACCATTTCTTTACTGAAACACCTGGGAAGTCACTGATATTCACTGCAGCACTATTTATAATAGCCAAGATATAGAAGCAACTAAAGTGTCCATCAACAGATGAATTAACAAGAAGATATGGCGAACATATATACATACAGTGGGCTTCCCTAGTGGCTCAGTGGTAAAGAATCCACCTGCAAATGCAGGAGACATGGGTTTGATCCTTGGGTCAAAAGAGCCTCTGAAGGAGGAAATGGCAACCCAATTCAGTATTCTTGCCTGAGAAATCCCACAGACAGAGGAGCCTGGTGGGCTAGTCTATGGGTTGGCAAAAGAATCAGACATGACTTAGTGACTAAACAACAACATATATACATATGTGTGTGTGTGTGTGTATACATACAATAGAATATTACTCAGCCAAACAAAAAAATGAAATCTTGCCATTTGAGGCAACATGGATGGATATAGAGGATATTACACTAAGTGAAATAAGTCAGGTAGACAAAGACAAATACTGGATGTTATCATTTACATGAGAAATCTAAAAAATAAAACAAATGAATAAATACAACAGAGGAGAAACAGAGTCACAGATACAGAGATCAAACTATTGCTTACCACTGGGGAGAGGGAAGAGGGTAGGAGAGTGATAGGAGTAAGAAATTAAGAGGTACAGCTACCATGTACAAAATAAATAATCTACAAGGATATACTGTATAGCAGAGGGAACATAGCCAATATTTTATAATAACCTTAAATGGAGTATAACCTATAAAAATATTGAATCACTATACTTGAAACTAATATAATACAGTACATCAAGTATATTTCAGTTTAAAAGAAGAATACATATGATGTCAAGCACACAAAAAAGTACTAAACCTCATGAGTCACCAAGAAAATATAATTTAAAATGCCACAATTAGGTGCCACAATTAGGCACCATTTCCTACACATCAGAATGGCCACAGTCAAAAAAAAAAAAACTCTAGCAATGTTAAATGTTAGCAAGAATATGAAACAAGTTGACCCATCATACATTGCTGGTAAACCAGTACAACCCCTTTGGAGGACTTAGTAGTTCCAATGAACTCAAACATACCTTTACCCTATGACTTAATAATTATACTTCTAGATATCTACCAAAGAGAACTACACAGTCACAGCAGTGTTTGTTACAGAGGTCTCAAATGAGAAATGAACTAAAAGCACACACACAGAAAGTGAAAGTGAAGTCGCTCAGTCATGTCCGACTCTTTGCGACCCCATGGACTACAGCCTACTAGGCTCCTCGCTCCATGGGATTCTCCAGGCAAGAATACTGGAATGGGTTGCCATTTCCTTCTCCAGGGGAGCTTCCCAACCCAGGGATCGAACCTGGATCTCCTGCGTTGCAGGCAGACGCTTTAACCTCTGAGCCACCACACAGAAGGATGGGTTTAAAAAGTGGTGGTGCAGGACTTCTCAGGAGGTTCAGTGGTTAAGAATCTGCTAAATGCACGGAACATGGGTTCAATCCCTGCTCTGGGATGCCTGGGGCAACTAAACCCAAGCACCACAACTACTGAGCCTGTGGTCTAGAGCCCTCAAACCACAACTACTAAAACCCACGCACCTAGAGCTCGCGCTCTGCCACAGAGAAGCCAGGGCAGTGAGGAGCCGGGCACCACCCCTAGAGTGCCCACGTTCACTGCAACTAGAAAGCGCCACATGCAGCAGTGAAGACACAGAGCAGCCAAATAATTAAATCAACAAGTACTTTTTAAAAATGTGGTGTACAACATGAAGGAAATAATTGATAAACTTTATTTCACGAAAATTAAAAACTTGGCTTTGTGAAACAAAGTTATAAAGAGAATCAGAAAAGAAGCCACAGACTGGGAGAAAACATTTGCAAAAGACACAGCTAACAGAGGACTATTATCTAAGATATACAAAGAACTTTGAAAACTGAATAATAAGAAAATCTGAATTTTAAAATGGGCCAAAGACAACATACAAATGGCAAGTAAGCACATGAAAAGATGTTCCACATCATACATCATCAGGGAAATGCAAATTAAAACAGTAGTAAGGTATTACCACACACCTAATTAGGTCAAAATCTAGAACATGACAACCCCAAATGCTGGGGAGAATGTGGAGCAACAGGAACTGTTATTCATCACTGGTGGGAATGCAAAATGCTACAGCCACTTTGGAAGATGAGACAGTTTGGTGGTTCCTTACAAAACTAAATATACTCTTAGCAAACAATCAAGCAATTGTGCTCCTTGGTATTTATCCAAAAGAGTTGAAAACTTATATCCACTTAAAAACCTGCCCAAAGAGGTTCAGAGCGGCTTTATTCATAATTGCTAAAACTTGGAAGCAACCAAGGTACTCTACAGTAGATGAACAGATACATAAACATAACCCAGAAAATGAGATAATATTCAGCATTAATATGAAATGAACTATCAGGCCATAGACGGCAGCCCCACTGTCCCTGGGATTCTCCAGGCAAGAACACTGGTGTGGGTTGCCATTTCCTTCTCCAATGCATCAAAGTGAAAAGTCAAAGTGAAGTCGCTCAGTTGTGTCTGACTCTTAGCGACCCCATGGACTGCAGCCCACCAGGATCCTCCATCCATGGGATTTTCCAGGCAAGAGTACTGGAGTGGGGTGCCATTGCCTTCTCCGGAAAAGATATGGGATAATCTTAAATGCATATTACTAAAAGAAGCCAATCTGATAAGGCTACATACTATATGATTCCAACTATATGACATCATGGAAAAGAAAACTAAAAAGACAGTGAAAAGACCAATGGTTGTCAGGGATATGAAAGGGTTGGGGGGTGTTGGAGAAATGAAAAGACAGAAGACAAAGGATTTTTAGGGCAGTGAAAATATTGTGTATGATATTATATAAAGGTGGATACATGAATATATTTGTTGAAAACTGTAGAACATACAACACCAGGAATAAACCCTTAGGTAAACTATCAACTTTGGGAGATTATGACACATCAAGGTAGGGTCATTTTTGGTAAAATATAGTGTTTTGGGGAGTAATGTTGACAGTGGGGAAGGCTATGCATGTGTATATGGAAAATCTATTTACCTTCCTCTCAGTTTTATTGTAAACCTAAAACTGTTAAAAAAAATAAACATTCAAAAAATGTGGTATTAATGTATTTATATAATGAAATACTACTCAGCAACTAAAAGTAACATACTACTGAACTCAGCAACGGCGTGGATAAACCTTAGAAACATGCTGAAAGAAGTCAGGCATGAAATAGTGCATTACTGTATGACTCCATATATATGAGGCCCAGGACCAGCCTCAGCAAGTCTGTGGAGAGAGAAATCAGCAATGTGTTTCCTTGGAAAGAGAGAACAGACTGGAAAGGGCATGAAGAAACCTGCTGGGGTGCCAGAATGTTCCTCACCTTTTCTTCATATGGTGGTTAGAAAGGAATATAAGATTGTCAACACTCATTAAACTGATCACATAAGATCTATATGTATAATTCTACCTGTATTACCTCAATTTAAAATGGATAGGGGAGAAAGGGAGGGAAGGATAAGAAATGCGATCACTGTGCCCAGCAGCTCCTGCCCTCAGCCCAGCTCCACCTTGTCTCCCGTAGCTCCCTAGTTTGAAGTGTTGTTTATTTCCCATTTGGGGGTAGAGGAGAAAGAAGGATAAATGCAAATGCTTTTATTGGATCTGGAATCTGGCTATGGGAGTACATGTTCATGTGATCGATGATTGTTGTGGAAATATTGTTTGAAATGGTGTGTATTACCAGCACCTGCAAATAAATGTTTGGAGGAATTTGGTGATAAGCTAATGCAATCTTCTCCCAGAAAAACAAAATTTAACTGCTCTAAGTTTTTCCATACAATGTTAAGGGTTGGAATAGCACAAATATGTTTAGAACTATTTTTAGATCTTTCATATAAAAAATGAAGCTACCTGATAAAAGATGATTTTCCAATTTCTTACTAATATGTGACAGTACCTTCAGATCAACACTTTTGATGAGATAAACACTACTAAGAGTACCCAGATAATGAAAATATTAAGCTTCACTTCATTTGATTTCACACATTTAATTTCGTTGGCTATTCTACATGACTTCTATTAGTAAGTTATTCCTCTTAAAGTAAGATGGGAATTAATTTATTATCCCTTATTATCCTGTTTCTTCCAGCTATATTTTGCTATTAAAATTTTTTTAATTTTGAAAAATAAGCATAGGCCTGAAGATATTCTCTCATACAACATCCAAATTACCTTATTTTTGCTTTTTTTCTCATGTGCTTCATAACAAGCTGATTTCTGATCTCGTTTTTCATTCTATCCTCTTCAGAGTAAAACCTGCAACAAAAACAACAAAAAAACCCCATATAAACTTCAAATTTTTCACTTAACTTGCATGGGCCCCAAGTCAAAAAACATAACACTTAAAGGTCGTCTTTTGGTTCTGTGTAGCTCCTATTTTCCACAATATATCACAACTTTTTAAGCACAGCCATATGCAATTCATTTTCAGATTATTTACCAAAATAGAAAAATGATACAAGGCTCTAACATGTCTTAGGAAAGAAAGAAGGCTGTGCAATTAACTAAGTTACAGTTAATGCACTTACGTATTTTAGACTACACTGATGGGATTGATAATCATGACTAATGTATAATATTTCAGTGCTTGATAAAATTCTGGTAGGATTCTAATAGATTACGTTGCATACAGAAAACTGCTGATTTGAAGTCTATGAAAGGGAATACAAGAAAAGAGTTTTATGTGAGTTCATGTATCTTAATTAAATAACAATGAGGAGTTTGTCAACTTTACCAGAAGAAGAGGAAGATGAGGAGGATGTGAGAAAGAGAGAAGGGGAGGAGAAGAGGAAGATAAAGATGGGAGGGGAGGAAAAAGGGAAGGAAAGAGGCAGAAGGAGAAAGACAAGGTGGGAGGGAGAGTGAAAGAGGGAGAAAATGGGGAATGAAAAGAATCAGAAAGTGACAGACGGAGGAAATTCAAGGGAAAGCACCTGAAAGGGTGTTTAAGTGTGGAGGTTAATGAAGGTACACATGATAGGAAAGCTAGGTATGGCGGCCTAGGAGTTTACTCTATTCGCTTCATATGCATTTGAAACTTTCCATAATAAAAGACATTAAAAAAAAAAAATAGGGTGATTTACCAAGGAGAAAAAGCATGTAATTATCTCAGTAAACATCCAGAATGCATTTCATAAAATTTAACACCTGTTCATGATTAAAACTCTTAATAAACTAAGAGTTGAAAGGAAATTCATTTATCTAATAAGGTTGTATATGAAATCTTATAACTGACATCAAACTTAATGATGAAATATAGGTGAATTTGGGAAAGTTACAGGATACAAATTTAATATGCAAGATAAATTTTATTTCTACTAGCAATGAACAACTCAAAAATTAAAATAAAACAATGCTATTTTAAAATAACCAAAAATATCTAGAATAATTTTAATGAAATTGTGCAAATTTTCTATTTAAAAACAAGACATTTGCTGAAAGACTAAAAATGACCTAAACAGATGAAGAGATATACTATGTTCATGTATTAGAAGACTTAATACTGTTAAGATGATAATTCTCATCATATCTTTTATAGATTCAAGGCAATTCCAATAAAAACTCCATGAGGGCTTTTTTGGTTGAAATCAACTACTTATTTTAAAATATACATGGAAGTGGATAGGACTCAGAATAACTAAAACAATATTGAAAAAGAAGGGCAAAGCTCTAGGGCAAACTTTACCTCATTTCAAGACTTATTAAATAAAAAGCTATAATATTGAAAGACAAGGTAGTCATGGCAATAGAATGAACAAATAGTAATACAGAACAGAGAGTCCAAAAATAGACCGTACCCTATAGTAATTTTAACAAAACAACCAAAGCAATTCAATGAAGGAAGAAAAAGTTCCCCGATAAACAGTGCTGGAACAACTGGATAACTGTGGGAGAAAAAATGAACACCAACTACCCCTCAACCTCACTGCATGTTAAACAAAAATTATTAATTTGATATGCATCGTAGGCCTAAATGTGAAAACTAAAATTATAAATCTTTCGGAAGAAGATACAGTAAAATATATTTGTAACTTGGGGGTAGAGAAATAGGAGGTCAGAAAACATTTTTCATATAGGACACAAAAAGTACTGTCTGTAAAAAACAACAATAGCCCTCCCCCACAAAAGAAAACAGTAAATAAATTTGACTACATCAAAATTTAAAACTCAGCAATAAAAAGTGTTAACTGAATACATGCAATAATAACAGATGAATCTCACAGATGTAACGCTGAGTAAAAGAAGCCAGACACAAGTAGTCCATATTACACAATTGGTGTTTTGTTTTTAAATGTATTTGGCTGCACCGGGTCTTAGTTGCAGCATGTGGATTCCTGGAAGTCCCTACAACTTGTTTTATAAATTTCAAAAACATACAAGACTAATTACTATTGACAGAAATAAAGAAAGTCATTGCATTGGGTAGAGAGGAATGGGGGTCCTGACCAGAAAGTGTCCCAGGGGAATTATCTGGAGTGACAAAAATGTCCTTTAACTGGCCCTGGATGAGAGTTACAGGGATGTATGAATTTGTCAAACTTCATTCAGCTGCTCCCTTAAGATCTGTATATTTCACTTTATGTAAAGTATACCCCTCAATAGAAGACAAATTTAAAATAAATCCTTTTGCAAATCATGTATCTTGATAAAAAGAATTTGCATCCAGAATATATAAAGAATTCATCCAAGTCAACAACAAAAAGACAATCCAGTTCAAAAATGGGCAAAGGATTCATAATGCATTTCTCCAAGGATACATATAATAAATAGATAACAAACACATAAAAGATGTTCAATATAATTAGTCATTAGAGAAATGGAAATCGTAACCACAGAGAGATACTAACTCACACCAACTGAATGGTTATTATAAAAAAGAAAACAGAACAGAAAAGAGCAAGCGTTTGAGGGGACGTCCCTGATGGTCCAGTGGTTGAGAATCTGCCTTTGAATGCAGAGGACACGTGTTTGATCCCTGGTTGAGAAACTAGAATCCCACATGCCACAGGGCAACTGAGCCCACACACCCCAGAGAGCCCGTGCGCTCTACAGCCCGTGAGCCACAACTAGAGATCGCACACCGCACCTACTGAGCCCGTGTGCTCTACAGCCCGTGTGCCACAACTAGAGAGACGGCACACTGCACCTACTGAGCCTGTGTGCTCTAGAGCCCGTGAGCCACAACCACAGAGACCGCACACTGCACCTACTGAGCCTGTGTGCTCTACAGCCCGAGTGCCACAACTAGAGACCGCACACTGCACCTACTGAGCCTGTGCACTCTACAGCCTGAGTGCCACAACCACAGAGACCGCACACTGCACCTACTGAGCCTGTGTGCTCTAGAGCCCGTGAGCCACAACCACAGAGACCGCACACTGCACCTACTGAGCCTGTGCGCTCTACAGCCCGAGTGCCACAACCACCGAGACCGCACACTGCACCTACTGAGCCTGTGTGCTCTAGAGCCCGTGAGCCACAACCACAGAGACCGCACACTGCACCTACTGAGCCTGTGTGCTCTAGAGCCCGTGAGCCACAACCACAGAGACCACACACTGCACCTACTGAGCCTGTGCGCTCTACAGCCCATGTGCCACAACTAGAGACCACACACTGCACTGAGCCCGTGCGCTCTACAGCCCGCGAGCCACAACTAGAGAGACCGCACACTGCACCTACTGAGCACGTGTGCTCTGGAGCCCACGCTCCATGAAGAGAAGCTCCTGTGTGCCACAACTAGAGAAAACCGGAGCGCTGCAATGAAGACTCAGCACAGCCAAAGTACATACATAAATAAAACAAATGTTAGAATACATGGAAAAATTGGAGCCCCTGTGCACTGTTGATGAGAATGTAAAATAGTACAGCCGCTATGGAAAACAGCGTGGCAGTTTCTCAAGCAATTAAAAACAGATTTATATATGATGCAGCTACTCCATTTCTAACCATACATTTAAAGAATGGAAAAGAGCGTCTTGAAGAAATCTTTGTACACCCGTGTTCATAGTTCAGTTCAGTTCAGGCGCTCAGTCGTGTCCGACTCTTTGCGACCCCATGAATCGCAGCACGCCAGGCCTCCCTGTCCATCACCAACTCCGGAGTTCACTGAGACTCACGTCCATCGAGTCAGTGATGCCATCCAGCCATCGCATCCTCTGTCGTCCCCTTCTCCTCCTGCCCCCAATCCCTCCCAGCATCAGTCATAGTAGTGTTATTCATAAAGCCAAATGGTAGAGGCAACCCAAGAGTTCATCGACAAGGAAATGAATAAATAAAATGTGGTATATATACACAGCAGAATACTATTATTTTGTTGTTATTATTATTATTTTGCCACACTGTGCAGCTGTGGATTGACTAGGGATGGAACCTGTATCCCCTGCAGTGGAAGCGTGGAGTCTTAACCACTGAACCACTACGAAAGTCCTACGATGGAATATTATTCAACCTTAAAAAGAAAGGAAATGTTGACACATGCTACAACACAGATGAACTTTGAGGACCTTATGCTAAGTGAAATAAGTCAATCACAAAAAGACGAATACTACATAATCCCATTAATATGAGATAACCTAGAATCATCAAATTCATAGAGACAGAAAAGTAGATTGGTGGTCGAGGGGAGAGGAGAGTGGGGGTTGCTTAACAGGCATCATTTCAGTTTTGCAAGCTTGAGTTCTGGAAACTGGCTGCACCACAATGCGAATATACTTAACATTAATGAACTATGTATCTTAAACAGTTATGACGGTACATTTTATGTTTTGTGTATTTTACCACAAATAAAAAATAAAAGAGAGGAAACAAATCTGCCCTGAGGAAAGGAAGCTCAGTCTGTGAAAACAGGAAGCTGGCCCCAGATGGCCGAGGTGCCTACCAAAGGAAAGGTTTCAGTGAGCCCAGATTCTTGCATCTTTCCCTACACAGAAAAGTGCTAAATTTTTTAACGTGGGATATTTGGTTTTCTCTATTTATAAAAAAACCTCTGACAGTCAGACTACCTGTCTTTTGTTGCAAAACTTCTATATAACCTGGTTCCTCCCTCCACCTCCAGGAAGCAGTTCTCTCAGGGTTACTTGAGATCCTGTCTCCCAGGCTTAAAGTTCAAAACATTTCCAGTAAATAAAACGCAACTCTCAGCTTTTTGGATGTGAATATTTTTTAAGTCGATACATAATAGTCAAAATGTGTAAACGACGCAAATACCAATGGACTGATAAACAAATAATTACAATGTGATATATCTACACAACAGAATAGTATTTTGCTATAAAAAGAAATTAAACATTGATACATGCATAACATGGGTGAAAACTGAACATGCTGAGTGAAAGAAGCCAGACACAAAGTTCACATACTGTATGATTCCACTTATATCGAATATCTACAACAGACAAATACATTGACAGAAAGTACATTAGCAGTTGCCAAGGGATGGGAGAAAGGGTGAGTGTGTGCTCAGCTGCTCAGTCGTGTCCAACTCTTTGCGATCCCATGGACTGTAGCCCACTAGGCTCCTCTGTCCATGGGATTTTTCCAAGCAAGAATACTGGAGTGGGTTGCCATTTCCTCCTCCAGGAGATCTTCCCAACCCAGGGATTGAATCTGCCTCTCTTGCCTGCATCTCCTGCATTGGCAGGTGGATTCTTTACCACTGAGTCACCTTGGAAACCCAGAGAAGGGGGGAATTGGAATTAACTGCTAATTTGTTTGGGGGTTGTGGGGATGTGGGGAGAGATGAAAATATTCTGCAATTAGATAGTGGTAATGATTGCACAACGTGGTGAATACACTACAAATCACTTAAATGTATTCTTTAAAATGATGGATTTTATGTTATAAGGATTATATGTCAATAAAACAATAAATGAACCTTTTTTATTTCACTGAGTTTGTCAATGAAAACACAACACAAATTTATTTTCTGTATTTTCCAGATAAAATATTTGAGCAATGTATTCACCATTAGGTATTAGTTACTCAGTCGTGTCTGACTCTTTGCGACCCCACAGACTGTAACCTGCCAGGCTCCTCTGTCCATGGAATTCTCCAGACAAGAATATTGGAATGGGTGGCCATTCTCTTCTCCAGGGGATCTTCCCAGGGATAGAATCTGCATTGCAGTCAGATTCTTTACCGTTTGAGCCACCATTTCTGATTTTGCACTTAAATCCTCTACCCCTTTCCTTTAATGATATTTCTCATCCTAGCCCCTAATTTCTCAAGTTAAAACTTGCTTGGACTTCCCTGATGGTCCAGTGGTTAAGAATCTACCTGCCAATGCAGGGGACACGGGTTCGATCTCTGGTTTGGGAAGATCCCACAGGCCTCAGGGCAATTAAGCCTGAGCGCTGCAACTTCTGAGCCCACACACCGTAGCTGCTCCACACCAAGAGAAGCCGCTGCAGTGAGAAGCCTGCGCACTGCAACTAGAGAGCAGCCTCTGCTCATTGCAACTAGCCTGTGTGCAGCAACAAAGACGCAGTGCAACCAAAAAAAACCAAAAACCAAAAACCTTGCTTGAGGGCTTCCCTGATGGCTACACGAGTTGGATCCCTGGTCCAAGAAGATCCCACATGCCTCAGAGCAACTAAGCCCATGCTCCACAACTACTGAGCCTGTGCTCTAGGAGCCCAGGAGCCGCAACTGCTAAAGCCCACAGGCCTAGAGCCTGTGCTCCACAACAAGAGAAGCCGCTGCGGTGCGAAGCCTGTGCACTGCAACTAGAGAGCAGCTCATGCTCACTGCAACTGAAGAAAAGCCTGTGCAGCAACGAAGACCCAGCAAGCCAAAAATAAAATACAAATGAAATTATATATTAAAAAAAAAAAACTTGCTTGAGACCTATGGACACAGGAGGAGCGGAGAAGGGAGAGGGTGAGATGCGATGGAGAGAGTAACATGGAAACTTACATTACCATATATAAAATAGGTAGCCAATGGGAATTTGCTGTATGACACAGGGAATCAAAATGGGGCTCTGTGACAATCTAGAAGGGTGGGATGGGGAGGGAGATGGGAGGGAGGTTTGAGAGGGAGGGGACACGGGTGTACCTATGGCAGATTCTTGTTGATGTCTAACAGAAAACAAAAACATTCTGTAAAGCAATTATCTTTCAATTAAAAAATAAATAAAGCCGAAAAAAAATTTCTTGAAATCTTTCTGAGTTTGAAAATAACTATAAGGGACGTTTCTAAGGCAGCTTCAGTTCAGTTCAGTTTACTTGCTCAGTCATGTCCGATTGTTTGTGACCCCATGGACTGCAGCATGTCAGGCCTCTCTGTCCATCATCAACTCCCAGAGCTTACTCAAACTCATGGCCATCATGTCGGTGATGCCATCCAACCCTCTTATCCTCTGTCATCCCCTTCTCCTCCCGCCTTCAATCTTTCCCAGCATCAGGGTCTTTTCCAATGAGTCAGTTCTTTGAATCAGATGGCCAAAGTACTGGAGCTTAAGCTTCATCATCAGTCCTTCCAATGAATATTCAGGACTGACTTCCTTTAGGATTGACTGGTTTGATCTCCTTGCAGTCCAAGGGGCTCTCAAGAATCTTCTCCAACACCACAGTTCAAAAGCATCAATTCTTCAGCACTCAGCTTTCTTTATGGTCTAAATCTCACATCCATACATGACTATTGGACAAACCATACCTTTGACTATACAGACCTTTGTTGGTAAAGTAGTATCTCTGCTTTTTAAAATGCTGTCTAGGTTTGTCACAGCTTTTCTTCCAAGGAGCAAGAGTCTTTAATTTCATGGCTGCAATCACCATATGCACTGATTTTGGAGCCCCCCAAAATAAAGCCTATTACTGTTTCCACTGTTTCCCCATCTATTTGCCATGAAGTGATGGGACCAGATGCTGTGATCTCAGTATTTGGAATGTTGAGTTTTAAGCCAACTTTTTCACTCTCCTTTTGCTTTCATCAAGAGGCTCTTTAGTTTTCCTTCGCTTTCTGCCATAAGGGTGGTGTCATCTGCATATCTGAGGTTAATGATATTTCTCCCAGCAATCCTGATTCCAGCTTGTGCTTCATCCAGCCTGGCATTTCGCATGATGTACTCTGCATATAAGTTAAATAAGCAGGGAGACAATATACAGCCTTGATGTACTCCTGTCTTGATTTGGAACCAGTGTGCTGTTACATGTCCAGTTCTAACTGTTACCTCTTGACCTGCATACAGATTTCTCAAGAGGCAGGTCAGGTGGTCTGGTATTACCATCTCTTGAAGAATTTTCCAGTTTGTTGTGATCCACACAGTCAAAGACTTTGGCGTAGTCAATAAAGCAAAAGTAGATGTTTTTCTGGAAATCTCTTGCTTTTTGTATGATCCAGGGGACGCTGGCAATTTGATCTCTGGTTCCTCTGCCTTACCTTGCATCATCTCCGTTCTTTTCTGCAGAAATGTGAATGGGGATTTGTACAATAAAATAAAAAGCCACTAGAGGGCACTGTATCCCCTTTCAGTCAGTTCAGTCGCTGAGTCGTGTCTGCCTCTCCGACCCCATGAATCGCAGCACGCTAGGCCTCCCTGTCCATCCCACTTGCAGAGTTCACTCAGACTCACGTCCATCGAGTCAGTGATGCCATCCAGCCATCTCATCGTCTGTTGTCCCCTTCTCCTCCTGCCCCCAAAACCTCCCAGCATCAGAGTCTTTTCCAATGAGTCAACTCTTCACATGAGGTGGCCAAAGTACTGGAGTTTCAGCTTCAGCATCATTCCTTCCAAAGAAATCCCAGGGCTGATCTCCTTCAGAATGGACTGGTTGGATCTCCTTGCAGTCCAAGGGACTCTCAAGAGTCTTCTCCAACACCACAGTTGAAAAGCATCAATTCTTTGGCGCTCAGCCTTCTTCACAGTCCAACTCTCACATCCATACATGACCACTGGAAAAACTACAGCCTTGACTAGACGGACCTTTGTTGGCAAAGTAATGTCTCTGCTTTTGAATATGCTATCTAGGTTGGTCATAACTTTCCTTCCAAGGAGTAAGCGTCTTTTAATTTCGTGGCTGCATTCACCATCTGCAGTGATTTTGGAGCCCCCAAAAATAAAGTCTGACACTGTTTCCCCATCTATTTCCCATGAAGTGATGGGACCGGATACTATGATCTTCGTTTTCTGAATGTTGAGCTTTAAGTCAACTTTTTCACTTTCCACTTTCACTTTCATCAAGAAGCTTTTTAGTTCCTCTTCACTTTCTGCCATAAGGGTGGTGTCATCTGCATAAGTGAGGTTATTGATATTTCTCCCAGCAATCTTAATTCCAGCTTGTGTGTCTTCCAGTCCAGCATTTCTCATGATGTACTCTGCATAGAAGTTAAATAAGCAGGGTGACAATATACAGCCTTGACGAACCCCTTTTCCTATTTGGAACCAGTCTGTTGTTCCATGTCCAGTTCTAACTGTTGCTTCCTGACCTGCATACAGATTTCTCAAGAGGCAGGTTGGGTGGTCTGGTATTCCCATCTCTTTCAGAATTTTCCACGGTTTATTGTGATCCATACAGTCAAAGGCTTTGGCATAGTCAATAAAGCAGAAATAGATGTTTTTCTGGAACTCTCTTGCTTTTTCCATGATCCAGCGGATGTTGGCAATTTGATTTCTGGTTCTTCTGCCTTTTCTAAAACCAGCTTGAACATCAGGAAGTTCACGGTTCACATATTGCTGAAGCCTGGCTTGGAGAATTTGAGCATTACTTTACTAGCATATGAGATGAGTGCAATTGTGCAATAGTTTGAGCATTCTTTGGCATTGCCTTTCTTTGGGACTGGAATGAAAACTGACCTTTTCCAGTCCTGTGGTCACTGCTGAGTTTTCAAAATTTGCTGGCATATTGAGTGCAGCACTTTCACAGCATCATCTTTCAGGATTTGAAATAGCTCAACTGGAATTTCATCACCTCAACTAGCTTTGTTCGTAGTGATGCTTTCTAAGGCCCACTTGACTTCACATTCCAGGATGTCTGGCTCTAGGTCAGTGATCACACCATCGTGATTCTCTTGGTCATGAAGATCTTTTTTGTACAGTTCTTCTGTGTATTCTTGCCATCTCTTCTTAATATCTTCTGCTTCTGTTAGGTCCATACCATTTCTGTCCTTTATCAAGCCCATCTTTGCATGAAATGTTCCCTTGGTATCTCTAATTTTCTTGAAGAGATCTCTAGTCTTTCCCATTCTGTTGTTTTCCTCTATTTCTTTGCACTGATTGCTGAAGAAGGCTTTCTTATCTTTTCTTGATATTCTTTGGAACTCTGAATTCAGATGCTTATATCTTTCCTTTTCTTCTTTGCTTTTCGCTTCTCTTCTTTTCACAGCTATTTGTAAGGCCTCCCCAGACAGCCATTTTGCTTTTTTGCATTTCTTTTCCATGGGGATGGTCTTGATTCCTGTCTCCTGTTCAATGTCACGAACCTCATTCCATAGTTCAACAGGCACTCTATCTATCAGATCTAGGCCCTTAAGTCTCACTTCTACTGTATAATCATAAGGGATTTGATTTAGGTCATACCTGAATGTTCTAGTGGTTTTCCCTACTTTCTTCAATTTAAGTCTGAATTTGGCAATAAGGAGTTCATGATCTGAGCCACAGTCAGCTCCTGGTCTTGTTTTTGCTGACTGTATAGAGCTTCTCCATCTTTGGCTGCAAAGAATATAATCAATCTGATTTTGGTGTTGACCATCTGGTGATGTCCATGTATAGAGTCTTCTCTTGTGTTGTTGTGCAGTAAAGATACTTGTGCAGAAATACCTTTTATCTTCAAGATCACGCTTCAGACAGTAAAGTCCAGGAAGTCTGTCTATTCATGTGGTCAAACCATTCATTAGCTGAGGTTTGAGGAAACTGTTCCAGTCTCTGCTTTCAGCTTCCACATCTGCATAATGTGGGAGGTTAGGTACAAGATCTCCAAGCATCTGCAGATGGTGACTGAGGCCATGAAATTAAAAGATGTTTGCTCCTTGGAAGAAAAGCTATGACAAACCTAGACAGCATATTAAAAAACAGAGACATTACTTTACCAACAAAGGTCGGTATATTCAAAGCTATGGTGTCCAGTAGTCCCATGTATGGAAGTGAGATTTAGACCATAAAGAAAGCTGAGTGCCAAAGAACTGATGCTTTTGAACTGTGGTGTTGGAGAAGACTCCTGAGTCCCTTGGACTGCAAGGTCAAACCAGTTCATCCTAAAGGAAATCAGTCCTGAATATTCATTGGAAGGACTGATGATGAAGCTGAAGCTCCAATAATTTGGCCACCTGATTTGAAGAACTGACTCACTGAAAAAGACCCTGATGCTGGGAAAAACTGAGGGCAAGAGGAGAAGGGGACAACAGAGGATGAGATGGTTGGATGGCATCACTGACTTAATGGACATGAGTTTGAGCAAGCTCTGGGAGTTAGTGCTAGACAGGGAAGCCTGGCATATTGCAGTCCGTGGGGTTGCAAAGAGTTAGACACAACTGAGTGACTGAACTGACTGTCAACCCTGAAATTCCTATCTTATACTGTCTTAAAATAAGAATGACATCTGGAAAAAGAGTAAGAATACACCTGCTTTATTTTATCGTTTTCTCCAGTTCACTCAAACTGTTTCCTCTTCCCACCTTCTTTATTTCTGAATTTTCTTTCCCCCTTAAGCACCCTTTTCGGCTTCCCTGTGGCTCAGCTGGTAAAGAATCCACATGCAATACAGGAGACCTGGGCTCGATCCCTGGGTGGGAAAGATACTCTGAAGGGAAAGGCTATCCACTCCAGTATTCTGGCCTAGAGAATTCCATGAACTGTACAGTCCATGTGATTGCAAAGAGTCGGATATTACTAAGCGACTTTCAGTTTCACTTAAGCACCCTTTACTGATAATTTGGTCTTCCCTGGTGGCTCAGTGGTAAAGAATAAGTCTGCCAATGCAGGAGACATGGGTTTGACCTTTGGCATCAGGAAGATACAATGGAGAAGGAAACAGCAACCCATTCCAGTATTCTTGCCTGGAAAATCCCAAGGACAGAGGAGTCCAGTGGGCTATACAGTCCATGGGGTTGCAAGAATTAGACATGACTTAGCAATTAAACAACAACTGATAATTTATAAAAACATGATAAAAAAAACATTCTCAGAGTACTTTCCCAGTTTCACTTATTATTTTCTCTTTTGATTCTCACAACAAATTAGGTTTGTAGGTATTATCTCCAATGTACCTGGTGAGGAAACTGAAGCCTAGAAGAGTTCAGAGAATTGCCTGCAGAAAAAGAGCCATCAAGGCTTCCCTGGTGGCTCAGAGGTTAAAGCGTCTGCCTCCAATGCTGGAGACGCAGGTTCAATCCCAGGGTTGGGAAGATCCCCTGGAGAAGGAAATGATAACCCTCTCCAGTATTCTTGCCTGGAAAATCCCATGGACGGAGAAGCCTGGTAGGCTACAGTCCATGGGGTCGCAAAGAGTTGGACACAACTGAGCGACTTCACTTCTTCCCACTCCAAAGCCTTACTCTTCATGAAATATTCACTGTTTATGAGAAGATACAAGTTGTTTTGTGGGACCTGAAGTATACACATTAAAGCTGTCTGTTCTAGTTTTCCATGGCAGGATGCCATGATCTTAGTTTTTTTAATATTTAGTTTTAAGCCGGCTCTTTCACTCTCCTCCTTCATATTTATTAAGAGGCTTCTTTAGTGCCTCTTCAATTTCTGCCATTAGACTGGTATCATCCCCATATCTGAGGCTGTTGACGTTTCTCCCGCGTATCTTGATTCCAGCTTGTAACTCATCCAGCCTGGCATTTCTCATGATGTGCTCACTGTACAGGTTAAACAAACAGGGTGACAGCAGACAGCCCTGTCGTACTCCTTTCTCAATCTTGAACCAATCAATTGTTCCATACAGGGTTCTAACTATTGCTTCTTGACCACCATACAGGTTTCTCAAGAGACAGGTAAGATGGTCTGGTATTCCCATCTCTTTAAGAGTTTTTCACAGTTTATTATGATCCACACAAAGGCTTTAGTGCAGTCAATGAAACAGAGATAGATGTTTTTCTGGAATTCCCTAGCTTTCTCTATGATCCAGCAAATGTTGGCAATTTGATCTCTGGTTCCTCTTCCTTTTCTAAACCCAGCTTGGACATCAGGAAGTTCTTGGTTTGCATAATGCTGAAGCCTAGCATGCAAAAAATTTTAAGCACGACCTTACTAGCATGGGTGCTGTGCTTAGATGCTCAGTTGTGTCCGACTCTGAGACCCCATGGACTGTAGCCCGCCAGGCTCCTCTGTTCATGGGGATTCTCCAGGCCAGAACACTGGAGTGGGTTGCCATGCCCTCCTCCAGGTACTAGCATGGGAGATGAATGCAACTGTCCGATCGTTAGCACATTCTTTAGTACTTCCTTCTTGGGAATTGGAATGAGGATTGACATTTTTCAGTCCTGTAGCCACTACTGGGTCTTCCAGATTTGCTGACATATTGAATGCAACACCTTGATGGCATCATCCTCCAGGGTTTTAAACAGTTCTACGGGAATTCCATTGCATCCACTAGCTTTATTAACAGCAGTGCTTCCTAAGGCCCACTTGACTTTGCTCTCCAGAATGTCTGGCTCTGGGTGACTGACCACACCGTCGTAGTAACCTGGTTCATTAAGAACTTTTTTGTGGATGCAAAAGTAGGAAGTCAAGAGATACCTGGAGTAACAGGCAAGTTTGGCCTTGGAGAACAAAAAGAAGCAGGGCAAAAGCTAACTGAATTCTGCCAAGAGAATGCACTGGTCACAGAAAATGTGTTTGAATACCTGCTTTTAATTCTTTGGGTATATACTTAGAAGTAGAATTGCTGGGTCATGTGGTAATATTATGTTTAACTTCTGAGGAACTGCCAAACTGTTCCACAGTGGCTATACCCTATGAGCAATGTACAAATTTTCAGATTTCTCCACATTCTTGCCAATTCTTATTTTCCTTAAAAAATTATTATTATAACCATCCTAGTTGGTACAGACTGGCATCTTGTGGTTCCAACTTACATTTCTCTAATGACTAATAATGTTGAGTATCTTTTTTTCTTTATTTTTTAACTTTACAATATTGTATTGGTTTTGCCATATATCAACATGAATCTGCCACAGGCATACATGTGTTCCCCATCCTGAACCCTCTTCCCTCCTCCCTCCCCGTACCATCCCTCTGGGTTGTCCCAGTGCACCAGCCCCAAGCATCCAGTATCGTGCATCAAACCTGGACTGGTGACTCATTTCATATATGATATTATACATGTTTCAACGCCATTCTCCCAAATCATCCCACCCTCTCCCTCTCCCACAGAGTCCAAAAGACTGTTCTATACATCAGTGTCTCTTTTGCTGTCTCGTATACAGGGTTATTGTTACCATCTTTCTAAATTCCATATATATGCGTTAGTATACTGTATTGGTGTTTTTCTTCCTGGCTTACTTCACTCTGTATAATAGGCTCCAGTTTCATCTACCTCATTAGAACTGATTCAAATGTATTCTTTTTAATGGCTGAGTAATACTCGTTGTGTATATGTACCACAGCTTTCTTATCCATTCATCTGCTGATGGACATCTAGGTTGCTTCCATGTCCTGGCTATTATAAACAGCTCTGTGATGAACACTGGGGTACATGTGTCTCTTTCAATTCTGGTTTCCTCCGTGTGTATGCCCAGCAGTGGGATTGCTGGGTCATAAGGCAGTTCTATTTCCAGTTTTTTAAGGAATCTCCACACTGTTCTCCATGTTGAGTATCTTGTCATGTGCTTGTTGGTCACTAACACATTTTTTTTGGAAAACACCTATTCAAGTCCTTTGCTCATTTTTTAATTGGGTTGTCTTTTTGTTGTTGAGTTGTATGAGTTATTTATGTATTCTGGACATTAGACCCTAATTTGCAAATATTTTCTCCCATTCTATAGGTTGTCTTTTCACTTTCTTGATAATGCCCTTTGATGCACAAAGACTTCTAATTTTGATCAAACCCAATTTATCTTTTTCTTCTTTACTCTTCTTTTGGTATTATATCTAAGAATTTATTGCCAAATGCAAGGTCATTAAGATTTACCATGCATATTTTTCTTCTAAGAGTTTTATAATTTAGTTCTTATATTTAGGTTATCAGTTAATCCATTTTTAATTTTTGTATATTGCATAAGGTAGGGGTGCAACTTCATTCTTTTGCATATAGATATTCAGTTGTCCCAGAACCACGTGTTGAAGAGACTTTTCTTTTCCCATTGAATGGTCAGAAAAAAATTAATTTGCCATAGATTTATAAGTCTATTTCTGACTTTTAATTCTATTCTCTTGTCTATCTATCCTTATGCCAACACCACAATGTTTTGATCTCTGTAGCTTTGTAATAAGTTTTACAATAAGGAAATGTGAGTCCGCTAACTTTGTTCTTCTTAAATATTTTAAATATTCAAGGTCCTGTGCAATTCCATATGTATTTTCCACGTTTGCAAAAAGGGCTATTGGCATTTTAATCAGAATTGCATTGAATCTGTAGAGCAAGCTGGGTAGTATTGCCATCTTAACAATCTTGTCTTCCAATACATGAACATGGACGTCTTTCCACTTATTTAGGTATTCTTTAGTATATTTCAGCAATATTTAATAGTTTTTAGTGTGCAAGTCTTTCACTTTTGTGTAGTAAGGAATCTGGCCTCCTAAAGGGAGGTCTGGCCTCTGCCCCAGCTCCAGGGAGATGACCTCCACACCCCTGCAATTTCCCAAGAGACAGGAGTATAATTCATAGTGGAGTCCCTCAGACCAACTTTCATAGTTTTATGCTAATAAGGTGTCTCAGGGTGGGCCCCTTCATAGTTCAGGCTAATGAAATGACTCAGGGTACAGCTGACAACGTTAGAAAAGCCAACAATGTGACTGGAAAGTTAAGACTGAGTGTCACAAGATAACAGCCCAAACTTCAGGGAAGCAGGTGGATAGAGATTTTAGTTCAATCACATGGACAATAATTCTCCCCAAGTAAAGAAGCCTCATCAAGCACTGGACACCAGTGAGCATTTGTGATTGGCAATATTCTTAGAGCACTTCACACATCATATATGAGAGGAGACAACTCCACTCAGGACCCCACCTGGAAAGGACAACCAGAACTTCCAGTTTGGACCCCTCCCAGATGCTGCCCTACTGCTGCCTCAATTCAATGTATCCGTTCTCTGTAATCAATGTGACTGTGTATATAATAGCTTTCAGTGTGTTCTGCCAATCTTTGTAGCAAATTATTGAGTCTAAGCAAGGTTATGAGAATACTTGAATTTATGGCCCTGAAGTCAGGGCGGCCCTGGAGACTCCCAACCTTGCAGATGGTATCTGAAATAGGGCAGTAGAGTTGCATAAACTGTTTACAACCTCCTTAGTTAAATCTATCCCTAAGTGTTTTAACTAAAGAGGTTGCAAAGAGTTTAGGCAACTCCCTAGGTGTTTTGGGGCTTCCCTGAGGACTCTGATGGTAAAGAATCTGCCTGCAATGCAGGAGGCCAGGGTTCTATCCTTGGGTCGAGAAGATCCCCTGGAGAAAAGACTGGCAACCCACTCCAGTACTCTTGCCTGGAGAATTCCATGGAGAGAGGAGCCTGGCAGGCTACAGCCTATGGGGTTGCAAAGAGTTGGACATGACTGAGATTCTTTTGGATGCTGTTGTAAATGAAATTATTCCTTAATTTCCTATTTATTCATGTTTTAAAAATACTTATTGAGCACTTGCTGTATACTAGCCTCTGTTCCAAGTGCTTCACAACCCTAATTTTATTCTCCTAGCAACCTTAAGGTACTTTGTTGAAAACTAGGTAGTCTGCCTCCTGAGTCTGTATTCTGAACTCACCATACTGTTGCTTCATGAGCCTTCAAGAAGTTTCCTGGGAACCTCTTATCTACCTCTTCACACTGTCATTGTGTAGTTCAGACCCTTATAAATTCAACCCTGAGCCAGAGCTTCCCACTGTCTTCCTAATTCATCTGTCTACCACGTACCCCGAATGCTGCCTCCACTCTAACAACTCTGAAGCATTGCTGATCTAAGTCCTGGACATTCCAGTGACATGAAGTGCCTTCTTTCTCTGCATTTATGAACATAAAAAACAATTACTGCTCATAAGCTGTACTTGACCATAGATTCTGCAGTGTCTTCTACTAGCATTGAATTCTTACTGAAAACTTTGCTTTGAACAGAGGCAAAGTGGGTGAGGGGAGGGCACAAAGCCTAACCCCACAAACTCCACTTCTCAGTCTCAGATTATTCATTTGCAGAACAAACTATAAGGTCTCCTCTCAAAAGTTGTTGTAGGAATTAATTGGAAAGGCAACGCCAAAGAATGCTCAAACTACCGCACAACTGCACTCATCTCACACACTAGTAAAGTAATGCTCAAAATTCTCCAAGGCAGGTGTCAGCAATATGTGAACCGTGAACTTCCTGATGTTCAAGCTGGTCTTAAAAAAGGCAGAAGAACCAGAGATCAAATTGCCAACATCCGCTGGATCATGGAAAAAGCAAGAGAGTTCCAGAAAAACATCTATTTCTGCTTTATTGACTATGCCAAAGCTTTTGACTGTGTGGATCACAATAAACTGTGGAAAATTCTGAAAGAGATGGGAATACCAGACCACCCGACCTGCCTCTTGAGAAATCTGTATGCAGGTCAGGAAGCAACAGTTAGAACTGGACATGGAACAAAAGACTGGTTCCAAATAGGAAAAGGAGTACGTCAAGGCTATATATTGTCACCCTGCTTATTTAACTTCTATGCAGAGTACATCATGAGAAACGCTGGGCTGGAAGAAACACAAGCTGGAATCAAGATTGCGGGGAGAAATATCAATAACCTCAGATATGCAGATGGCACCACCCTTAGGCAGAAAGTGAAGAGGAACTAAAAGCCTCTTGATGAAAGTGAAAGTGGAGAGTGAAAAAGTTGGCTTACAGCTCAACATTCAGAAGACGAAGATCATGGCATCTGGTCCCATCACTTAATGGGAAATAGATGGGGAAACAGTGGAAACAGTGTCAGACTTTATTTTGGGGGGCTCCAAAATCACTGCAGATGGTGAATGCAGCCATGAGATTAAAAGACGCTTACTGCTTGGAAGAAAAGTTATGACCAACCTAGATAGCATATTCAAAAGCAGAGACATTACTTTGCCAACAAAGGTTCGTCTAGTCAAGGTTATGGTTTTTCCTGTGGTCATGTATGGATGTGAGAGTTGGACTGTGAAGAAGGCTGAGCGCCAAAGAATTGATGCTTTTGAACTGTGGTGTTGGAGAAGACCTCTTGAGAGTCCCTTGGACTGCAAGGAGATCCAACCAGTCCATTCTGAAGGACATCAGCCCTGGGATTTCTTTGGAAGGACTGATGCTAAAGCTGAAACTCCAGTACTTTGGCCACCTCATGAGAAGAGTTGACTCATTGGAAAAGACTCTGATGCTGGGAGGGATTGGGGGCAGGAGGAGAAGGGGATGACAGAGGATGAGATGGCTGGATGGCATCACTGACTCAATGGATGTGAGTCTGGGTGAACTCCCGGAGTTGGTGATGGACAGGGAGGCCTGGTGAGCTGCGATTCATGGGGTCGCAAAGAGGCGGGCACGACTGAGCGACTGAACTGAACTGAGAGAAAGACAGACAGACCGAGAGAGGAGCAGTAGGACAGGTCCTGGCATGAGCAAATGCTCAGCAAACGTAGGCTGATTTGTATCTCAGCAGTCACAAAGAATTTCTAAATTCTTTGACGACAAGGGCCTTCGACATACTTTTTTGGTATTTCTTAAATAAAAATTATATAACTTTTAACAGATACACTTTGGTATCCGGACTTGCTTAAGAACCAAGGCTCTTATGAGAAAATCGGCCTCTGAAGTCTGAATTCAAAGGTTGGCCACTACTAGGTCAGTGACTTCCGTAAAGTTACTCAGCTTCTCTCTGAGCCTTGGATTCTTTATCTGTCAACTGTCAACAGAACCTACTTCACAGGGTCATGAAGGTTCACGTGAAGTGCTTAGTAATATAATCAACACCACCCCCCCCCCCCGCCCCCGAAACTGCCAACCATAATTACATCATGTCCTAAATACTGTGTCCACAGAAATTTGGCCTCTGCATTATTCCATGTTTCTCACACACACACACACCCCCACCCCTACCCTTCTGGACCAATCTTGCCACCCTCTGACTTGCTCTTCTTTCCCGACCTCTATGTACCTACCATCCCTCAAAGACCATTAAAATCTAAATGAGGTCTCCAATATTACTGTTGCCATTTTAAAGAGCGGAAACAGGCCCTGAGGGTTTTGAGTGACTTCCCTGAGGTCACTGAACACCAGTGGCCAGGTCACAGCCCACCTCCTAACCTCTGGCTCTCGGCCTCTTCCGCGGTTCAAGGTACACCCGCGTCCATTCAAACTCCGCCGGGTCCCCCACTTCCATCAGTCCCCCGCTCCTCCCCGCACCATCGCCCCTCAAACCTGAATCAGGGCCCTGGGGGCACGCCCCATCCGTCCTTGGCGGCTTTCCCCCTTTCTCCTCCAGAGACTCAGGGAGAGGCGGACACTGGCGTCACGCAAGTGTGCCGGTGGGACCTGGAGGTGGCGGAGTAACACCTGGAGGGGCCGGAGCCGACGCCCGCGGCCAGGAGGGCGCCACAGTGCAGTTAGCGCCTGTGGGGTGGCGGGGGGAGGGGGGTGGCCGGGAGGGCCGACTCCGCCCACTGCGCGCCAGCTCCGGCCCCGGCGGCGGGGTATAAGGCGGCGGCACCCACCGGTTCCACCGCTGCGAACCGGTGCGTGCGGAACTCTGGAGAACTCCGGCTGCGTGCTGAGCGCGTGGTGCGGAGGTGAGCTCTGCCAAGCGCCATCCGGGTCTGTCCCGCCCACGCTCACGCACACGCGGCGCCGGGAGCCGCGGACTTCGGTTAGTTGGGTGATGGCTGGCTGCAAGCCGGGAGCCCTGGCGGCTTGGGCTGGGCGGGAGGGAGCCTTGGGGAGCGGAGAGCTTGGTCTCCGGGACGGGGATGGGAGCGGTCCGCCAGGGGCTTAGTTGGTGGCAGCGCCTGTGAATCACCGAGAGGCTGTTGTCCTGGCTACCCGCTAGGGGAGACGAGTGATCTGGGGTGGTGATCTGGGGGAAATCGTTTCATCCCCCGTGGGGATGCTTTGGCAGGAAGAGTAGAGTGACCTAGGGTGTAAAATCTGATAGGGTTGGTTAATCTCTTGCCTGCAACATCTCTGAGTGGGGTTGTGCCTCAGCTAGGGGTAGGTGGGCAGGAGTTGTTTTTCTTCTGGCGTGGCGTGCCCTGCCACCTGTAACGTTCTAATCCTTAAACTCTTCTAGTTAGTTCAGTTGCTCAGTCGTGTCCGACTCTGATGACATTACCTTGTTGGCATGGCTTAGTGACTGCAGCCATGAAATTAAAAGACGCTTACTCCTTGGAAGGAAAGTTATGACCAACCTAGATAGCATATTCAAAAGCAGAGACATTACTTTGCCAACAAAGGTCCGTCTAGTCAAGGCTGTGGTTTTTCCTGTGGTCATGTATGGATGTGAGAGTTGGACTGTGAAGAAGGCTGAGCGCCGAAGAATTGATGCTTTTCAACTGTGGTGTTGGAGAAGACTCTTGAGAGTCCCTTGGACTGCAAGGAGATCCAACCAGTCCATTCTGAAGGACATCAGCCCTGGGATTTCTTTGGAAGGAATGATGCTAAAGCTGAAACTCCAGTACTTTGGCCACCTCATGCAAAGAGTTGACTCATTGGAAAAGACTCTGATGCTGGGAGGGATTGGGGGCAGAAGGAGAAGGGGATGACGAAGGTGAGATGGCTGGATGGCATCACTGACTCGATGGATGTGAGTCTGGGTGAACTCCGGGAGTTGGTGATCGACAGGGAGGCCTGGCGTGCTGCGATTCACGGGGTCGCAAAGAGTCGGACACGACTGAGCGACTGAACTGAACTGATGGGAATCTTAGTGGCTCAGTCAATAAAGAATCCGCTTGCAGTGCAGGAGACCCGGGTTTACTACCTGGGTGGGGAAGATTCCCATGGAGGAGGAAATGGCTACGCACTCCAATATTCCTGCCTGGAGAAATCCCATGGACAAAGGAGCCTGGCAGGCTACAGTCCGTGGGGTCGCAAAGAGTCATACAAGACTAAGGGACTAAACCACCATGTGAGAATCTTTACTGATTTTTCTTTAAATTATCTGTTTGACTGCCTTGGGTCTTAGTTGCCTAAGGCTGGATCTTTCTGCTTGGAGCAGGCTCAGTAATTGTGGCTACTTGGCATAGTTCCCCGCCGCTGCACCCTCCTCCCCGATGTGGGGTTCTTAGTTCTCAGAGCCGGGATGGAACCAGGTCTCCTGAATTGAAAGGTGGATACTTAACCGCTGAACCACCTGGGAATTCCCTTTTATGTGAATTTTTAATTTTGTATTATTTTACTTTCTCTCCACTCTTGTGAGTTTCTAAGGTAGTAGCTGTCTTTGAAATTCCCATAAGCATAGTTAAATGGAACAGTGTGTCTTGCGCAATTTTTCAGCTAATTACCATGACCCATGGAATTCTCTCTTCTTGTGGATCCAGTAACATCAGTTACGTTATTTAAATTAGTCCCAAACCTTGTCTTCAGTAATTCACTCGAATGTATAGGCTGGTGTCATACCAGTTGCCAGTAACACCTCTAGAGGCTGATGACTCAGATTTGGGATGCAGATTAGGAATGCACCCCTTGACCTCACTCTGTTGTGATTGCACTATGCTGATACTGGAGCCTATTATACAGAGTGAAGTAAGCCAGGAAGAAAAACACCAATACAGTATACTAAAGCATATATATGGAATTTAGAAAGATGGTAACAATAACCCTGTATACGAGACAGCAAAAGAGACACTGATGTATAGAACAGTCTTTTGGACTCTGTGGGAGAAGGAGAGGGTGGGATGATAAGGGAGAATGGCATTGAAATACGTATAATATCATATATGAAACGAGTCGCCAGTCCAGGTTCGATGCACGATACTGAATGCCTGGGGCTGGTGCACTGGGACAACCCAGAGGGATGGTATGGGGAGGGAGGAGGGAGGAGGGTTCAGGATGGGGAACACATGTATACCTGTGGCAGATTCATGTTGATATATGGCAAAACCAATACAATATTGTAAAGTTTAAAAATAAAATAAAATAAATAAAAAATAAAAAAATAAATAAATTATAAAAAAAAGAAAACAGCCCGGAAGGGGAGTAGATTAGCAATTTAATGTCTTTTTTTTTTTTTAAGGGAAGTTAAATAGATTGTTGAAATTACTGTAAGTGTATTATAAAGTGATTTTTTTGTTTTACTGATAGAATAGTCTAGGACTTACATTGTCAACATTTAAGGACCCTTAAGTTTAACCTATAATAGTATTTTGAGGTAATAAAATTTCATTTTTGATATGTTTTTAGTGTCCAGAAAGGCCCTTTAAAACAACCTTGCCAATAAGTATTTATCTGTGCTTAGTGTAAGTAATGTTAGACAAACAATACTTAATTTATTAGTCTTTTGTGGATTATCAGCTTCTTTACAAAACAACTTTGTTACTTCTTTGAAGTAATGAGCTCAGATGTAACAGTTATAATGATGTTCAGACTCAGTCATGGATATTAAACAATTACATATACAGGAGAGAACTAAAAAGAGACAAATTCAGTTGTCTTGCATTTGAGATGAAAACTTTTAAGAAAGATGAGTAAATCGTAGAGGTAAAATTTTAGTCTTTAGTCATCCCTGGTGGCTCAGCAGTAAATAATCTGTCTGCCAGCGCAGTCAGTGCCAGATACAGGGGTTTGATCCTGCATTAGGAAGATCCCGCGGAGAAGGAAATGGCAACCCACTCCAGTATTCTTGCTGGATAATCCCATGGAGCCTTGAGGGCTACAGTCCCTGGGGTCACAAAGAGATGGACAAGACTTAGCAAATAAACAACAACAAAACAACATCAATACCTGTGAGAATGTAAAATTAGATAGCCAGTGGAAATTTGCTGCATGATATAGGGAGCTCAAATCTGGTTCTCTGTGACAACCTAGAGGGGTGATATGGGGTGAGAGGTAGGAGGGAGGTTCAAGAGGGAGGGGACATACATGTACCTATGGCTGATTCATGTTGATATATGGCAGAAACCAACACAACATTGTAAAGCAATTTTCCTGTAATTAAAAATAAATAAAATTTAAAAACCTATGAGATATTTTAGGGCTTTCCCAGTGTCTCAGCAGGTTAAGAATCTGCCTAGAATGCAGGAGACACAGGAGGTGTGAGTTCAGTCCCTGGATCAGGAAGATTGCATGGAGGAGGAAATGGCAACCCACTCCAGTATTCTTGCCTGAAAAATCTGATTGACAGAGGAGCCTGGCGGGCCACAGTCCAAAGGGTCCCAAAGAGTAGGATACAACTAAGCACATGAGATACTGTTACATAAAACTAACTATGAACTATAAAACTATTGAAAATCATGGAGCTAGTTATAATGTTAAGTATTTCTGTGAGCCATTCATACTTTTTTTTTTTTTCAAGAAAAGAAACAAATTTCTCTGCTGTCTTCTTTATGATTATTTATTTTCCCAACTCGGCCTCAAAGAATTGGGTATGTAGTAGATACTGGCAGTGGTGTACTAGCATTTCTATTCAAAAGGAGTAATGTAGATGACCATAACCCTAACTCCATTCTTGTTTGTTTGTTATTTTAAAGTACCAATACCTTTGTGCCTCAAACCCTGGGACAAAATCAGTCATATATTAATAAGTAAAAATAGTATATTTAGGTTTTGAATAGTCTATTTTGGATTGCTACAGAAAATAACATTTATATATGATAGCCTAGATTATAATCTGGAATTCTACTGAGCAAAACTCTCCTGCATGGTATAAAGGACTTCAGAGAACACAGTCTGTAACTTCCCTTTCTTCACTATTACTTCAGGTTTTTATGTCCTTTTTAAAATGTGAAGAAAATTGGTATTTAAGAAATCATGCCAAAATAAGACATTTCAAATAACAAAGACAGGAATTTGGTAATTTGGCAGAATTGTGTTGAGTCGATGTCGGGGTTTTGAATTTTTTTATCCATAAATTTTCTTTTGACTGCTTATATTTTATTCACTTTCTTCTTCTCTCTGAATCTTTTTCTTCCTGAAGATACTTGCAGTTTTAAATTTACTTTTGACACTGTGGAATAAATTTTTTAATACAAGGCAGTGTTATTGTTAAGACTGATGAGACAGTTGTTGGTGACCAAAAATTGTAACCATTAAAAAACAAATTGAGGGGCTTCCCTGGTGGTTTTGTGCTTGAGAACCCATCTGCCAGTGCAGGGGACATGGGTTCAATCCATGGACTGGGGAGATTCCACATGCCACAGGGCAACTAAGCCCATGAGCCATAGCTACGGAAGCCCTGGCTCTAGAGCGGGTGTTCCACAAGAGAAGCCACTGCAATGAGAAATCTTTGCACCCTCAACTAGAGAGTATCCCACGCTCACCACAGCACTCAACAATGAAGACCCAGTGGAGCAAAAATAAATCTTAAATTAAAAAATAAAAAACAAATTGTGGGAATTCCCTGGTTGTTTAGTGGTAAGGACTTGATGCTCTCACTGCCATAGCCATGGTTCAGTCCCTGGTTGGGTAACTGAGATCTTATAAGCCACAAAAAAAAAAAAAAAAAAAATTAAAAATAAGATAAATACAAAAAATTGTGAGAAATCATAACTGGCAACTAAGCTCAAAGTGTAATTGGATTCCATAAGTATTATATTAGCTGTTCCAACTGAACCTTACTGTATCAAACAGCTCTACCATCATTGGGTGTGTATGTAAATTTAAGCATAAGTATTCTGAGATTAATTAACATTTAATCCTTTTGTTTTAACTCTTACTTCAGAAAAAAATCTGTAAAATTTATGCCATGGAGCATTTCTATTTAACCTCAGAACCCAGATTGTTTCCTTTGAATTGAAATGTGACAGCTTCTATAACTCAAATGGAAATTTTAGAAATCTTGGAGATATTTTATTATCCTATCTTCAGCAAAGGTAGGTGCAATGCTCCGGGACAGGTAATCTTCATTGTCACATGGTGGTATAGTTTTAAGGACTAATTCTGCAAATCCTCAGTTTGCAAAATATACCTGGAATTTAGAATGAGCTCTTGTAAGATGTGTGGATGCCTCAGGACTTAAATCTCATCTTTGTCTTTAAAAAAAAATCCTTTTTTTGAAGTATAGTTGCTTTACGATGTTGTGTTTCAAGTATATAACAAAGTGATTCATATATATATTATATATATATGTATCTTTTTTCAGATTCTTTTCCATTATAGGTTATTACAAGATATAGTTCCCTTGCTGTGCAGTAGGTCCTTGTTTATTCCCTTCTCCTTCTTAACAAAAGAAAGGCTACCTCACTCATCCCTGTTCTTACTTTGGTGTGCTGCTCCACACTATCAAAATGTTTGGCAAACAGTCCCAACAAAGAGAAACATCCAGAATGCATTGCCTCAGAGAGAGAAATTTGGAAGGAGACAGGAATAGGTTATAACAGGAATGTTTTTCACTGCTTTGAATTTGTAGGGAAAGAAAACTTTTCCCTTCTTCGCTTCTAAGCTCTGTGGTTGGTCTAATAATTAAACAATAATAATAATTAAATTGACGTAAGACAGATTAACATCAGAAAAACAATTTCATACATATGCGAGCCATAAAAATATGACACTCAAAGAAGTGACCTAAGCAGGCAGCTTTTTACCTTCTAGACAAGGAAACAATACATTTGTGAAGAATTGACAAAATTGGCTTGGGTGGCAAATCAGTAAAGAAGTAACAAGATATGTTTATACAGCCTTGTCAGTCCTAAACTCCCTATCTGTGATAATAAGGATGCCTTCTAACCTCCTGGGTTAGAAGTGGGAGTAGTGGGAGTATACTTTCCCAGTGGGAGACTTATGTTCTGCTGTCATGGGGGCAAAGCAAATCAGAAAATCAGAGTGTTCTTCTTATACCAGTTATTTCTTAAATAATATTAATTCAAAGTAAACAGTATGCCAAATGGCATGTTTTGGGGTGGCATATTCTGTTCCCTTTCAAATTCAAATGAGGTCACACCTTTTCTGATAGTGAGAACTGGCCAGTTATATGGTGGCCATTTTCCAAAAACTGAATGAGCTCAAGTGCCAAGGTTTTGACAATAATCTATTTAATGCACAAATAACACACTGTACAATATGCCAGAAACTACATATTTGCAACTATTAAACTTAACACATTTTAGTAGTCAGTGTGTGAGGAACTACAGTTTCCAGATTTTTTTTGAGGGGGGGGGGGCGGCAAAACGATTGAATACCACAGACTTGGGAGCCACTTGTACACTTAATCGAAGAGATTAAGAGAGGATACAATTGTATAATTTAGGACTTTATAATCGAAGAGATTAAGAGAGGATACAATTGTATAATTTAGGACTTTATATCAACCAAGAATTTTGCCTGATTTTTTTTTCCTTCCTTTCACCAAACACACAGGGGAAATGTACAACATATTCTATATTTACTTGAGAACTTTAACTAATCCTTGTTTGTCTCCATCAATGAATGGGAGTGGGTGGAAAATTATATTTCTGATGTCATGGTATAATCTTACTCATTCTGATGAACAGTCAAAATAATAGGAAATCTCTGAAGGAGATGGATCTGTAATTGTTACCAGACCCTAGAATAATGGTGCCTTCATGTTCTGATTTGATTTCATCAATTTCTGGGCTTTAGCAGCTACGTAGAAGCTTCTAAATATTAGAAGGTGATCTCTAAATATTAGAAGGGCTGTTTTGCCAAATCACTTTAGAGGACTTGAAGCAATCTCTGTCTGAGCTTCTTAGAACAGGCCTAGCCTAGTGGAACTTGCTGGTCCTGGTCATATCTCCATTATGTTTTCTCTAGACAGACTGTCCTGGGGAAGTCTGGGGCAAGGCCAGAGTTTCTTAAGGAACATTGTTGAAGAAGTCTCAAGTCTTCCTGAAGGAACAGGAGGCGTCTGAAAAATTTGCCCAGGCCCCGGCTTGTTTGTGGTGACAATTGCTTTGGCGGGGTGGGGGGTGTGTGTGTGTGTGTGTGTGTGTGTGTATGTGTTTAATTGAGATTGCAAAATAAGTCTTAGATATCTGTGTTCATGTGTGCATATTATTAGAGATAACTAGTTCTGTAGGAGAATTTTATATATCTTGTATTTGTTTTTAATTGATGATCTAAAATAGATAAAGTACTTTTTTTATATTGAGGATGACCATTCTTTTAAAAGGAAAGTACTTTGCATTTGTATTTGATTAAAATTAATGCAGACACAAACTAGGATGGGTTTAAAGACACAGGCTAGTGAAGAATATGGAAGAATACTTAATATTTAGATAATAGGTTTAGGTAAATGTAGACCAGATGATTTTATGGCATAATCTAAACACTGTAAAAACAAATTCAGTATTAGTTTAAGTAGGAAAAAAGTATGTAATAGGATAAGCATATTTGCTGTTATAGCACTAATCTGATCACAGCATTAATTCATAGTTATAAATTACAATTATATAATTATAAATTAATGTTTGTTTACAGTGATTGTTTAGTAGTACTGTATTTAATATAGCAATGGCATTACAATGTTAGTAGCATTACAAATAAGATAATTTTATCAACCCAATGATCAGAAGAATTTTTATCTTCCCCTTTTAAAGGGGGTCTGTACATTAAAGTACATGTGTTGTAGAACCAGACTCACTTGAATTTGGATATGTGCTCCTACCATTTAACAACTTTAAGCACGTCTTCACCAATAAAATGGGGCTTCATTTAATTTTCCAAATAATATAATTGCCGTGTATCTGTCAGAACCTATTCTAGATAATGAAAGTATATGGCTGAACACAGTAGATAATGGTGTTTGTTCACAAGAGCATACAGCATTTAATGGGACAGATGGGCAAACAGATTATACCACAACAGAGCTGTTCTGATAGAACGAAGACTGGGGGACTATGAGTGCTCACAGCAGAGATGACAAACCTGTCTCTGGCATTTCAGGAAAAATGAGACCCAAAAGACAAACAGCAGTTAGCCAAGTGATAGGAGGGTCTTCCCTGGCGGCTCAGTGGTAAAGCATCTGCCTACAATGCACGAGACGCAAGTTTGATCTCTGGGTCGGGAAGATCGGCTGGAGAAAGAAAGGGCAACCAACTCTCGTGTTCTTGCCTGGGAAATCCCATGGACAGAGGAGCTTGGCAGGCTGTAGTCAGTCCATGGGGGACTGCAAAAGTGTTGGACACGACTTTAAGATTAAACAACAACATAGTGATGGGAGAACCAGAACTAAGCACAGGGAAACAGAAGTGTGTGAAAGGCAGAGGATGAGAGAAGATGGCACTTTGAGGAAGTTCAAGTACTTATTCAGGCTAGAGCATAGGGTATAGTGGAAATCAGGAAGAGTTTAAGTTGAAGGGGCAAACAAGGATGAGATTAGAACAGGTTTTGAATGCTTTAATAAATTATTCCAAGGGTAGTGTATCTGGAGCCAGAGAAGAATTGTTTAAAAGGCAAAATGACCAGACTTTACTTTCAGAAGATCACTTGGATTGCAGTGTGGAGAAAGAAAAGGGGAGACCGAAAGGTGGAAAGTAGGGAAAACAATTAGGTTATTGCATTAACCCATGGGAGATGGTGACCTTATCTAAGGTGTAGTGGCAGTGAGGGTGGAGAGGTGGACACATTTAGAGCTATTCAGATCGATAAAATATGGGGCATGCAGGCACACGAGAGAAGGGTGACTCCAGGATTTTGGACTCCTTAGCTGGAACTATGCAAGTGAGTCATCACATGGGTGATAAATAACCGCTGGAATAGATTTGCTCTGAGTTTGCAGTGTTTATTTAGGGCAGCTTGTGTGTAGTTCAAGTTTAAGCGTTCATTTCCTCTTCTGGCTATATTGGCCTCCTCTTTTCTTTGTTCATCAAATATTTGTTGAGTATCTATTATTAGATGCCAAAGGACATATAGAGCTATGTCACTATAAAAAGTCCCCATTTTCATGCAGCCTTTTTTTTTTTTTTTTTGGTGTGGAGAGACTGAAAACAGTAAGAGCTAACATGGTCTAGTAGTTAAGAGCACAAACTTGGGAGCCGTTCTGGTTAGGTTTGAATGCCATGTCCTAAGGTGCTTAACCTTTCTGTTCCTCAATTTGCTCAACTCTGATTTAGAAATTAGTAGTACGTAACTTCATAGGGTTGTGCTTTTTGCATACTTGGGCCAGTAATTGGAATGTAAGCGTGGGATCAGCACCAAAGGAAAACTAACCATAGCTTCCATGTTAAGCCAGGAATCCTGGCTAACATCATCCAGGTCCATAAAGTTCCTAGTTTCTGGGAGATTATTCCAGAAAAATATTTGCATCTCCCACTGTGTGGAAGAAAGTGTCCTCAGTTTAGGCCCTCAGGTTTCTCAGAGATTAAAATCAGCCAACTAAGCTTGTAAACATTACCAAAAGTATAACATAGAAAAATTGAGAAACATCGTCATTAGGAGATTTCAACATACTTCTCTTCAATTATTAATAGATGAAGCAGAAAATAGAAAAATAGCAAAGATTTAGAAATTTTTAAAGTTTAATTCAAAAAACAGTTCAACCCAACAGCTAGAAAATGTGTATTCTTTCTAAGCATACATGAAATATTTTCAAAAACTAATATATCAGTCCATAAATGCCAGTCTTATATCAAAAAACTGAATTGTACCAACCATATCATCTCACCAGAGTGTTGTTAAGTACAAGTCAATAAAGCAAACAAAAGATGTCCTTTAGAGAGTTAAAAACCCCCTTCTTTGGGTCAAAGAAGAAATCACAGTGTAAATTTTAATTTTATTTATTTACTTTTGGCCATGCACATGGCATGCAGGATCTTAGTTCGCTGACCAGGGATTGGATCTGCGCCCCCTGTATTGGTAGCACAGAGTCTTATCTAGTGGACTGCCAGGGAAGTCTTTGTTTTTTTTTGGGGGGGGTGGTGTGCGGTGAGGGGTGGTTAACAATGGAAATGTTTAAAACACTTGGAACAAACAATAGTAAGAGTACTGCATATAAAACTATATAGTATGCAAATTTATAGTTTTAAATGCTCATATTAGAAAAAAAATCAGTCTAAAAATTAGTCAGCTAAGTAGCCTTTATGTTTGAAAAGGAATCAAATAGGACTTCTCTGGCGGTCCAGTGGTAAAGAATCCACCATCCAGTATAAGGGACAGGAGTTCAATTCCTGGTCTGGAAAGATTCCACATGCCACAGGGCAGCTAAGTCTGCACCACACAACTACTGGGCCCATGTGTCACAATTACTGAAGCCTTCACACTCTAGAGCCTGTGCTCCGCAACAGGAGAAGCCATTGCAAAGTGAGAACCCTGAGCACCGGAACTAGAGAGTGGCTCCCACTCGCTGCAACTAGAGAAATCCCACGTACAGCAGTGAAGACTCAGTGTAGCCAAAAATAAATAAATAATGGAATAGAATGAATTCCAAATAGGAAGAATACAAATGATGGTAAAAATAATAGCAAATCAATGAAATAAGAGGAAAGTACAATAAAATATTGATAAACTGAAAATGTTCTTTTTTATGGGTATACTGCAGTTGGAGGAAAAACCTGTTCAGGACAGGTTCTTGTGAGAATGTTCTTTGAAGATAACTGATAAAATAGATAAATTCCTGAGATTAAAGTGGGAAAAGAAAACACAAGAATCAGTGATAAAGAGGATATAGCTATATCCATAAAGAGATTAAAATATAAAAATTCTATGCCAGTAATTTGAAAACTTTGACAAAATGGAAGAAGCCATAGAAAAAATCCTAAAAAGATAGACTCAAAATGCAGCTGAAGGTATGAATAGACCTATAATTGTTGAGAAAATTGAAGATAAGATTTGAAATCTCCCCCCAAAAAATAAAGTGCCCAAATAGTATTACCAGTAAATTCTACCAAACTTAAAAGGAGTAGATCATTCCAATCTTATAAAATCTCTCTCTGAGAGGAGGAAAAAATAAAACATCTCCTAACTTACTTTATGACTCTAATATAAAAGTGATATTTAAGTCAGAAAAGGACAATATGAGAAGGGAAAATTATATTTCCAAATACTTTATGGACACATTTTTTAAAAATCCAAACAAAGTAACAATTTAACTTAGAAACATACTTTAAAAAATGATGTATATTGTGACCAAGTGGGATATATTCTAGGGATGCAAGGGGTGGCTTAACATGTAAAAATAAAAATCTATAAATGTTACTCACTATTTGTACAGATAAAAGAAGAAATGCCTTGTGAAGGTATTATGGGAGAAAAATACCTGAATTCAGTGGTCACTGGATTTAAAGTAAGTTCTTAATGAGCTAGGAATGAAACTTCCCAAATCTGATAATGTATTTGGCAAACTTTGGAGTAAATACTTTTCTTGATGATGAGACACTATATACATAATTTTATTTAATAATAAAATTAAGGTTATTTAAGCACAAGCATTGCCATACTATGACAATCTGAAAATTGAGACAGCTACTAAATGACTAATGAGCTGGTAGCACATACAACGTGGAGCTGCTGGCACAAGAATGATGCACATGCCAGGCAAGAGGTAGTGGGATGGTGTGAGATTTATCATGCTACTCAGAATAGCATGCAATTTAAAGCTTATTAAGTTGTTTATTTCTGGAATTTTCTATGTAATATTTTCAGACTGCAGTTTGACAATGAGTAAAACTGCAGAAAGCAAAACTTCAGATAAAGGGGGACTTCTTAGTAGCTCATTCACGTCCGATTCTTTGGGACCCTTTGGACTGTAGCCCACCAGGCTCCTCTGTCCATGGGATTTTTCAGGCAAGAGTACTGGAATGAGTTGCCATTTCCTCCTCCAGGGGATCTTCTTGACCCAGGGATTGAAACTGCATCTCCTGTGTCTCCTGCATTGCAGGTGGACCCTACCCATTGAGCCATACCGGAGTGGGTTTACTATATACAAAAATCAACTGTAGTGGAATTGCTTCTGGAATGGTAAAGTAAGGTCTTCTGAAACTTTCCTCTTTCATAAAAGCAATAAGAACATTGGCCAAAAAAAAAACACACCCCAAAAAACTCTCACTTTTCAAAACTCAAAATTAACCCAAGGCTTGCAGTAATCCAAAGAGAATATAATCAAGAAACAACTGAACCTCATCAGTGTAGTAATCACTGTGGGGACAGAATTGTTTGGAACTCACAAAAAAGCCCCAATCTTAGAGAATTATTATTAGCCAACATGTCTGACAGTCATGGAAACTCTAACTCACAGGACTTGCCTTTGACCTGATCAGAGCTTGCCCAGTGCAAACAGTTTTTTCCCCAGGACATTCGTTGAAAACAATCAGGGGCAATTACTTAATATCTCAGATGCCTGAATTGGAAAAACAACTGGGGCAACAAAAAGCTGACCAAGCACTTCAAAACAAAAGCTGGGGAGTGAGATGTTCACAGTGGGCTTTGAAAAGCTCTGCCATAGTCCCAGGATACTAGAAGGTCATGCTCATGGGCACTCTGGGCCCATGCTTAGGAAAGACCTGAGAAGGCCTGAATCTCCCTCTTCTGACTGACCTTGAAGCTCTATACAAGCAGGAATTGAAGGCTAAGGCAGAACTGTAAGCTGCCTGCTGGATAATTGAAAGCATGCCCCAACATGCACATAAAACCCTTTGGTGAAGCCTGGGAGATATACTGACTGATTCAAGGCATTTTAAGAAAATTTTTGTCCAACCGTTGGCTGATGACTGAGCTAAGCAAGATTTCAAGAGTAACATATGACAAAAAATACAAACTTCACACAATTTATTTAGGAAATTCATTAAACAAAGGGCAATAGTAGTAGTGTCAACATGAATAACAAACAGCAATAACAACTAGCCATGGGGAGGAAGTGAATCTGAAATCAGATCGCCACAGTTGCCACATTGTATTATTTTAAATGTCCAGTTTGCAACAATAACAAAAACAAAAGCAAAAGGTGAGATACTCAAAGAAATAGAAAAGTAGGATCTGTAGACAGAAAAGTCATTAAATAGAAACTATCCCCAAGGAATAGACATTTGGACTTACTAGACAAGGGCTTTAAATTAGCTATTACAAAGTTTTTTAAAGAATTAAAACCATGTCTAAAGAACTAAAAGAAATGATTTGGAACAACATCTCATCAAATACACAGTAGTTATTTAAAAACAAAAAAGTCAAATAGAAATTCTGGAGGTGAAAAGTAGAGTAACTGAGTGAAAAAATTTGTAAGAGGGACTCAACAGCAGACTTCAGCTGGCAGAAGAATCAGTAAACCTGAACATCGGTCAATTATCAAATCTAAGAGGAAAAAAATAAATGAAAAACGAATAGAACCTCAGAGACAAAGACAAAGAATCTTGAAAGCAACAAGAGAGAAGCAACTCATTACAAACTAAGCCTCAATAAGATTCAGTTCAGTTCAGTCGCTCAGTCATGTCTGACTCTTTGCGACCCCATGAACTGCAGCATGCGAGGGCTCCCTATTCATCACCAACTCCAGAGCTTACCCACATTCATGTCCACTGAGTCAGTGATGCCATCCAACCATCTCATCCTCTGTCGTCCCCTTCTCCTCCTGCCCTCAATCTTTGCCAGCATCAGAGTCTTTTCAAATGAGTCAAGTCTTTGCATGAGGTGGGCAAAATATTGGGGTTTCAGCTTCAACATCACTCCTTCAAATGAACACTCAGGACTGATCTCCTTTAGGATGGACTGGTTGGATCTCCTTGCAGTCCAAGGGACTCTCAAGATCTTCTCCAACACCACAGCTCAAAAGCATCAATTCTTCGGTGCTCAGCTTTCTTTATAGTCCAACTCTCACATCCGTACATGACCACTGGAAAAACCATAGCCTTGACTAGACAGACCTTTGCTGGTAAAGTAATATCTCTGCTTTTTAATATGCTGTCTAGGTTGGTAATAACTTTCCTTCCAAGGAGTAAGCGTCTTTTGACTTCATGGCTTCAATTACCATCTGCAGTGATTTTGGAGCCCCCAAAAATAATGTCAGCCATGGTTTCCATTGTTTCCCCATCTATTTGCCATGAAGTGATAGGACTGGATGCCAAGATCTTAGTTTTCTGAATGTTGAGCTTTAAGCCAACTTTTCCACTCTCCTCTTTCACTTTCTGCCTTAAAGGTGGTATCATCTGTATATCTGAGGTTATTGATATTTCTCCTGGCAATCTTGATTCCAGCTTGTGCTTCATCCAGCCCGGCATTTTGCATGATGTACTCTGCATATAAGTTAATAAGCAGGGTGACAATATACAGCCTTGACGTACTCCTTTTCTTATTTGGAACCAGTCTGTTGTTCCATGTCTAGTTCTGACTATTGCTTCTTGACTTGCATACAGATTTCTCAAGAAGCAGGTCAGGTGGTCTGGTATTCCTATCTCTTTCAGAATTTCCCACAGTTTATTGTGATCCACACAGTCTAAGGCTTTGGCATAGTAAATAAAGCAGACCTAGATGTTTTTCTGGAACTCTCTTTCTTTCTCAATGATCCAGCAGATGTTGGCAATTTGATCTCTGGTTCCTCTGCCTTTTCTAAATCCAGCTTGAACATCAGGAAGTTTATGGTTCACGTTTTTCTGAAGCTGACTTGGAGAATTTTAAGCAGTGCTTTGCTAGCATGTGAGATGAGTGCAATTCTATGGTAGTTTGAGCATTCTGTGGCATTGCCTTTCTTTGGGATTGGAATGAAAACTGACCTTTTCCAGTCCTGTGGCCACTGCTGAGTTTTCCAAATTTGCTGGCATATTAAGTGCAGCACTTTCACAGCATCATCTTTCAGGATTTGAAATAGCTCAACTGGAATTCCATCACCTCCACTAGCTTTGTTTGTAGTGATGCTTCCTAAGGCCCACTTGACTTCACATTCCAGGATGTCTGGCTCTAGGTGAGTGATCACATCGTGATTATCTGGGTCGTGAAGATCTTTTTTGTACAGTTCTTCTGTGTATTCTTGCCACCTCTTCTTAATATCTTCTGCTTCTGTTAGGTCCATACCATTTCTGTCCTTTATTGAGCCCATCTTTGCATGAAATTTTCCCTTGGTATCTCTAATTTTCTTGAAGAGATCTCTAATCTTTCCCATTTTGTTGTTTTCCTCTATTTCTTTGCATTGATCACTGAGGAAGGCTTTCTTATCTCTCCTTGCTATTCTTTGGAACTCTGCATTCAGATGCTTATATCTTTCCTCTTTTCCTTTGCTTTTGATTTCTCTTCTTTTCACAGCTATTTGTAACGCTTCCTAAGACAGCCATTTTGCTTTTTGGCATTTCTTTTTCTTGGGGATGGTCTTGATCACTGCCTCCTGTACAATGTCATGAACTTCCATCCATAGTTCATCGGGCACTCTGTCTATCAGATCTAGTCCCTTAAATCTATTTCTCATTTCCGCTGTATAGTCATAAGGGATTTGATTTAGGTCATACCTGAATGGTCTAGTGGTTTTCCCCACTTTCTTCAAGTCTGAATTTGGCAATAAGGAGCTCGTGATCTGTGCCACAGTCAGCTCCCAGTCTTGGTTTTGCTGACTGTATAGAGCTTCTCCATCTTTGGCTGCAAAGAATATAATCAATCTGATTTCGGCATTGGCCATCTGGTGATGTCCATGTGTAGACTCTTCTCTTGTGTTGTTGGAAGAGGGTATTTTCTATGACCAGTGCATTCTCTTGGCAAAACTCTACTAGCCTTTGCTGTGCTTCATTCTGTACTCCAAGGCCAAATTTGCCTGTTACTCCAGGTGTTTCTTGATTTCCTACTTTTGCATTCCAGTCCACTATAATGAAAAGGACATCTTTTTTGGGTGTTAGTTCTAAAAGGTCTTATAGGTCTTCATAGAACCAGTCAACTTCAGCTTCTTCAGTGTTACTGGTTGGGCCATAGACTTGGATTACCATAATAGTGAATGGTTTTCCTTGGAGATGAACAGAGATCATTCTGTCATTTTTGAGATTGCATCCAAGTACTGCATTTTGGATTCTTTTGTTGACCATGATGGCCACTCCATTTCTTCTAAGGGATTCCTGCCCACAGTAGTAGATATAATGGTCATCTTAGTTAACTTCACCCATTCCAGTCCATTTTAGTTCGCTGATTCCTAGAATATCAATGTTCACTCTTGCCATCTCCTGTTTGACCACTTCCAATATGCCTTGATTCATGGACCTAATATTCCAGGTTCCTATCTTTACAGCATCGGACCTTGCTTCTATCACCAGTCACATCCACAACTGGATGTTGTTTTTGCTTTGGCTCCATCCCTTCATTCTTTCTGGAGTTACTTCTCCACTGATCTCCGGTAGCATATTGGGCACCTACTGACCTGGGGAGTTCCCCTTTCAGTATCCTATCATTTTGCCTTTTCATACTGTTCATGGGGTTCTCAAGTCAAGAATACTGAAGTGGTTTGCCATTCCCTTCTCCAGTGGACCACATTCTGTCAGACCTCTCCACCATGACCCGTCCATCTTGGGTGGCCCCACACGGCATGGTTTTGTTTCATTTAGACAAGGCTGTGGTCTGTGTAATCAGATTGACTAGTTGTCTGTGATTGTGGTTTCAGTCTGTCTGGCCTCTGATGCCCTCTCTTAGTACCTATCGTCTTACTTGGGTTTCTCTTGCCTTGGACGTGGGTATCTCTTCACAGCTGCTCCAGCAAAGCACAGCCGCTGCTCTTTACCTTGCACATGGGGTAGCTCCTCTCGGCCACCGCCCCTGACCTTGGATGTGGGGGGTATCTCCTCTCAATAAGATAACAGGTAATTTTTCTTTAGTGGCCATAGAAGCAAGAAGACAATGGGAGAAAATATTCAAAGTGCTGAAAGAAAAAGACTTGTCAACCAAAAATTCTATATCCAACAAAGCTATCTTCCAAAATGAAGGGGAGATTAGGACATTCCCAGATAAAAAGTGAGAGAATTTCTTGCCAGCAAGCTTGCTCTACAAGAAATACCACAGAGTGTCCTTCAGAATGAATTGAAAGGACACTACCCAATAACTTGCGTCCACATGGAAAAAAGATAACTCCACCAGTAACGGCAACTTCATTGGTTAATATACAGTAAGACAGTAAAATGTATTTTTTCTTTGTAAACTCATTTTTTTTTTGTCTTCAACCCAATTTTAAAACAATAATTATACAACTTTTGATAGGCTTATATAAAGAGGTCATTTGTAAGACAATAGTGCGAAAGGGGATAGTGTACAGGAGCAAAATTTTTGTGCATTATTACAATTAAATTGGTATTAAACCAGACTAGATTGTTTTAAGATGTTAATTGTAATTCATAGGACAACCACTAAGAAAATAACCAAAAGCATAATAAAAGAAACAACAAGGTAATTAAAGAGGCACACTAAAAATATATACCTAACATAAAAGAAGGTAGTGATGGAGGGCTAGAAAAACAAAAAAGACATGACAGAGAAAACAAATAGTAAAACAGCAGACTCAAGTCCTACCTTATCATTTTTCTTCTTCTTCCCTTTGCTCAGTCGTGTCTGACTCTTTGCAACTCCATGGACAGTAGCCTACCAGGCTCCGCCATCCATGGGATTTTCCAGGCAAGAGTACTGGAGTGGGCTGCCATTTCCTTCTCCAGGGGATCTTCCCAACCCAGGAATCAAACCCCGGTCTCCTGCATTGCAGACAGATGCTTTACCGTCTGAGCCACTATGTAAATAGATTAAACACTCCAATCAAAGACCAGTGATTGGAAGATTGGATCAAACCTTATGCTATCTACAAGAGACACATTATAGATTCAAAGGCAGACTGACTCAGAGTATACAGATGCAGGGGGAAACAGTAACCAAAGAGACCTAGACATAAATAAGTACATGTTATGATGGTAAAAGGTTAATCCACTATGAAGATATAACAATTATAAACATGTTGTTGTTGTTAGTCACTCAGTGGTGTCTGACTCTTTGTGACCCCATGGACTATGGCCTGGCAGGTTCCTCTGTCCATGGGATTCTCCAGGCAAGAATACTGGAGTGGGTTGCCATTTCCTTCTCCAAATTATAAACATATATTCACCTAACCACAGAGCCCTAAAATTCATAAAGCAAAAACTGACAGAATTAAAGAGAGAAATAGACAACTCAGTAACAATAGTTGAAGATTTCAACAGAACTTCAATAAAATAAGCTTCCCTGGTGGCTCAGAGGGTAAAGCGTCTGCCTGCAATGCAGAAGACCTGGGTTTGATCCCTGGGTCAGGAAGATCCCTTGGAGAAGGAAATGGCAACCCACTCCAGTACTCTTGCCTGGAAAATCCCATGGACAGAGGAGCCTGGTAGACTACAGTTCATGAGTTTGCAAAGAGTTGGACATGACTGAGCTACTTCACTTTTTCAATAAAATAACTAGGCAGAAAATCAACTAAGAAATAGAAGACTTGAACAACCAAGTACATACTGAGTATAAACTAAATAAATCTAACAAACATCCATAGAATATTTTATCTAACAACAGCAGAAAACACATTCTTCTCAAGTAACATACAGAACATTTTCCAGGATAGACCATCCTTAGGCCATAAAACATGTCTCAGTACATTTGAAAGGACTGAGTATGTTCTCTGATTATAGTGAAATAAAATCAGGAATGAATAGCAAAAGAAAATTTGTGAAATGAACAAATATGTGAAAATTGTCAACACATTCCTAAATAACCAGTGGTGGTTCACAGGATGAATTGTAAAAAAAAAAAAAATTAGGAAACACACTGAGATGAATGAAAACAAATGCAAAATATCAAAGGTTCTGGAATACAGCTAAAACAGTGCTTAGCAGGAAATCAATAGCTATATACATCTATATTTAAAAACAGAGAAAATCTCAATAACGGAAACTTTTACCGTAAGAAATGTGGGGAGAAAAGGGCAAATTAAATGTAAGCAAATGGGGAAAGAAATAATAAAGGTTAGAACAGAAATAAACTAGAAAGTACAAAAAGTCAATAAAACCAAGTTTGATTGTTTGATAAAAATCAATAAAATTGACAAACTTTTAGCCAGACTAACCAAGAAGAGAAAAGACTCAAATTACTGAAGTCAGAAATGCAAGATACAGTAGGTATAGTAAAGAATTAACCTTATGAAAAACAAGGAATATGATCTCTAGCCCTCTGAAAAGTCCTGTCTGATAAGAGTGTCTTTGCTAGGCCTTTTAGCCATATTGTCTTTTTTCCAATCTCCAAAAGAGCTGGAGACTAACACTCAGCAGTCATGTGGGCAGTGTGTGATCAAGTCCCATTAAATTCTAGACACTAAAAGCTTAGGTGAGCTTCCCTGGTTGGTGATACTCTGTATTGTCACACATTGTGACTGGGAGAAGGTGATGCTTCCATGACTTCATGGAAAGAGGATGATCAAAACCTCCCCACTTGAACCTCTCCCAAACCCTACCCTGTGCATTTCTTCCGGTGGCTAATTTCAACCTGTGTCCTTTCCCCTGTATCATGGGTATAATAGCTTTCAGTAAATTCTGTGAGTCCTGTAGAATTGCCAAACCTGACTGTGAAACTACCTCCCACCACACACCCGCACCTCCAATGCCTAAACTTGCAGATGGTGTTAGAAGTGAGGTCGATTTTGTGAGGCCTGTTCCCTCTAATCGTACTCTTGAAACTCTTCATGGCATTGTTGCTGTTTAGCCTGTAAGTCATGTCTGCCTCTCGCAACCTCATGGACTGTAGCCTGCCAGGCTCCTCTGCCCATGGATTTCCCAGACAAGAATGCTGAAGTGCGTTGCCATTCCTTTCTTCAGGAGATCTTCCTGACCCAAGATCTTCCTGACCCAAGATCTTCCTGACCCAAGATCTTCCTAACCCATGTCTCCTGTATTAGCAGGTGGATTCTTTACCACTGAGCAACTCTTCATATATCACTACTAATCTTACAGAAATAAAAAGGGGATTATAAAGGGATACTATGAACAATTGCAGACCAACAAATTAGATAACCTAAATGAAATAAATACATTTATAGAAAGACAAACTGTTAAAGGACTCAAGTTAGATATAGACAATCTGTATATACCTATAGAAAGTAAAAAGATTGACATAATCATCACACACACCAAAAAAAAACTACCCACAAAGAAAACCTGAAGCCTAGATGGCTTCACTGGTGAATTCTATGAAACATTTAAAGAACAAACACAACTCTTACAAATTGTTCCAAAGAACAGAACACCTCCCAACTTGTTTTTTGAAGCCAGAATTACCCTGAAACCAAAATCAGACATCACAAGAGGAGAAAACTACACATCCCTTGTAAACGTGGACACACAAATCTTCAACAAAATATGAGCAAACAGAATCCAACAACATTTAAAATGGGTTATATATCATGACGAACTGGGACTTATCTCAGGAGTACAGGAATTCGTAAGTGGGTCAAAATTTAAAAGAGTCAGTCAAACCACACTGTATTAATAGAATAAAGGTCCCAAACCACAAGGTCATCTTAATAGATGCATAACAAAGCATTTGCCACAGACCAATGTCCTTCTGATGCTGAAGCTCCAATACTTTGGCCACCTGATACAAACAGCTGACTCATTGGAAAAAACCCTGATGCTGGGAAAGATTGAAGGCAGGAGGAGAAGGGGACGACAGAGGATGAGGTGGTTGGATGGCGTCACCCACTTGATGGACATGAGTTTGAGCAAGCTCTGGGAGTTGGTGATGAACAGGGAGGCCTGGGGTGCTACAGTCCATTGGGTTGCAGAGTTGGACATGACTGAGCGACTGAACTGAACTGAACTGAACATCCTTCTTGATAAAAATACTCAACAACCAGGAATAGAAGGAAACTTCCCAAACTTAATAAAGTTAAAGTTAGTCACACAGTCGTGTCTGACTCTTTGCGATCCCATGGACTATAGCCCACCAGGCTCCTCCGTCCATGGAATTCTCCAGGCAAGAGTACCGGAGTGGGTTGCCATTTCCTTCTCCAGGGGATCTTCCTGACCCAGGGATCAAACCTGGGTCTCCTGCATTGCACGTGGATTCTTTACCATCTGAGCTAAAGGGCATCTACAAAAACCCACAGCTAACAGCACACTTAATGGTAAAATACTGAAAGCTTTCTTTCTAAGGTCAGAAATAAGATGAGGATGTTTGCTTTCACCACATGTACTTGAGGTTTTAGCCAAGGAATTAGGCAATGAAAGAGATGTAAAATTATCACAGATTACGTGCTTTTGTAAATAAAAAATCCTGAGAAATCCACAGATACTTAGGTAAGCCTATTAGAACTAATAAATGAGTTTGGCGAATTTGCAGGCTGCAAAATTAACATCAAAAAATCAGTTTCTAGACATTAGCAATGAAAAATCCAAAAGTGATATTCAGAAAACAATTTGATTTACAATATCATAAAAAAATAATATTTAGCAATAAAATTGCTAATGGGTACAGGGTTTCTTTCAAGGGTGATAAAAATGCTTGATATTAGTGATGATAGTTGATAGTTCTGTGAATATACTGAAAACCACTGAAATATAAAGTTTAAAGTTTTATATGTGAATTATATCTCAGTAAAGCTATTATTTAAACAAATAAGTTGTGTCTTTATACACCAGCAACTAATAGAAAATTATTTTTTATAACTACTATCTATAAGAGTAATAAAAAGTCTAACAAAAGTTAGCAAACTCTGGGAGTTTTATAATTTTATAAAGGTTTTAGAAACTTCTATAAAAGTTTTATTTTAAAAACTTAGTCTTTTAGCTTCTCAGGCAGAACTCTTTCTGAGTTTTTTTTTTTAATCACTACAGCATCACTTTCTAAATTATATTTGAAGTGTTTAGTTAGAATGTGAGCTATTTAAAAGTTAATTTCTATGGAGAGGAAGGTAGAATTTGTATTAAAAAGGAATAGTGAAATGTGATATTGTTATTGTTAACCATTTTATATCATTTATATCATATTGTCATTGTACAGTATCAATATTGTACTAGATCTCTCCAGGTAATGTTAGGGTGGCCAGAAATGTGTATGATAACATATCATTGTTGTTAATTTTGACATAAAATAGAATCCGGTTTAAGTAAATCCAAGGAGAACTTAATTTCTCTAGACTGGTAAATCTGCTCTTAACTTCTCCCACCTGCTGGTAATTCATAATCATATTAAATTTCTTTTTCTAGCTATGTTTTTCACTAATGCTGGGGCTTAAGAAAAAGTGAAATCTTTGGTTTAAAACTACTAGTCTCTGATATCAGGATTCATTTTGCAGATTTAAACTGTATTGGCTAGCTATCATTTAGGAATCTTTCTAGTCACATATGGAGACTTCCCTGGTGGTTCAGACGACGGTAAAGCGTCTGTCTACAATGCAGGAGACCTGGGTTTGATTGGAAAAGGCAACCCACTCCAGTACTCTTGCCTAGAAAATCCCATGGACGGAGGAGCCTGGTGTCCATGGGGTCGCAAAGAGTCGGACACGACTGAGCAACTTCACTTTCCCTTTCTAGTCACATAATAGTAAAACAACAAAAAACTTAAGTCTAAGCGTCTGGATGAAAAACAAACTTTACTGAGATAACTTTCCAGCCCATTAAATGAGAATCTAATGTTTGACCTTTTATTTAGAAAATTTAGGCTATATGCCTTTATTTATTTATTTCAGAAATGTAAGGGATTTTCTGGAAGTGCTTTGGTATTGATCTGCTTGTTCTGTACTGTTTTTATTTCATACCCTTTAGATATCTGGATTTGAACTGGATTTTAGAATTCATCTTTACTTACAATGCCACCATCAAATGGAGGTCCAGCTGGATATACCCCACCAGATGGAGGCTGGGGGTGGGCAGTGGTAGTTGGAGCTTTCATTTCCATTGGCTTCGCTTGTGCATTTGGCAAATCTATTAGTGTATTTTACAAAGAAATTGGAGAAATATTTAAAGCCAGCACCAGCGAAGTGTCATGGTTATCTTCCATCGTGTTTGCTGTCATGTATGCTGGAGGTAAGTACCCATGAAGGCTTGCTCTTTTAACTTTCAGTGGGTAGACAGAAGTTCTGTATTAAGTACTTTTTGCTCTTGATATCTTTATCAGTAAAAATAATTGAAATGTTAGTTATTGGAGTTATGGGATTAGAATCATGTTTTTCACTCTAACAATGAAACATAGCAATTGTGTGCTCTGTTGGTTCACTTATAATAGAAAACAGTGTCATTATAAAGGATAGCTTTCTTTAAAAATATGTTTTGTATTGGCTGCTGGGTATAGACAGGTAATTGATATTTGTACTTTAATCATATATCCTGTAAGCTTGCTAAACTCTTACTTCCAGTAGTTTATTGGTAGATTTCTTTTTCAAAAATTTTAGATAGACAAACAAATCTTCTACAAATACTGATACTTTGGTTTCTTCCTTTTCTTACACCTTTTTTCCTCCTGTCTTACTGCACTGACTTGGACCTCCAGTATAATGTTGAAGAAAAGTGGTGATGGTAGGCATTCTTATTTTGTAGGCCTGTTTTGGTTTTTGTTATTTTCTATGAGAAACAATATTTTAGGTAGTTTGTAGTAAATATGCCCTTAAGTCAGAAGTATGATCAGACTGGCTCATATATCTCATCAGTCGTGTATGTTTAAATTCCATCTAAAATTTTAAAACAAGGACTTCCCTGGTGGTCCAGTGGCTAAGACTTCATGCTCCCAGGGCAGGGGGCCCAGGTTCAACCCTGGTCAGGGAACTAGATCCCACATGCCACAACTTAAAGAGTTCATATGCTGCAACTAAGACCCAGAGCAACTGAATACATAAATTAAAATATCTTTTAAAAAATTTAAAATAAGCAAACTTGCTACATATCTGTGGATAATATCCTAGATATATGAAGAATCCTATAAGCACTTATAATCAGAGTACTTGCAGCCTCTTCTGCCTTAAAAGAGTTAGCTTATGGTCTTTCATACTTCAGTTAAAACCCATCTAACATGTCCTAGGTATATAGAAGATGTATAATCAATACTATATTTTTTTTCCCTAAGACAAACCTGTGACTCTGAAATAAAGATAGAAGGCAATATTCTTTAGCACTATCTTCTATCTGTTTATTTTCTGGGATGGCATGCTGTCATGTCAATAATGGTATGAGCAGGTGTGGATGGGAGGGCTGGGCTTCTCCTCTATATTGTTACTAACCTGTCTGTTCTCTCATAGGTCCTATCAGCAGTGTCCTGGTGAATAAATATGGCAGTCGCCCCGTCATGATTCTTGGTGGCTGCTTGTCAGGCTGTGGCTTGATTGCAGCTTCCTTCTGTAGCACTGTGATGCAACTTTACCTTTGTATCGGAGTTATTGTAGGTGAGTTGTACTAATGCCTTTTCAGGCAATAATTTCTTTGTGGACTATTTATAGCATCCATTTGCCAATTCTTTTGAAAAATGAAAATTCTTTGTTAGAAAATTACTAGGTCACTATGTTTTAGAGCTGTTGATACATTAATTTAATAGTATTAGAAAAGCAGTCTTTAAAGAAAGTTCACATTAAGTGTAAAAGTAATCACACTTAATGAGTGATTATTTTTTATTGAATGAATACAGTGAAAGAGAATTCTTTTTCTTTCTTTTTTTTTTTTTATAAAGAAGATAGCAGTGATAGGTAAAAAGTTGTTGAAAGGGAGGTCATTAACCATTCCACTCGTTTCCCCTTCTGCCTAAGAAGACACTGGCTCAAATTGGAGAAAGAGAGAATGTCAGATACATAGAAGGAGTTTTCTGATAGAAAAGCCAGATACATTTCAAAGGATAAAGGGCACACATGGGAAAACTCCATTTCTAATAGCTAAATTTAAAAAACAGAACTGCTGAATATAAATACTGTCAACACCCAAAGCTCTACAGTTCAGAGAAAACTACCATTAATATTTTGATAACATGGTGGGTGAGGGATAAACTGGGAGATTGGGATTGACATATGCACACTTCTATGTGTAAAGAAGATAAATTTATAATAATCTGCTGTATAGAACAGGGAACTCTACTCAATACTCTGTAATGGCATATATGGGAAAGAATCTTAAAAAAAAAACAGGAGTAGATGTGCGTACATGTATAACGATTCACTTTGCTGATTCACTTTTCCGTACACCTGGAACTAACACAACATTGTAAATCAACTATACTCCAATAAGATTTATTTAAAAAACATTTTGTCCAGTATCGTGCATCGAACCTGGACTTAAAAAAAAAAAGAAAAAGAAAAAAAAAAAAAACATTTTTATGCCATATCCACTGATTTTTCTACAGTTTTCTATATTCTTTCTAAAAACAAAACAAAAATTTTTGTTTTAAAAATTCTTCTATACACATAGAACTTTTAGAACAAAAAGGGATGAGATTAAGTGAAGTAAGTCAAAGACAAATGTTGTGATATCACTTATATGTGGAATCTAATTTTTCAAAATTATACAAATGAACTTATTTACAGAAACAGACTTATAGATATTGGAAAAAACTTATGGTGACCAAAGGGGAAATGTTGAGGGGTAGGGGATAAATCAGGAGCTTGGGATGAACATGCACACACTACTGTATTTAAGAAAGATAATGAACAAGGACAATAACACAAGGAATTCTACTCAGTACTCTGTGCTAACCTGTAAGAGAAAAAAAATCTTAAAAAGAATGAATATATGTATATGTAAAACTGAATCACTGTGCTGTACATCTGAAACTAACAAAATTGTTATACTCCAATAAAGTTAAAATTTTTTTAAAGGGATATTGTTGTTCAGTTACTAAGTCATGTCCAACTCTTTGTGACCCCATGGACTGCAGCTCACCAGGCTTCCCTATCCTTCACTATCTACCAGAGTTTGTGCAAACTCTTGTCCGTTAAGTCAGTGATGCCGTCTAACCATCTCATCTTCTGTTACCCCTTTCTCTTCCTGTCCTCAGTCTTTCCCAGCATCAGGGTCTTTTCCAATGAGCTGGCTCTTTGCATCAGGTGGCCAAAGTATTGGAGCATCAGTTTAAGCATAAGTCCTTCCAATGAATATTCAGGATTGATTTCCTTTAGGATTGACTGGTTTGATATCCTTGGCATCCAGTTCTTTGGCACTCAGCTTTCTTTATGGTCCAGTTCTCACATCCATACATGACTACTGGGAAATCCATAGCTTTGACTATACAGACCTTTGTCAGCAAAGTGATGTTTCTGCTTTTTGATATGCTGTCTAGGTTTGTCATAGCTTTCCTTCCAAGAAGCAAGTATCTTTTAATTTCATGGCTGCAGTCACCATTCCAAAGTCATTTTGGAGCCCAAGAAAATAAAATCTGTCACAGTTTCCACTTTTCCCCCTTGTATTTGCTGCAAAGTGATGGAGCCAGATGCCATGATCTTAGTCTTTTGAATGTTGGGTTATAAGCCAGCTTTTTCACTCTGGCTGAGGTGAAAGATGAGGTGAAAGACCCTAATCTAGAGGCTCTAAAGTTTCTCTTTCCTTTCTGCCATTAGAGTGGCATCCTCTGCATATCTGAGATTGTGATAATTCTCCCAGCAATCTTGATTCAATCTTTTGAGTCATCCAGCCCAGGATTTCGTATGATGTACTCTGCATATAAGTTAAATAAGCAGGGTGACAATATATAGCCTTGACATACTCCTTTCCCAATTTTGAACCAGTCTGTTGTTCCATGTCAGTTCTATTGTTGCATCTTGACCTGCATACAGGTTTCTCAGGAGGCAGGTAAGGTGGGCTCATATTCCCATCTCTTTAAGAATTTTCCAATTTGTTGTGATCTACACAGTCAAAGACTTTACTATAGTCAATGAAGCAGAAATAGATGTTTTACTGGAATTCCCTTGCTTTCTCTATTATCCAATAAATATTGGCAATTTGATCTCTGGTTCCTCTGCCTTTTCTAAACCCAGCTTGTACATATGGAAGTTCTCAGTTCATGTACTGCTGAAGCCTAACTTGAAGGATTTTGAGTATTATTTTGCTAGCATGTGAAATGAGCACAATTATACAGTAATTTAAACATTCTTTGGCATTTCCCTTCTTTGGGATTGGAATGAAAACTGACCAGATTATGTGAAATGTTTGTAACCAGTTTTTTTTACTTAGTAATACATCATGTACATATTAATAGTTTCCCCATCTCAGTAAATATACTTTAGCAGCTATTATTTTTTCACTGGATAGATGTACTATAATTTATTTCACTTTAATTGAAGGACATTTAGATTGTTTGTATTTTCACTCTTAATAAACAGTGTTTGTATGAGAGTGCCTCTGTATGCATCTTTGAAAAGGATAATTTTCTTTGGATAAATTTGGAGAAGTGCAATTGCTGGGGGAAGAAAAGGTTTTGGATACGATTGGTCAAGTACTCTTTTAGAAAGGTTTTAATAATTTACAGCCCCACCTGCAGGACCTGAGATAATACTAATAATAGGCAATTATCTTTTTAAATCTATACTTTTACTGCATTAAATTCTTAAATATTTAAATATTTTAATTCATCTGGAATATCTGAATAACACAAAGAAGGAATAGAACTTTATTTGTTCCCATGTGGTTATTCAACCTGTTCATTATTTCATGTCATTAATTTACTCAGCAACTATTCATTGAGTCCCTAACTATATGCCAGGCACTGGTTCAAGCTCTGTGGGGAGACCAACATGACAAGCAAAATTCCTGATCTTTAGTGGAGGGAATCAGACAATAAACAGGCCAACAAATAAGTGAATAAATAAGAAAAATTCAGGTAGTAATAAGGGCTTTGCAAAGACTTAAAACAGAATTTGATAGAGAAGGATCGAATGTTCCCTAAAGGGAAGGAGATTGTGATTTTGAGTTGAGATCTGAATGATAGCCAGGAGAAGGCTCTGTGGAAACCTAGAGTAATAGTTCCACTTTGCACAAAAAGAACAGACTGAAGTGAGGGCAGGGAGGTAGGTGTGAGCCAAGTCATAGGACTTCTTAATCCAGAGTGAAAAGTTATGGACAGGCAGTCATTAGAGAGATGGAAACGGGCAAGCACCCTAACCTGGTTTACCTTGTAGAAAAGCAAGTTTGGAAGACCACTTAAAAGGTTATCAGTATAGTTACTGTCCCAACCCCATTAGCTGAAAAATCCATTTTTTCCCTATTAATTTAAATGTATCTTTTGGTTCTATTTCTGGACTTTCTTCCCACTTTTAGAAATCAGTTTTTCAATTTTGAGTAAGTGTTCTATTCTATTACTGTAGCTGTACAATATGTTTATTTATTTGTGAGGGTAGGCCCACCAATTATTTATCCTTTTCCAATACTTCTAATACATTTGTAATTATGAAATTGGACAAAGACTCTCTATTGTTCTTTTTGTTGCTAAAGTGAAAAGAATTGTTTTTAATAATATACATTTTTTAGGGACTTCCCTGGTGATGCAGCGGTTAAGATTCCACACTTCCACTGTTGGGGGCATGGGTTCAATCCCTGTTCAGGGCACTAAGATCCTGCAAACCACATGGCATGCCACACACACACACACACACACACTCACACGTGTATGTGTGTGTATAAATCTAGTATTTGCTGCATAAAGAGATTTTATGTCTGTATTTATTTGATAATAGTCCACTTCATGACCCACTAGTTATAATAGCCTCTCATGATTTTGACCTCTTTCCATGTCAATTCTTTCCCTAGTTAATCATTTCCAAATATGTTTCTGATAGTATGTGACTCTTTTTTTCCTCTCCTCTCCCCAGGTCTTGGGCTTGCCTTCAACTTAAATCCAGCTTTGACCATCATTGGCAAGTATTTCTACAAGAAGCGGCCGTTAGCAAGTGGACTAGCCATGGCAGGCAGCCCTGTGTTCCTCTCTGCCATGGCCCCCCTCAACCAGGCTCTTTTTGCTACCTTTGGCTGGAGAGGAAGCTTCCTAATTCTGGGGGGCCTCCTACTAAACTGCTGTGTGGCTGGAGCCCTGATGAGACCAATAGGGCCCAAGCCAACCACTACAGAGAAAGAGAAGTCTAAAGAATTCCTTCAGGAAGCTGGAAAATGTGATACAAACAAGGGGGCAGGTAATCCAAAGACAGGAGTTAATGGCGGAAACTCCCCAAAGGAGAAACAATCACTTTTTCAAAGAGTTAACAAACTTTTGGACCTGTCCCTGTTGAAGCACAGAGGCTTCCTGCTGTACCTCTCTGGGAATATGATCGTGTCTTTTGGGGTGGCTACGCCTTTAGTCTTTATTAGCAATTACGCCAAGAGTCAACGTTACTCTAATGAGAAGGCTGCCTTCCTTCTTTCCATTCTGGCTTTTGTTGACATGGTAGCCAGACCTTGTATGGGATTTGTAGCCAACACAAAGTGGGTAAGACCACGGATTCAGTACTTTTTGGCTGCTTCTATTACCATGAACGGAGTATGTCATATGCTAGTACCTTTATCTTCCAGCTACATAGGGTTCTGTGTCTACTCGGGAGTCCTTGGATTTGCTTTTGGGTGGTTTGGTGCCGTACTGTTTGAAACGCTGATGGACCTTGTGGGACCCCAGAGATTCTCCAGTGCTGTGGGATTGGTGACCATTGTGGAGTGCTGTCCTGTCCTCCTGGGACCACCAGTTTTAGGTACAGTATGTCTCCCAGTTTCTATGGTTCTATTAACATAAAACAGGCAGAGAAGATTGGGAAGGTGATGGAAACAAAAGTCAGTGTGCTGCTTGATAGTCCTCATTTCTGTACCCTCAGGGCTGACACAGTGCTTGGCACAGCATAATTGCTCAAATACTTATAGAACTGAATTAAAGTGAAGCATCAAGCTGAAAGAGGAATAAAAAGCTATTATAGCTATTATAAATTTTATTTCTAATAATTTTCCTGATTTAAAAAAATCCTAACATTTATTGTAGAAAAATGTATAACTACCTTTAAAATACTGTTGGTGATTTCTTTTTAATTGTGGAATTTGTTTCAAAAGTAATATTTAAAATAATAACAGTAGGTAGCAGATGCGGGCTCACAGTATACCAGGGACTGTCCTAATCATTTCTATATTCTGTCATATATTGCAAGACTATGATGTCAGACTATTATTGTTCCCACTTTAAAGAAATAGAGGCTTTTGAAAGTGAAATAACTTGCCCAGGATCACATAGCTAAGAAGTGACCATAAAACCTGAGGTATTATTCTCTCAGTCAGTGCTAAGCAGTTTACATTTTTAAATTATCGGTAATACAACATACAACAATAATTTGGACTTCTGGATGTGATGCATGTTTTTGAGATTATGCACTATAAAGTTAAGAAGGACACATAATGAAAGACCCACTGCTGACCTGTCAAAACTTTTCCACCTTCTCTCCTCCATAAGCTCTTACAGAAACACAAATGAACTTTTTTGGCCAACCCAGTATATCCAAGGAGGTTTCAAATCCTGTTCTTTTTTGCTTCTTAAATCTCTTTCTAACCCGTTCATTTTTTCCTCCATCACTACTACTGCTCTTATCCTGGTCTCTGATCTTCTATCAGTAGCCTTCTAACTTTACCCATATCCACTCTAGCTGTTCTCCAGTCTCTTAGGACACTCCAGTTGCTTCCCGCGTTCTTAGGGTGAAGATGAAATTCCCTACTATGGCTCCCGGTTCCTGCATGGCCTGGCCCACCTTCTCCAGACTCATTTCCTACCACCCAGTTTGCTCTCTGTGGTCCCCTCTCACACCTGGTGTTTCCCCATACCACCTGCCTTGGCACTGGCTGTTCTCTGCCCGGATCCTTTTCCCATCTCCTTTCTCTTAGATTAACTCTTATCCTCCTGTAAGTCTTGGTTAAGTTTACACTTTAAAAAAGCCTTCCTGACCCTCCTTGCTAGCCCCAAACCCCTATTATCTGCCTTCAAACACACCTGTAGCACTGGTCACAGTCTGTGTGGTTATTGGATTAACATTTCTCTTCTCCACTGAACTGTTATCGCCTTTGCTGTCTCTCCACTCAGGGCTTAGCAGACCCAGGGCTGTATATATAGAAACTAAGTATTGCTGAGTGAGTGATGCCCTGCATTGGAAAACCATATGGAATCATATTTGAATTGGTTATGATAGTCTTTATATGTGTCAAGTTTTCCAAAGTTTATTTCTTAATACTAGTTTGATGAGTTGCTAATAAATTTTACTATAACGAGGATTAAATAAGTTTCTTTAATATCAGACCTCATAAAAACTTGAATAGAAAAGACTATGATATGTCATTTCCAAATTTACTTGACTGTGCAAATGTTAGGGAGGTAGCCTGAAGCAAAGAAGTTATGGGTGCACGCCTCAGAGTCAGACTCCCTGGGTTTAAAGCCAACTTGTTTCACTTAAAGCTTTGTGACCGTGGATGACTTCCTTAAAGTTTCTGTACTTCAGTTTTTATGTTATACAGTGGGAATGATGATAGAATCTTCCTGTTTTGAGGTTAGAATGGTGGAAAGTATGGCTGTTAGTTAATGTTTTAGCAGAGGGTGAGCGTTCCCAGGAATGCTCTTTGGGAAATGCTGATGTCAGAAAGAGTGCATTGGCCTGGGAGACTGGAATTAGCTCTGTGGCCTTGGTCAAGACTCCTAAACCTCTTTTGAGCAAATTTTTCCATTGGATATTGAGAGAATTGATTCTAAGTGATCTCCAGGACTTTCTCCATTCAAATTTGCCAAGATTTAATTATTTTCAAGTTGCTAAAGATAACAGAATGTGCAGGGACACCCCAAAATCAGTGTTACATCATAAACAAAAGATCATACAATTTTGAGCAGTTTCTTTTTAGACTAATTTGCCATTTATAGGCTCTTTGAAAGGATCCTTAACCTTTATTTGGGAAAGGGTATAATTGTTTACCCACATAACTTTTTTTTTTGGACATCCTTAGGTCGTCTCAATGACATATATGGAGACTATAAATACACATATTGGGCATGTGGCATAATCCTTATTGTCTCTGGCATCTATCTCTTCATCGGCCTGGGCATCAATTACCGACTTGAGGCTGAAGAACAAAAGGCAGAAGAGAAACAGAAAAAGGAAAGTAAAGAGATGCAACCAAAGGAAGTTATTCAAGCTACTCAGTCTCCAGAACTGAAAGGCACAGCAGAAGGACCAAAAGAGGAGGAACTCTGAGGCTGAAATCAGGGAGGAACAGAAGCTTTGGCCCAAAGATGTATGAAGAATACTACTGAATCATGTTCTGCTCTTGGTGCTTACCGTGGACAGTGGACACTTGTGTGGAAGTCAGACCAGCTGTTCACTGATGAACTTTTATTCCTTCCTTTACACCCACTTACAGTCACACTTTTTAGGGGCAAGGGACATTTGCAAAAGGTGACAGAAGGAAATAGCTTTTATTTGAAGTCATATTTATTAAGGTATGTTTATATACTGTTCACACTCCTTTTATAAAGTATAATGAATTTTGACAAAGTTCTTTTGTCAAATAACTACCATTCCAATGTAGAACATTTCGAACAGCCCAGATAATTCCCTTCTGCTCCTTTGCAGTCAATCCTCTCCTTAACTAAAGCACCTGGTACCTGCTTCCCCTATGCCTGAATGCTCAGTAGTGTCGACTCTCTCCTGTGTCCATGGGATTCTCTGGAGTGGGTTGCCATGCCCTCCTCCAGGGGATCTGCCCCACCCAATTCTTATCTCTTGCATCTCCTGCATTGACAGGCAGATTCTTTACCACTGTGCCACCTGGGAAGTCTGTATGGAATGACATAGTATGTAACTGTGGCATGATAGCATATATTTGATCTTTATCCTCAGGTCCTGGTATACAGCTCCTAGAACCCTTGGAACCTTGGAAGTGATAAGAGTATCTTTTCCATGCTAATTAAGTGACTGGTGGCTGGAGACACGCTTCCTAACTTCACGATGGGGGCTAGTCTCTAGAAAGGCCAAGGCATGATTAGAAGGTTGGCTCTTTCAGCCCCTTCCCCTGACCTCTGGGGAGGGGAGACGGACTGAAAACTGAGTTCAATTATTAATGTCCAATAAAATAATTGATCACACCTATGTAATGAAACCCCCTAAACTACAGAGAGCTTCCTGGCTGGTGAGTACCCTAAGGTACTGGGAGAGTAGTGTGCCCAGCTAAGGTATGGAAGCTCCCTGCCACTCCTCCCCTCCATATTTTGCCCTATGAATCTCTTCCATCTGGCTGTTCTGAAATGTATACTTTATAATAAATCACTGCATGTAAACAAAGTGTTTCCCTGAGTTCAGTGATCCATTCTAGCAAATTATCAACCTTGACAAATGAGTCATGGGAACTCCCAATTTATAGCTGATTGGTCACAAGTACGGGTGGCAACCTGGGACTTGAGAATGGAATCTGAAGTGAAGGCAGTCTCGTGAGACTAAGCCTTTAAATCTGTGGAATCTGATGCTAACTCTGGGTACTTTATGTCAGAATTGAATTGAACTGTAGGACACCCACTTGGTGTCTGGAGAATTGGCAAAGGGGTTGTTGGTGTGAAAATCACCCACACATTTAGTGTCAGAAGTGTTTGAGTAAAAACAGTTGGGAGCAGCCTTCTGTGTCTGACTTCACAATGGCATAATGTTTTATGATCCATCCTGTTGTTGCATTTTTCAGTAATTCTTTGCTTTTTATTAATGAGGAGTATTTGTTGTTATTTTGTTGTTTGGTGGCTAAGTCATGTCTGACTCTTTTGTGACACCATGGACTGTAGCCCTTCGGGCTCCTATGTCCATGAGATTTCTCAGGCAAGAATACTGGAGTGGGTTGCCATTTCCTCCTGCAGAGGCTCTTTCTGACCCAGGGATTGAACCCAAGTCTCCTGCACTGGCAGGCAGATTCTCTACCATGGAGCCACCCAGGAGGCCCATTTCTTTGTGCAGATGTACCATACTCTGTATATCCATTCACCAGTTGGACATTTGAGCTGTTTCTACTTTTTAGCTGTTACAAGTTAAGATGCTGTAAATATTCACATAGGGGTCTAGCAGACATATGCTCTCATTTCTCTTGGGTAGATGCCCAGCATTGGAATTGCTAAGTCATGGCAAATGCATGGTTAACTTTGTAAGAAATTATCACACTATTTTCTCAGTGGCTATACCATTTGCTAATCTCACTAATGATGTATGAAAATTCTAGCTATTCTGCATTCTTGTCAGCACTTGACATTGCTGATCTTTTTAACTTTCCCTTTCTAGCTGGAATGTACTGGGGAACATTTCCTTGAACATGAATGATCTTGACCATTTTTCATGTGTTGCCCTCCATATACTTTTAGAGATTTTTTTTTTTTTTTTGGTCGTACTGTGTGGCATGTGGGATCTTAGGTCCCCAACCAGGGGATGAACCCCTGTACCTTGCTGTGGAAGTGCGGTGCAGAGTCCTAAGCACTGGACTGACAGGGAATTCCAGAGGTTTATTTTTTTAAGCTTGACATTTAACAGTCAAAAATATTTAGGTTCCTTGAGTTTTTATCTTTCAAATTCTTTAGATGACTTTGCTTGGCATATCTGACAGTGAAATGAATAATGTATTTGAACATCCTTCAATGTGTAGAGTATATTTAAGTAGATGGTTATGAGGTCTCATAGCATGGAAAGATCCTTCTGTTATAAGCATGATACAATGTTAAGTGAAAAACACAGAACACAAACTAGATAAGCATATATCATATACTCTTGGGGGGAAAAAGGAAAGGGGAAAAATAAAATTCCGACCATACTTGTGTTGGAATGGTGACTTTTACCCTATATCCGTTTTCCTTAATGGGAATGTGATTGTTATCTTTTCATTAGTGACAGGAAAAATAGATTTGAAATAGAAGAGTTGTGACAAAAGGAAATTATCTCCTAAGGAAATAAAGCTAGTGATTATTATAAGCCATTGTCTGTTTATCATTAAGAGCTGAATTCTGGTGAAAGGGAGGTGAGTGTGACATGGAAGTCACGAGCACAGAGGACTTCCCAGGTGGTCCAGTGGCTAAGACTGCGTTCCCAACGCAGGGGGCCTGGGTTCAATCCCTTGCCAGGAACTAGATCATACCTGCCACCACTAAGGGTTTGTATGCTTGGCCTGAAGCTCTCACGTGCTGTTACTAAAGATCCTACATGCTGGTCTCTCGTGCCACAACTAAGACCTGCCGCAGCCAAATAAATAAAAATATTAAAACCAAAAACATTATAAAGAGCACAGAGCACAAATAGCCTCAAGGCATGGTTCTCCTGGTCCTGGACAAAGCTGTGGGGTATAGAGTCCACAGGCCACCTGTGCCAACCATCACTGCCTCCTTCCTGGAGACAGCATTCCTGTGATTCCCCCTCCAGTCACCATTCAGCTGCAAATGACCATTTAACTCAGGAAGCCAGAGCTGTCAGTGCTCACCCACATCACAGCATTATTGAACATTAACTTACTGAGATCAGCATCAGAGAAAAATATGGTGATATCATAAAAAGACAGGATGGTATGGGCCAAAGGAGGAAGTCTACCTTTCCACACATCCACTCAACAGATATTATTGACATTTACCATGTCTGAGTTGTCAGTTCTAAGCAGGGTTCTAGGTATTGAAAATTCATTAAGGAGTGAAACTCAGCAGTCTGTGTTCTATGGATCTTATTTTCTGGTAGGGGAAGGCAAACAGTAAACAGTAAATAAGTTGAAAGGGAAAGAGCAGATTTCAGAATAGAGCAGTGGGTAAAAGATCATTTATTCATTTACCTAAGCAGCGTTTTTTGAGCATCAACTAAATACCTATTTGGGGCTCTCTGGTATTTCAGCTGGTAAAGAATCTGCCTGCACTGCAGGCTATCCTGGTTCAATTCCTGGGTCAGGAAGATACCCTGGAGAAGGTGTAGGCTACCCGCTCCAGTGTTCTTGGGCTTCCTTGGTGGCTCAGCTGATAAAGAATCCTCCTGCAACGCAGGAGACCTGGGTTTGATCCCTGGGCTTGGAAGAGAGCATGGCAACCCACTTCAGCATTCCTGCTTGGAGAATCCTCATGGACAGAAGTGCCTGGTGGGCTGCAGTCCATGGGGTCACAAAGAGTCGGATACAACTGAGGACTAAGTATAGCACAGCACAGCTGGATAGAGGGGATAACAAAACAAAATTCAGTTCCTGGCAGCCTCAGCTTCTAGTCTAGTGGGGAAGATGGCACAGTAAGTGCTGTGATGAGATAGCATATGAAAAGGCAGCTAACTCCCCTTTTGGAGGGCCTAGGAAGCCTAAGAATATATCAACTCTTGAGTCTCATAACAGAAGCATAATATAATTGTTGTGAGAATTAAAGTGCCCAGCATATAGTTTTAGTCATTTTAGTAATGAAATTGGAATCTACTCACACCCTGCAGTGCTGGGAGGGAAGTGTGTGTTTTATCGTTAACCAGAACAATAATGGAAGAGAACTGATGGTAACACAAGTTCATGGTCTATGAAGCCCTTCTACATGTGGTTTATTATCCAACCCCCACAAAACCCCAGGGAGGTAGCTATAAGTAAAACAACACATGCAGTATCTTGGATTAGGTCCTGGAACCAAAAAAGAATGTTAATGGAAAAATTAGTCTGTAGTTAATAGGATTGTCCAATGTTAACTTCCTAGTTATGACCAATGTTCCATGATTATGAAAGAAATTAACATCAGAGGAAGGAAAACATGTATAACTAAGTCACTTTGCTGTATACCTGAAACTAACACAACACTGTGAATCAACTATACTCCAATATAAAATAAAACTTTAAAAAAATTTTTTAAAAATCTGAGAGCTAGGTGAAGAGAATAGGAACTCAATGTGCCAACTTTTCTATGAATTTTAAATTTCAATGGAAAGTGAAGGAAAAAAAAGTACACAAACAACCCTTCATCCTAGCAGATCATCTGCTCTCAAAAGAGCATGGCAGCTCAGTGGCGTGAAAGCTCTACTCAGCTACCTCAGTAGAGCTGAAGGTGCAGACTCAAGAGTGGATGGAAGCTCTGGAAAAAACACTAGAATGGAACAGGCAAGTCCTTGGTAATCTTGGAGGGTGAACAGTGGCCAAAGAAATCATTCAAGTCCTGCACCAAGAGAGCAAGATGATTCCTGGTCTCTGGTGTATTCATAATCTGATTTACAGTCTTTATTCTTGGCACCGGAATTCATAACGTGGTTTCTTCATTTGCGGACTTTCTTTCCTACCATGCTTTACCATTTTAAGAATTAAGAGAGCTTGCGTTACTGAGGTCCTGCTGGCTGAGTCATGGGAAGAGGTGGCCAGTAGTCATTAAGAAGCCAGAGGGAGAAGTGGGCTGGGGGTAAGTCTCTTCCTATGTTGACAGTCTACAAATGTGTAATCAAGAGATGTTTACCCTGGGGTGTTTTTCTCTTGTTGCTGTGTTTCATTCTCTGTGCCTTACCACCCCACTTATAAAGAAAGGAAGAAATGCACCCAATACTTCTGAGTGCTTTTCATATTTGAGGCTGGAGGGGCGTTTTAAGAAAATTTTATGTGCTTCTTTATTCATCTTATACATAATATCTGAAGGCCAACCACATGCCCAACACTGTATAGAGCCTTGGGAATATACAATAGTGACTAACACAAGGAATGTTTCCTCAGAGAGTTTTATAGTCTAGACAGTAAAACGGACATTAAACAGAGTACATAATCTGTGATTAAATTTAAGGGCAGAACCAGAAACACTACGTTTCTTCTTATCACCCAATGACTGTATTTGATCTGTTATGTCACTTTGTGAACACCTGGATTTTTAAAAAATTCTAATACATTCCAGTCTATCAAAACAGTTTTACCTAAAGCTGTAAAACTTTAAAAATCCTGATTGTGCATGAACAAAACAAAAAGGCAACCTATGAAATGGGAGAAAATATTTCCAAACAATGCAACCAACGAGGGCTTAATTTCTAAAATATACAAACAGCTTATACAACTCAGTAACAAAAAACCAAACAACCTAATCAAAAAATAGGCAAAAGACCTGATAAACATTTCTCCAAAGAAGATATACAGATGGCCAACAGACACAGGAAAAGATGTTTAACATCACTGATTATCAGGGAAATGCAAATCAAAACGGCAATGAGGTATCACCTCGCACCTCTCAGAATAGCCATCATCAAAAAGGCTATAAATAAGTGCTGGAGAGGGTGTAGAGAAAAGGAACCCTACCGCATTGTTGGTGGGGATGTAGGTTGGTGCTGCTGAAACCATTTACCACAGATTGGAACTTGAACCCATGTGCCGGGGCTCGAACCCAGCCAAAGCGACCCAAACCCACATGGCTGGGACTCAAACCCAGCCAAAACCCACGGTACCTGGTTTCAGGACCTAATGAAACTCAGGTTCTTGATGTGTCATCGCAGAAAAAATTCAGAGAGACAAAGTGATAGGTAAGAAGTGGATTTATTCAGATACAGAGAGAAGCACACTACACAGACAGAGTGCAGGCCATCGCAGAGGGCGAGTACAGCCCCGAAATTTGGCCTGGTTAGTTTTTATAAGCTGGGTAATTTCACATGCTAACGAGTGGGAGGATTTTTCCAACTATTTTGGGGAAGAGGCAGAGATTTCCAGGGTTTGGTCCACCGCCCACTCCTTGCTCTTTTAACAGTGGCTTGGAACTGTTTAGGCTCCTCTGAGTGTGTCATTCACTTGCTGATTGAGGATCAAGGTCTAGTCTTGTCCGCCAACTTGGTCCCATTTGATTCTAATCAGTTTATGTTGTGTCCTTGGGCTATGTCATTCTTTCAAAAGTTGTGCTCTGCCCCTTTCCCTCCTGTTACACTGCCACTATTGACAACAGTATGGAGGTTCCTTAAAAATCTAAAAATAGAGCCACCATATTATCCAGCAATCCCATTCCTGGATATATATCTGGAAAAAATGAAAACTGTTGATTTGAAAAGATGCATGTGCCACAATGTTCATAGAAGCACTATTTACAATAGCCAAGACATGGAAGCAGCCTAGGGATCTAACAGCAGATAAAGGGAGAGAGAAAAGGTATCATATGCATACACACACACACACACACACACACACATACACACACATAGTAGAATATTACTCAGCCATAAAAAAGTAATGAAATAGTGACATTTGCAGTAATGTAGATGCACCTAGAGATTATCATACTAAGTGAAGTGCAAAAGAGAAGGATAATACATTATATCACTAATATGTGAAATTTAAAATAATGTCTGAAAAACTGTGGATGGAGGTTCATGACGTTGTACAAGAGGCAGTGATCAAGACCATCCCCAAGAAAAAGAAATGCAAAAAGGCAAAATGCTTGTCTGAGGAGGCCTTACAAATAGCTGGGAAAAGAAGAGAAGCTAAAGGCAAAGGAGAAAAGGAAAGATATTCCCATTTGAATGCAGAGTTTCCAAGAATAGCAAGGAGAGATAAGAAAGCCTCTCTCAGTGATCAATGCAAAGAAATAGAGGAAAAAAACAGAATGGGAAAGACTAGAGATCTCTTCAAGAAAATCAGAGATATCAAGGGAACATTCATGCAAAGATGGGCACAATAAAGGACAGAAACCATGTGGACCTAACAGAAGCAAGAGATAGTAAGAAGGCTGAACGCCGAAGAATTGATGCTTTTGAACTGTGGTTTTGGAGAAGACTCTTGAGAGTCCCTTGGACTGCAAGGAGATCCAACCGGTCCATTCTAAAGGAGATCAGTCCTGGGTGTTCTTTGGAAGAAATGATGCTAAAGCTGAAACTCCAATACTTTGGCCACCTGATGCGAAGAACTGACTCTCTGGAAAAGACCCTGAAGCTAGGAAAGTTTGAAGACTGGAGGAGAAGGGGACGACAGAGGATGAGATGGTTGGATGGCATCACTGACTCGATGGACATGGGTTTGAGCAAACTCGGGGAGTTGGTGATGGACAGGGAGGCCTGGCATGCTGCAGTCCACTGGGTCACAAAGTCAGACATGACTGAGTGACTGAACTGATTGACTGACCAACACCCACAGGTTGTTCCACTTCAGCATCTGCCCTGTCCATAACTTCCTCACCTGTTTTCCCTGCTATAGTCAGGTCCTTACTCGCCCAGCAGGATTCTTGAGATAGTCTAAGGGCACCCTCAGCCTGGGGTCTCATTCCTCACTTCCAATCCCCCCCCAACACTACTACTGTCACAGTAAAACCATGACAAGGTTAAAATATGCCTGTCATATGCATGTATAAGAAACACGTGACAAAGATTAATTTAACTCCTTAATGAAGAAACTAGCAGAATAGTAAATCCAGTTCAAAGGAAAGTTCAAGAAGCTATAGTGGATGATAAAAGGTATGCTGGAAAGATTGCAGACTTAGAGACAAGAGAGATAAAATAAAATTAACCTTAGCTCTTTCACACTGTTACATTCCTTGCCAGTGGCTTCATTCCCAGGTCTCCTACTCTGACGCCTCAGGCAGGCCAGGCCCTCTTCAGGCACTTCAGGCACTCCAGGCCTCCTTGCGGCTAGGGGGAGGGGAAGGCAAGTTCAAGTCCTCAGGATCCAGGTCTTTCCACAGTTCACCCCTCCGCAACCCCAGAGTTCATCAAACTGCCGGAGAGTTTTGTTCGGTGCTCCCTCAACAGTGATGATACTGAGTTCAAGCTCCCCGAGTGACGGGCCACTAAATCTGAGAGATGAGGTGCTGAGGCAAGGAATACGACTATTTGGAAAGCTGACCAAGAAGATTTTGAGATTAATGTCTCAAAATAACCATCTTGTCAGGATCTGGAGGCCAGGTTCTCTTATAAAACCAGAGAGAGAAGAGGTGAGGAATTAAAAATAAAAAAGCAGGACAGACAGGGAGAGGCAGTGAGGACGTGGAGGAAAAAGAGGCGCGTCTCGCAAAACATCTCTGGGATGGCCAGCCTGTGGAAGGGATGTGTTAATCTCTTCTTTCTTGCAACATTTTACAGGTGGGCAGGGTCAGATAATCTCTCTGTGAGTTGAGTGAAGGCACTTTAACAGTCCGGCAGACAGGCAGGGTTCTCTGAGGTGGGCCATTATGTGTGATTCTAAGAGCAAAGGCAATGAAAATCAAGTCAAAGAAACAGTTCCCACCTGGAGTCAGAACCGACTCTTCCCTGCAACTGTTATGACCCCATGTCTGTGCTGATCCACATGAACTTCGGGAAAATGCAATGGCGCAGCCCCTGCTTCCTGGATTGTGGCTTCTTATTTACATCACCACAGCAAGTGATTACAGGCTTACCTCTTCCATTTAGGGCTGTGCTTTTTCTGGCTGCCCTTGACACCTGGCCGCTCTCAGGCTCCTGGCTCAGCCAGGCTCTGGACAGGGCTGTGTATTTATTGGATGGGAGACCTGGATGAGAGACCATCTGCATGTTTGTGAGGCAAAAAGATGATTTCAGAGAGGCAGCCTTAGTGGTGGTGTGAAGCAAGATCTTGATTTCCTGCCCAGGAAATGAACCTGGGTAGCCTTGATGAATCCTATTCACCAGACCAGCAAGGGCTAGGGGCTAGAAGCTAATTTTCCTTGGATCTTGCCCCCAGTGAAACCTGCATTTCTCAATGGAGGCAAGGACTGTAAATGCAAGTACAAAGTTTATTATTAGATATAGAAAGCAACAAGTGGGACTGAAGGAGGAAACAGAAAGAGCTGGACTCCATCTTAGGCCAGGTTGCGAACATTAGGCTACACGCATGGTCACCCTCCCAGTGGACTCTGAACTTTGTGTCCAGTGTCTATAGAGATAGCATACCAATGGAAAACCAGACCCCCAGATAAAATAGCCTCAGGACTTGCACTTGGACTCTCCGTTGTCTAAAAGAATATGCTAATTATCTCTGTAACAGAACAAAGTGGTAAATTCCATTATGTTTATCAGGATATGACCACAGGCCTATTGATAAATATCCACTGTTTATCTAGTCATGTAACACATGAATCATGGGTTAACTTTGATCGTATCTCTCTTTTACCTTGTCCAGACTAGTTTCAAGGAATTTGGGGAGGTGGGTTTGAGTAAGGACACTTAGGGTATATAAGGTTTTCACAAAAACTGGTCGGGGTCCTTGGCTAAGAGGAGACTCTGCCTTGAGCCCTCCAGCGTAATAAACACTCCACTATCTGCATTGTCCTTCTGAGTGAGTTTGTTTCCCAGAACTCATGGCTACAACATTTGGTGCATGGGCCGGGAAACTCCTCACTTTGAAGAAATAAGTCCCATTTGGGGCTACTCCGAGGCCTTGCAGCTTGAATCTTCTAGAGTGGGGAAGGTGCCTTGCCTTTCTGGAAGGATTCTGCTTCTCAACGCCCAGACCTTTCATGTTAGCAGGTAATGGATGATAGCAGGGGACCTGAGGGCTCAGGTGAGGAGGAACCCACCCAGCAGGGTGGAAGAGGGGCCCTGATCACCCTCTGGGAGGGACTAGAAGGGGCACGGACCCACAGGAGCCTGGAATAGGCAGGCAGCAATTGCTTGGTACACAGGTTGATGAGCGTGCTAGGGCTTAGGAAGGGAATTTGCCAAGGTCATTTAGGAGGTGTGTCCACGCCATCTCAGGGAAAATTATAACCAGCGATCACCAGGGGATTTTTAGGATAGGAAACTGGTCCTTGTATGCTCATATTCTGCCCTCCCCCAGGAGGTGTTCCATCTGCTGTTAAATTCTTGACAGCCTCGGAATTATCAGGCTAGAAGGAGGGGGATACATAAATGAGTATGAATTGGCTTTTCCGGAGACGGCCTGGGACATGGGATATTTAACCCATCTGTGTTTTCATCCGCACCTGATCAAGCCCACCAAGACAGAACAGACTTTAAGGGAGAAACAGTGTTGGACCACGTGGTGTTCTGGTTTGGCCTTGCTGACCGGCAGGTGAAGACACACGGATCCCCCTTCGTCCTCTGGGATCTGGCAGGATTTGGACGAGGATGACCTGCCCCTCCCCCATACCGGATGATGACGCACCCTCCGGCCCAGTGCTCCACCAGGACCAGAGGCTGCCTTAATGCCCAATCCAGGGCCAGGTGAAGTTCCTGCAGCAGCCATTCCTCCTCCACCAGCTCTCCTGGAGGTCTTAGAGCCGCCACCTCAGCAGGCTCCAATCCTGGTGGCAGAAGCCTCTGGCCAGCACTTCCAGGATCTGGCTCCAGCCGAACCGCCCAAGCTATACCCACCTCTCCCGATCTCAAGGACGTCTTCTTCTGCATACACCTTGTCCCAGCATCACAGCCCATCTTTGCCTTTGAATGGGAAGATCCAGTCGGGGGCATCAAACAACAGCTCACCTGGACTCCCCCACAAGGGTTTAAGAATTCCCCAACCATCTTTGGGGAAGCCTTGGCTTCTGACCTGGACTCATTCCACCCGGAAAAGTACAGATGTTGGCTCCTACAATACATGGATGACCTGCTGCTGGTTGCCGAGACCAGGGAAAAATGCTGGAAAGGGACAAAAGCACTGCTCCAGCTGCTGATGGAAGCAGGTTACTGGGTGTCGAAGAAGAAGGCACAGATCTGCAAAGAGGTAAGGTATCTGGGGTTTGTTTTAAAGAAGGACACAAGGTTCCAGACCCTAGTTGGGTCCTATATGCTGATGGCACTTGCCTGATAAAACAAGGACAACGGCTGTCAGGTTAGCCAAAGCGGAAGGGGCCATCAAGACTGAAAAGGGATGGTGGGAATTGCCAAGTGGTAAATTATTGGTACCGGAGGAGCTGGCACACACTCTGGTAAGCCAAACACACCAAGCGACCCACCTAGGCCACGCTGCCTGCTCACAGGTTAATGCTGCCTCTTGGGTATCAGACAAAAACCTCTGGGTATTCAGCTGAAAGGCACACTGCCCCTTGAACACCTGGGAGTGGACTTCACTGAAATGAAACCTCACTGACACTAACATTACCTGCTGGTCATGGTATGTAGGTTCTCAGGAGGGGTAGAACCTTTTCCTACCTGGACTGAAAGAGCATCAGAAGTAGCCCGGTGCCTGCTTAGGGAAATAGTTCCCAGATTTGGACTTCCTACCGCATTGGTTCAGACAATGGCCCAGCTTTTGTAGCTGATTTTAGTACAACAAGTAAGCAAAACTTTAAACCTTAAATGGAAACTGCACACTGCATATAGGCCCAGAGTTCTGAGATGGTAGAATGAACCAACCGGACAATTAAAAGAGAGTCTCTAAGTGGATCAGAGAGACTGACTGCTCCTGGGTGGACTTGCTTCCGACGGCTCTGCTCAGACTCAGGATGACCCCACAGTCCTAAGGCTATTCACCATACGAAATTGTGTATGGGAGGCCCCCTCCCATAATAAAACAGGTGTCAACAAATTTGCCTCAGGTAAGGGGGGGATAGGATTTCGCAGGAGATGGAACTGGGTAAGGTAATAAATCGGGTAACTAAGTTTGGACAAGAAAGGGTGTCATTCCCCCTTGGGGAACAGATTCGTGAGTTTATGCTTGGTGACCAAGTGTGGGTCAAAGATTGGAAACTTGATTTACTAGCCCCTCGGTGGAAGGGCCCTTATACTGTTATTCTAACTACCCCTACTGCAGTTAAAGTTACAGGTATTGCCCCTTGGATCCATCATACGAGGATGAAGAGAGCATACCACGCAGACCCAGAAAACGCTGAGTGGACTGCACAGAGGGACCCCGCTGACCCTCGAGAGACTAAGACCATCCTTAAGAAGAAGGAAAAGAAGATCCCGGAGCCCCTTGAGGATGAAGCCACATAAACAACTCCTGCTGCTTGGTCTCATCAACATGCACATTCCTACGCCAACTTCCACAATTCCTCCAACTGTTGGGTATGTGGGGCTATGCCTCTGTCTGTGATGGATGGACTTCCCTGGTGGCTGTCACCACTCTGCCAAGGAGATTTTAAACCACTCTGCTCTTTTCTGGGACATAATCATAATCTCTCCCTGCTCTCTGGGTGTAAGCCAGACCTACAGTCAATAGACTCGGGTCATAGGGTTACATTTGATATAAATGCCAGTGTAACAAAAGCCTAACCTACAACAAGCCCTGGTAAATCTACCTTATTTACATGCTAGGTGGACAAGATCTGTGTTTCAATGGTATTAGTATATTGCTGCCTTATTCCTACCCTCTATAGGGACAACCGGAGAAGGCAATGGCACCCCACTCCAGTACTCTTGCCTGGAAAATCCCATGGACGGAGGAGCCTGGTAGGCTGCAGTCCATGGGGTCGCTAAGAGTCAGACACGACTGAGCGACTTCCCTTTCACTTTTCACTTGCATGCATTGGAGAAGGAAATGGCAACCCACTCCAGTGTTCTTGCCTGGAGAATCCCAGGGACGGCAGAGCCGGGTGGGCTGCCGTCTCTGGGGTCACACAGAGTCGGACACGACTGAAGCGACTTAGCAGCAGCAGCCTGGGTATTTATAGGCTGTCTGCTACCTCAAAGGTATGAGTGAACACAGAGCATCCCAGAGCCTGGGCCTAAACAACAGTAAATAGATAGACAGCAAAGGTTTATTCTCTGGATAATACTCAACCATAAAAAAGAATGAAATAATGCCATTTGCATCAGTATGGATGGACCTAGAGATGATCATACTAAGTGAATAAGAAAGAGAAAGACAAATATCATAAGATATCACTTATATGTGGCATCAAAATATGATACAAATGAACTTATCTATAAAACAAAAACAGACTCGCAGACTTGGAGAACAGACTTGTGGTTGCCAAGTGGGGTGGGGAAGGGCTAGATTAAGAGTCTGGAGTTAGCAGAGGCAAACTAATATATAGGATGGATAAACAACAAAGTCCTATTGTCCACCAAAGGGAGCTATATTCAAACCTGTGATAAACTACAATGGAAAAGAATGTGAAAAAGGATGTGTGTGTGTGTATATATATGTATAATTAAATCACTTTGCTGTACAGCATAATACAACATTGTAAATCTACTATACTTCAATAAAATTAAAAAAAAATTTTTTTAAGTTTTATTCTCTTGGAATAATTCCCACCAGTTCCCACAATTACATATGGTTTAATTCCTATCATAAATTGATTATTTCATGTAACTCTTAGTTATTCTGTTCTCTGCACAATCCTGACTGATATACTCCTCAACTTTTCTCAATAATCCTTTAGGCCCTCTAGGCCCAGGGTTCTGATGTCTCTTCATGGTGCAGTGGTTATTAAGAGAATGAACTTTGATGCTAAATTCCAGCTCAGGCCCTCCCCAGCTCTGGCTCCCCAGGCAGAGTATTTAACTACTCTAAGCCTCAGTTTCTACACCTGTAAAATGGGAATAATAACATATCTCCCTTAGAAGCTTGCTAGGACGATTTGGGACTTTCCCTGGTGGTCCAGTGGTTAGTATTCTATAATTCCACTGCAGGGGGCACGAGTTCTATTCCTGGCTGGGGAACCAAGATCCTGCATGCCACGTAACATGGCCAGAAAAAAAAAACAACAGGAGTTTGCTATGAGGATGAAATAAGATAATGGCAGTAAAATTCTTAGCACAGACCTTCACCTAATGTAAATACTTGATATTCACTATGATCATTACCTTTGTCATAAATAACCCCTTATCACTGACTTGCTTTTCAGAACCACCATCAACACACAGACCAGAGTGTGAACTTCTTGAGCAAAAGAGACACCCCTTTTGATTGGAGAGTTGAGGAAGCTTCCTGGAAGAGGTGTCTTGTCAGCTGACCCTGAATTGTTGGATTGGGGTAGGTAAATAGGGGAAGGATGGCATCTCTCCTGGAAAGAAAAAAACAGAGATAGGTATAGAGAGACCAATGGTATAAACCAACTAGACTTTGAAACTTTGCAAATTATCTTAATTGAGGAACCGTGTGTTAACAGACATTGCATCAGGCCCCAGGCTGGGCTAGGAAGATAGAATGCTGAATAAGAAGCTTTTTGTCCTTTGGGAGCAAGAGAAGGAAATTGGTGCTTACAATCACAGTATAATGAGGACCCCAAAAGTCCAAGGACTCAAACGTGAATCAAGGGCAGACAGTTTCCCAAGCCCAGGTCTGATGAGGGCAGAGGACATCCCCGTGGGCCTATGGGCTGCCTTGGAGAAATGCTGAAGTGGCATCTATGTTCTACACCCATCCCCCCAACCTCCTCCTCCTTTGGAGTGAAGGTGGTGAGTTAGTACTGAGTAGTAAGTGAATGCCCCTGTTCCTTGAGCCCAGTTCTCCAGGAATTAAGGTCCCAATTATAGAAGAGGCAATCAGAGGTTAAGTTAGCACATCTAAAATTATTGAGAAGAAAATAGTATTACATGCCTAAAGAAAATTTATCGAAAGAGAACACAAGACAGGAAAACGTGTTCCACCAGGAGTGTAAGCTCCAACTTTGAATATCTGAAGATTCCATCTCTGGTATGCAGACAAAGATTTGGTTTGTGGTAGCATTCAAGTATGTGCTAAAGGTATAAAACAATGAATGAGTGAGTGAATGAAGACTCAAAAGATGGATCTTCTGGGGTGGGGACTCACACACAAACTGCCCTGCTACGTGCCCTCTAAGGTAGCCTAAGACTGGTGTCCTTTAAACACCTGAAACATCAACCACTTCTTTTGGGTTTATTTTTCTCCCCGCCAGCAGCACGTGGCTCACCTCCCCCACCCAAGTTTCTTTTAGCCAAAGAAATTGAGAATGCTCAACATGCTGGAAGGATATTCCAGATGCCTGAAACCCTACTGCAAGAATCCCCTGCTAGCAGAGGACAGATTACATAGGCCCATATAGCTCTAGAAGCATAGAGGTTGATAAGCTGACAAAGTCAGGGAAAACCTCTTGATGGAGGTTACCCTTGATTGTCATGAAATCTGGATTTAAGTTTGATGCTTCTGTATAGGAAATGATTCCCTGGTAGATGAGTTCAATAAGACAGATGAGGTCATTAAGCCTTTGAGTTATCTTCACTCAAAGAATATGGAAGAGATTAATACTGAGATTCTGCAGTTTGACTTCTTCAAAAGAGTCAGAAATCATAGTCAAGAACTTTGTAAGTTTTATTAATTGTATAATTTGTTTACTTTCTTTCTACCATTATTATTTGGAACCCCATACTGTGCTAAGTCACTTGGGTTGTGTTCGACCCTTTGCAACCCTATGGACAGCAGCCTGCCAGGCTCCTCTGGAGTGGTTTGCCATTTCCTCCTTCAGGGGATCTTCCTGACCCAGGAATTGAACCCATGTCTCTCAGGTCTCCTGCATTGGCAGGTGGGTTCTTTACCACTAGCACTACTTAGGAGGCCCTTCTGCTGCTGCTGCTAAGTCGCTTCAGTCGTGTCTGACTCTAGGGTCCGCTAATTCCATCCATGTTTCTTTTTTCCTCAGGCACTGAATAAAAGTACAAAGTCCCATCTGTGCTTCCTTTCACAGCTTAAATTATTCCACTTAAGCTCTTCATCCAAATGCTATCCCAGTACGCCTTTTGAAACTTCCTTTTTATTACAAATAAATTGCTAAATAAAGCTTGCAGCATAAAAATTAAAATAATAATAATAATAGAACTCCCTGCTTGAGATCCGGCTGTGGCCTCAGTCAGTGAAATGGTCAAAAGTCCGTCAGGTTCCTCTCAGGCTCCATTCAACTCTGGGGGACAAAGAACAAACCACCGCAAGTTCACCAAGGTGGTGCCACCAGAGTCGGCCTCCTGCACCATGGGCCGACGACACCTCCCTCACCATCCTCATCTTTTGATTTTGCTCTGATCACTGAAGTGTTTCTCCAGACACTGTTGACGGGCTTTAACCCTGGGAGGTGACTGACGTGGAGCCCAGACAGCTGGGCTCTTGGCAGCTCCCTGCCCCTCACATCCCACCTGGGTCAGCCCCGGCCTCAGGGTCAGGCCCCCAGGAACCAGAGCTGCTTGTGCTTCTCAGGAGGGAACAGACAGCATGGGGACCTGCTCAGGACCGGCCATGGGAGTCAGCTCAGCCCACAGCCTGAAAGCTCACCTCCTCTCCTCCCACACCCGGCAACACCAACACATCTTCACTAGGCAGGATGGTGCAGGGGGCTCGGGGCTCAGGAATACCTGGGTTTCGAGCCTGGCCCTACCACTCACCAGCTGTGTAGCTCTGGGAAGACCACTTTGCTTCCCTGTGCCTCGGTTTCCCCATCTGTAAAATATGGATGACAACGGTCGTATCAGCCGGAGCTCACTGCAGGAAATAGGAACCACTCGAGGTGTTTTGAGCAAAGTGACTTGAGACGGGGCTAGATGCTTATGGGATGGTTGGGTGGAAGAGGGGAGGAGGTAAGGCTGAGTCTCTGGAGATCTGCTCCCTAGTCCTGGGCAGGAGAGGAAGGTGGGCAAATGGAGGTTGCCACTGGCAACCTGAGTTCTCAGTTCAGGATACACTGACTTGGCTGTGATCCCGGGAGCAGGCAGGGGCTCCACTGCTGCTGCTAGGGGTGGGGACCGCACACTGGACACGCTGCCAGAAATGATGCCCATCTGTGTGACCCTGCTTGCCAGAAGGGAGCAGCCAAAGCAGCAGGAAGGCGGTCTCTGGTTCCCTTTCACATTCCAAATATCTTGTGAGGGTCTCAGCATTGGATCACAGTAAGCTTTCGGCCCCGCTCCCCAAGGGCCTCTCACTGAGCCGTCCCCCTCTTGCCTCCCACCCCCCCAGGCCCCGCTGGATGTGGCAGTGTGGGGCGCCCTCGTGTGGGCAAGGGCGGCCCTGCAGCCGCGCCACCAGGATCCCAGGCTGCCCTCCTCTCCTCATCAGTGCTGCCGGCTTCCAGGAGCCCAGGTCGCACTGTTCCCCGGATGTCATGGCTGTAGACCCCTCACGTGTCCACCTCACGTGGCACCCCTCACGTGTCCACTACTCCAACTGGCCTGCCTCCAAGCTACGTTCCCTCCTTCTTATACCTCTGAGTGTTTTCTCCCTCGTATTTTAAAATTCAATGTCCTATGCATGTCAGAGTATGTATTAGTTTTCTAACCCTATGTAACCAGTTACCCTAAAACGTAGCACCTTAAAATAGCAAACATTTCCTCACACAGTTTCTGATGGTCAGAAATCCTGGAGCAGCTTAAAACAAAATATGATCGACACCCATGGGTCCACCAATCACTCAAGAACCAGAACGTCATATGTCCCCTTTCATCTACTTTCTTCCTCCCTAGGTAAGAGGAAATCTCCACCTTGAATTTTGTGTCTGTCATTCCTTTGCTTTTCAAACAGTTTTGCTACATAGGTGCATATGTCTAAATAATGTTTGTTTCATTTGTTTTTTTGATCTTTATGGAAATGATGGGCTGTTGGTAGTAAGTGGTGCTCCTTCCTCCCAGCTCCAATTTTCTCTGTGTGTGCTCAGTCCCTCAGTCGTGTCCAACTGTTTGCCACCCTTTGGACTGTGCCCGCCAGGCTCCTCTGTTCATGGGATTTCCCAGGCAAGAATATTGGAGTGGTTTGCCATTTCCTTCTCCAGGGGATCTTCCCGAACCCACATCTCTTGTGTCTCCTGCATTGGCAGACACATTCTTTACCACTAGCAGCACCTGGTTACATAAACATTCTTTATTTATCCATTCTCCTGTATATTGACATCTGGGTTGTTTCCACTTCGAACTGAAAAATGATGCTAAGTCACTTTGGTAATGTCTCCTGGTACATGCATGCAAGTTTCCCCATGTTTATGCCTAAGCAAAGGGTGCTGGGTCCTAGGATATGCAAACAAGACAACATCAAAATATTTTCCAAAGTGGTTGCACCAATTTACACTCTCACTTGCAAGCTGTATAAAATCCTATTGATCCACATGTTCTCTCTCAAGTATGTGTGGTGGGGAAGTAGACCCATGGCTTTGGGAGAGAAGAGAGGCTCCTGGGCACTGAGACTGGCAGGGGGAGGATCCACACACCCCTGGGCCCCTGCCCAACTCCGCCAGAGGAGGTTTCAGCCCTGTGATGTTGTGATTTATGACAAGAAATAGACATATGGTTTTCATCTGTATCCCCATTTCCGCCCAGAGCTCCTAAAACCCTTGAAATGTCCTAAGTGAGGAGAACAGATGAAGGTATTAATGAGATGATATTTGGACAGCACCTAAAGTTGGGTGCTGTTTACCAGAGGAGCTGAGTGAATAGAGGGTGGGAACTTTCAGTCCTACCCGCCGACCTCCAGCGAGGGACGAGGGGCTGGAGGTTGAATAAATTACCCATGGCTAATGATGTGGACTTCCCTGGTGGCTCAGACGGTAAAGCGTCTGTCTACAATGTGGGAGACCCAGGTTCGACCCCTGGGTTGGGAAGATCCCCGGAGAAGGAAATGGCAATCCACTCCAGGACTATTGCCTGGAAAATCTCATGGACAGAGGAGCCTGGTAGGCTACAGTCCATGAGGTAGCAAAGAGTCGGACACGACTGAGCGACTTCACTATTCACTATAATGATGTGATCAATCATGAATGTGTAATGAAGCTGCCATAAAAACCCCGAAGCAGAGGGTTTAGGGAGCTTCCCGGTTGGTGAACCTGCCCCAGGTTGGTGAATGGAGAGCTGCGGAGAGTGGCACTTGGAGAGAGCATGGAAGTTTGGTTCCCTTCTCCCAGGCCTTCCTTGCCCTATGCATCTCTTCCACCTGGCTATTCCTGAGTTTATATCTGAGAAATGGAATATCTCCTGCCATATCAGTAAACAGGACAGAGTTGGACTATAAAGAAGGCTGAGCACTGAAGAACTGATGCTTCCAAACTGTGGTGCTGGAGAAGACTCTTGAGAGTCCCTTGGTCAGCAAGGTAATCAAACTAGTCAATTCTAAAGGAAATCAATCCTAAATATTCATTGGAAGGACTGATGCTGATGCTGAAGCTCCAATACTTTGGCCACCTGATGCAAACAGCCGACTCCTTGGAAAAGACCATGATGCTGGTAAAGACTGAAGGCAGGAGGAGAAGGATGATAGAGGATGAGATGGTTGGATGGCATCACTGACTCAATGGACATGGTTTTGAGGAAATTCTGGGAGAGCGTGAAGGACAGGGAGGCCAGGCATGCTGCAGTCCATGGGTTCACAAAAAGTCAGACACATGCAGTAAACAAGGGTGTCAGAGTCATCAGTGATTGCAGCTCTCCAATGTGAGCCAGTGAACTGCGAGGGAACTCAGGAATGAGAAGAATATCTGCCATCCAGCCTTCAAGATGACACTCCTTCAAGATGATAACGCTCCTTTGCTCTGGGAGCATTCTTCATTCCGAAGGAATGTCACAGGACAGGGACTGCCAGAACCTGGAATCACCGCGATCAAACTTGTCACTGTCTTCCCCAAGTGGGGACACGTGGTTTTGAGGGTATTAGTTCACTGTGTCCCCCTTTGCCTGGCAAAGCAATAAAGCTACCCATTTTTTCTTCACCCAAAACTCTGTCTCCGAGATTTGCTTCAGCACCGGTGTACAGAGAAGCTGAGCTTTCAGCATCACTGTCTCTGGATTGATAGTGTCACAATCAAGTGAAATTGTATGTAGGACACCCACATGGTCTTGGAGAATTGCTTGTTGGTGTGGGGAGAGCACCCCCCCCAACACACACACATACACACCATGCATGCACAGTACTCCCGCATGTTGGAATTGGGTCCAGGAACCTTAGGCCCCCAGAAGCATTCAGCTGGCCCCTCTTGAGGAAGGCTCATTTAGACAGGGACACCTTTGCACTTGGGCTTTCCTGCTGGCTCAGTGGTCCAGAAACCACCTGCCAATGCAGGAGACGTGGATTCGATCCCTGGCTCAGGAAGATCTCCTGGAGAAAGAAATGAAGGAAATGGCAACCCACTCCAGTATTCTTGCCTGGGAAATCCCATGGACAGGGGAACCTGGGGCACTACAGTCCATGGGGATACAAGAGTCGGACACGACTTGGCAGCTAAACAAAAACGACCTTTGCACTCAGCTGCTCTGCTGCTCGGGGGAAACCATTTATCCCCCTTGTTGTAAGGACTTCATGGGAGTCCTAACCAAGAATCCTTTGCACAGCAGACACTCTCTAGAGCATCTTGACTTCCCCCTGCTCCCTCCTCTGCTACAGCCCCTTCTTTGGGAAAGTAGAATTAAATGAAAGAAACAAATTCCCAAGCAAATCACAGTGCTCTGACCTCCACTGTCACTAACACAGCATTGATTAATTGCTTACCCACAGAAAGGAAAAGTTAATTACCTACCATGGAAATTTTAAAAAAGAAAAAAGGAAACATGAGTTTAAACTTTAATTAGGGCCACTGCATGGTAGGAATGGGAATGAGCTGGTTTCTCTTGTAAGTGATTGTTAGCAATTAAAGCGAAGGCCTCTGACTCCTGGGCAGCCTTCTTTCCCCAAGCCTCCAGCTGCACCGCCTCTCAGAGGAGGCAAAGTGGAGCCCAGAGAGCCAACCACTGCCTCCAGGACTCTGGCCATGTCCCTCAGGGAGTTGCTCAAGAGCAGGCATTAGAAACACTAGGACAGGGTCTACCAACCCAAATCCACCGTTCTTGCTTGTTTCTTGTTGTTCAGCCACTGTCGTGTCTGACTTGACAATCCCATGGACTGCAGCATGCCAGGCTCCACTGCCCTCCGCTACCTCCAGGAGTCTGCTCTAATTCACGTCCATTGAGTCTTGCTTGCTTCACTGCTGCCTAAAAGGTCACCACAGAAACTGTGGCAGATGCTGGGATGCAGGACACTCCCCAGCCACTGGGACTGCCGCCAGCAGGCAGTCATCCTTTCGGATTGCCTGAGGTCACACTGCCTTCCCAGGCCAGCCAGCACCAGCTGAAGAGCAACATGAGGTTCCTGTGGCCCAGCATGCTGGTCATCTCTGAACTCCTTGTCAGCTCCTGTGCTGCCAGGAGGGTCGACTGTAGTGCAGCTCACTCTTCTGGCCAGCCCTGCTGCCACACCCACTTCCACAGGTGGCAATCCCAAGAGAACTCTCTCATGAATGTCCTGCATGCTTATCTCCCTCTCAGAGTTTGCTTCTCTGGCATCCCAACTCGTGACAGAGATTTAAATTAAGCAGTGTTAAAAGTGTCCATGTTATATGTATACCTGTGGCTGATTCACATCAACGTATGGCAAAAACCACCACAATATTGTAAAGTAATTAGCCTCCAATTAAAATAAATTAATTTTTTTTTAAAGTGTCCATGTTATAGAATCATAAACTAAAGGAAGCTCAGGAGTCACCTAGCCCAGCCTTCCTCCCAGCACAGCGACGCGGTTAGATCTGACCCGGCTAATGGGGCCCTGGCGGAACACTGACCGTGAAGGGACATGTCATCTCAGAGTGGCCCTTCCGGTGCCTTCACAGTGGGGACTGCTTGATGGCTCTTCTCATACCGGTCAGCTCCTGCCAGGCAGAGCCACAGCACAAGGTTCTGTGTGGGGTCAGGATGGGCCCGGCTGTGAGGAAGACAGGATGTGTAGACCCTGCCCTGGCCCCTCAGCAGCCCTGAGCACGCACATGTGACCCACAGCCGAGGCGCCGCACCGCCCCCAGACAGCGGAGCCAACGTGTAGTAAGACGGTCACCCCATGGCCTGGACACTGCTTCTGTAAGCAGCCCAGACAGCTGCTGGCTTGGCTGCTCTAAGTCTTTGGTTGCAGCATGCAGGATCTTCCATCTTCATTGTGGTATGTGGGATCTTTACGTGTGAACCCGGCCCCTGGAATTGGAAGCTCAGACTCTAAGCCACTGGAACACCATGGAAGTTCCTCCAGGTGCTTTTGATTAGCCTAGTCCCCACCTGGGGCTTCTCCAAGGGTATCCTCAGCCTGACCTGGGCCCCCCTTTCAGGAGCACAGGTCCCCACACCAAGGGCCAATCAGGCTGAGATTTATCACAACCCCCCCACCCCTGTAAATCAGAAAGACCATATTCATCTACTAAAGAATTGGCCAGCGCCCAGGGAATCCCTAGGTGACGCCCCTTTACGGAGCCAACTCTAAGACCCTGGTGTTGCTCTGGCCCCGGGTGCAGCTGTCCCTTCATCCTGGTCCCTGCCCTGGCTCCCCCAGCCAGCCCACCCAGCACACACCCACGTGACTGCATGGATGCAGAGGGGCCCACACACCATTCCTGGCTCCCAGGCCTAGGCCTTGAGTGAGGCCACAATCATAGCCCCTTGGAGACAAGGCCTACTCCTCTCTCCAGGACTCAGAGCAATACTTGTTCATTCAACACGTGTTTGCTGAGAGGTCAAGAGGGGTGGGAGTCACCCAGAAGAGGTTGTTGGGAAGGTGGAGGGGACGTGGGTTGAGCTGATCAAAGCTTTCTGCAGGCTGGGCCCAGAGTAAGGCAGGATGGAGAGGAGGGCTAGATTGTTAGTGGTTGACTGATCTGGGCAGGACCCACAAACAAATGGGCTAATGAGATTCTCAGAAGCAGGCAGGGGTCCTTTCATCTCAGTGGGACTGTCCTGAGCCACACAAAACACTTTATCCTCTTGGCCCTGATACCCACCCCCAACCCTCAGTGGTCCCCCCACTCTCTCCCTTGGCTGTTCCTCTGGGCTGTCTCAACAACCAGCGCCTGCCAGAGAGTCCACACAAAAGCTTTTCCAGGACTGATGTGGACATCCAAGCGTTCATCCTCTGGGCCTTCCCTAGGAAGGAGATAGGGTGGGGGTGGGGTCGGGGTGAGACAGATCTGCAATTAACAACTGTCTCAACACATGTGTCTGCACCAGTCTGAGCAGAGGAGACAAAACAGCTTCCTGGGGAGCCTTCCAGCCCGAGGACAGTCACGGGCTAGCTGGGCATAGGGTAGTAGATATTCAGCGAGTGCTGGGCAGGGATAGATGGAAGAACCCATGGCAAGGGGTGAGTCCCGGGCAGGACCTAGGGCCGGGCCTGTTTCTGAATTAGGACCCAGGTGAAATCCACCACCACGATCACAGCCGAAGGGAAAATCTGTGCGGAGCTGAGCCTTCTTCACGGGGTTCTGGGATCTGAACAGTGGGACAGTGGCAGGCACAGTAAGGAAATGGTGCCACCCAAGCCAAGGCCCAGGCCTAAGGTTTGATGTTGTCAAAGGTCTAAGGGTGGTTGGGCAGAGGAGGGCTCAGTGACTCATAAAGCATGTGGAAAAGGGACTCGCTGATGCCAGTGGAGGTCTGCGCCAGACTGGACTGTGAGCAGTACCTTTGATGACTTTGGGGCAGACGAGGAGGGAGTGAGCACAAAGCCAGCCTTTCATGCAGCCTGGTGGGCTGTGTTTATTGAGGCACTTTCTCAAGTCTCCCCTCTCACCTCACCCTCTCTTCCCCAGAGCCCTGTGAGGTAAGCAGGGCAGCTCATGAGACTCAAGGAGGCCAAATGACCTGGCTCTCAGGCCTGGGAGGAGAGACTAAAGCCAGGAGACCCGAGAACCTCCTCCCCTCCATCCCCCGGACAGGAACCCCTCGCGTCTGCAAAGCATGTGTCCTTTGTCAAACTACTTCATCTTCTCTCTTCTACTTTCTAAGGTTCTGCCATAATCATCTGAGGTACCCTGGGGATCACTGAGCCTGTGCGCACTCCTAGTCATTTCAGTCGTGTCCGACTCTCTGTGACCCCATGGTCTGTAGCCCACCAGGCTCCTCTGTCCATGGGATTCTCCAGGCAAGAATACTGCAGTGGGTTGCCATTTCCTTCTCTAGGGGATCCTCCCGACCCAGGGAGCAAACCCATGTCTCTTGTGTCTCCTGCATTGGCAGGTGGATTCTTCACCACTAGCGCCACCTGGGAAGCCCTCATTGAGCCTGGAGCCACCAAAAAAGACCTGGGTTCTGAGCATGGCCTTGTCACAGCTGAACTGTGTGACCTTGGGCAAGTTGCATTCCCTCTGGGCCTCCATAGCTGTATGTTTTCCTCTGTAAGGTAAAGGTGTAGGCATCAATACACCTGAGGTCCTTTCTGGCTCTGACATTCTCCAGGTTCTAAGCTCCATATAACAGATAAGAAAATCAAGGCTTAGGGACTGCCCTGGTGGTCCACTGGCTAAGATTCTGCATTCCCAATGCAGCGGGACCGGGTTCGATCCCTGGTCAGGGAACCAGATCCCACATGCCAAAATTAAGATCTAGCAAGACCTAGCAAAATCGAGGCCTAGAATGTGGATGGCATGAATGGGAAAAAAAGACCTCCTTCAGTAGCCCCATGGGGACCTGCCTCCTGCCTGCCTGCTCCCCCTCCACCCCCACAACTAACTCAACCCAGAAACAGAAAGGGAAACACTTCTGCCCTCTCTGTGTCCCAGGGCCTCATTCAAAGGAGAATCCAGATTTTGGGCTCCTTCTCATGTCTGGACCTAGAAGCAGGAAGCTTATCAGTGTTTATTAAGCCAGGACCAACCTAATTATCAAAGGCACTTTCAATAAGCACTTTTCAATCCACGCAGGGAGCTAGCACACTCAGAATAAAAAGGGAAGAAAAACTATTATCTTAAAATGTCTGGGCTCCTACCTGGGCTGAGCTCTGTGAAGTCATTATGAGTAATGATGGGCTCCAGCCCCAGCACAGCTCACAGTCCCAGTAATGAGCAGGAGCACATGGCCCCTGTGAGGCAGGGAGGCTGAGGTCATCAACAAAGGCGACTTTCCGTATTTAGTTTGCCACTTCTTACAAATGTTCACTCATGACTCCTTCATTTCGTAGTTCTGATTTCACTCCCAACAGATTTGTTATCCCGTTTCCTTTTGTTCAGGGAGAAAGTCACTGTGCTCTGAGATTCTATAACTGGGCATTCTAGAAGCTTTACTGGGGGGGGGGGGGGTGTTCCAGTGGCTCAGACTGTGTTTGCAATGCAGGGGGCCTGGGTTCGATTCCTAGTCAGTGAACTAGATTCCACATGCCACAATTAAGAATTTGCAGGTTTCAACTAAGAGTTTGCATGTGGCAATTTAAGATTTCACATGCAAAATAAGTAAATAAATAAATACTTAAAAAATATCTTTAGAGCTTTACTGCAAGAATTTTCCTGATTTTCTACCCAACTCACTCTGAGCTGATGCTTGCTTAGATGAGGGTGGTGTGGTGAAGACGGTGACACATGGTCAGTGGAGGTGAAGTAGACAGAAGGAGAACCTTATTTGGAAGAGGAGAAATTTGAAATTATGTTTGGACATGTTAAATTGAAGATGCGTCTAACATTTCAAATAGGGAGTATAGGGAAGGGTCAGTGTTAGAGAGGCAGATTTGAGAGTCATCAGAATATCTGGCACATAAATCCATAAACCAGCTGAAGTGTTCAAAATGTGTTCACAGAGAAGTGATGGGCATGCAGGACTGGACTTTGGCCCTGGATCACCCAACATTTAGAAGTTGAACAGAGGAGGAGCAATTGCAAATTGGAACCAACTGTTGCTACTGAACAAACTGCCTCATCTGCTGTGAAAAATCAAGGCTGGAGGAAAAGTGTGGAGGCTTCCTAGGTGGCAGAGTGGTAAAGAATCTGCCTGCCAATGCAGGAGACACAAGAGACGTGGGTTCGAGCTCTGGGTTGGGAAGTTTCCCTGGAGAAGGAAATGGCAGCCCACTCCAGTCTTCTTGCCTGGGAAATCCCATGGACGGAGGAGCCCTGTGGGCTACAGTCTGTGGCGTCTCAAAGAGTCGGATGGACAACTGAGCACAGCACAGACGAAAAGTGTATCCCTTCTGCCTTCCAGTCTGGCAACCCCTACTGGCAGAAACTAACAGGGAGCTAACTAGCTGAGCAGAAAACTAGTTTTCAAAGTTCTAGCCCCAGCATCACAAAGGAGAGGATAGAAAGATAAGATTGAAGCTGAGAAACAGTAGCTAAGTAACTGGCACACATGAAGGTTCTTGCTTAGTCCCTAAGGCCAGTCTGACTACTGCTTTCTGCCATGTTTACCTCATAGCCTCTGAGAGGGAAGAAGCGATTGAGTAAAGCAAAGATCCGGCAGAACTGGCATGAGCTGAGAGAATTGCCATATTGACAAAAGTAGACATCAGCTTATTAGCATAGAGATTGGAATGGAGCTGCTGGTAACTGACAATGTCAGAAACCCATAAAGAAAGCATTTGAGTGACCTAGGCCAATGGAAGGGTGAGAGGAGAGGCAAGAGTGAGGGGTGATCAGGATTTCATAAGAATAAGGATAAGACAGGCTTTCAGCTGGGATTCAGAGAGTAGATCTCAGAGAGCTAATTCCGCCTCTGAAATCTCCTCTCCCTAACATCCATTTCTGCTCGGGGGAGGGAGGAGCAGGGAACCCTTAGTGGAACTAAATAACCCTGTCCTTCCTTTCAGATCCCTTTGGATTACATTCTTAATGGACTTCACCTGGGATGGGGCAGGGTGGGAAACCAGGGATCTGAGAAGGGTGTGGGGACATTGGTGTTGGGGGCACCTAGGCAATTCTGTTGTGTCTGGAGAGTTCTCCCACGCCAACAATTCTTTACCTCTAATTTAAAGTCCAAAAAATGAACAAACAAGGCAGAAAGAGGCAGCAAGTACTCCTGCCGCACTTGGTCCTTACTGACTCACCTCTGTCAGCTCACCCTTCAGATTGCTCACTACCTGCCAATCAGGACCACAGCTCACAAGCAAACATAATTTATAGACCTGTCAGCCATCTGCACAGTGCCAGGATATCTGAGCTTAACATTCTCAAATCTCTCACTACCCGTTTCCTGCGGAGGTCCGAATGCTTGGTAATTTGAGTCCCGCTTCCAATCTGTGTGGTTGTTTAGACACCCCCACTCTCCAGTGTTCCCTCTGTAGCCTCAAGAGACTGAAAGCATTTTAAGTGCTTACAATCAAGGACAGGAGAAGACATCTTATAATGCTCTAATCTAACTTCCCATGACCACAGAAGCCTCGAGAACGATGACAGATTGAAATCTTGATGGAGTAGTCGTAGTTTGAGCATCCAGAATGTAGTTAAGTGGCTATGGAGGATCTGGTCTGACATGCCCCTGCAGCACTGAGAACTTAAACTTTTTGTGAACTCTACCGAACCCAAGGACACCAGCCATTTTTAACATATCTGCTAGCTACAACCTTGTGTCCCAAGATTGTTCTCCCTGGTAACTATGCAAATATTTCAGACCTCAGGCAATCCTTGCTAAATAGACATTCTTACTTCTCGCCAGCTCCAATTATTATCCTTGATAAACAACTCATGTAACCAACTGTAACCTTAAGGTTTTTGCTTTTATAAACTTTCTCCATTTTGTGGTCCAGCAGAACACAATTCAATTGCCTCTTGAATCCATGTCTCCAAGCTGTAGTCCTAACAAACCCCAAATAAATGCCTCTTTATTTCCATTTCCATCAGGTCTCTGCTTCTGAAATTTTGCTTATCAAGTCCTTCAGTGCAGCCAGACTAGGACAGGAACCCTGGACCCCAAGCAAGGACCCTGGTATGCCCCCATCACATCTTCTTACACTGCATAGTCCGCTCCATTTTGCAGAGGGTTGGCTCCTTGGTGCCATTTCCCGGAATCCTCAGCCTGCACTCTACATCTGATCTGTGCAGAAAAAGATGATAGAACCTAAGTTCATCACTGATTTGGACTAATGCCCTGGTGACGATTTAAACGGAAATGCATTAATAGCTCTGAATATTTCATATCAGGTACATTAGAACAACTAGCATTATTTATTGAAGGCTGATCACCCACCATGGGTATTAATACATTCTGCTTCACGGTGTCAGCCAAATGGAAGTTAGCTTCAAGGAACAAGGTAAGAGGCTTTTGGCAGGAGGTGCTTTTGCCTCAGGAAATCAATCTTGCATGGATGGAAGGTGTGGCCCGGTGGTTATCCAATCTTGCTCTGGCTTCTAACAGAACTCACAAAAGGCTCCTCAGGAGGGCCTCTTAAACCACCGTGTGAGTAGGAGTCACACCATCACATCCCAGACAAAACCAGGGTGGGCTAAGCTTCCGCTTCCTCCAGCAGATATTAATTCCCCGGTGTCCGAAATGGAGCCCAATGTCTAGCTCTTCTGGTTTTCAGCAGAGGATGGTAAAGGAGTAAATGGGCTTAATTGATTAGAGAGGGATTTGGTTGATCTGAGAGAGAAGCTCCCAGCAAAGAGCGGATCTATTTTCTCCGGCAGGGCACAGTTTTCATCGAGTCTCTGACACTACTCCCTTTGGCCTGTGCTGTCAAACTCATTTATCAGTCAGGGTCTGCCCAAGAAATACACCACTCTAGCTATTTGAAGCAGTGAGAAATTTAATAAAGAGAATGAGGTGCTTGTACAACTGTTGGAAGGGTCAAAGGAGTGGACGCTCGGCTAAGCCCACAGGGGTAACTCATGGGACTTCATCCAGTTGACCCACCCGAACTATCCGTCTAGCCTTATCTCTTCCTTATGTTATGGTCATGCTGATGTTAAAAATAAATTAAAGAAACCATAAAGAAGATATATGTTGGATAAAGCAATGTAAAACATTTTAGCTTATTTAAAAAGTTTTTCTCGGGACTTCCCTTATGGTCCAGTGGCTAGGACTCCATGCTCTAAATGCAGGGGGCCTGGGTTCGATCCCTGGTCAGGGAACTAGATCCCACATGCCACAGCTAAGACTTGGCACAGTCAAATTAATAAATATTTTAAAAATAAACAAAAAGTTTTTGTCATAAATATGGCCCTTTAAGCCTCTGGGGGGAGGGGAGCCTCCCCCAGGAAATATTAGAAAATATTTCCTAGGAACATTTTATAGGACCTTTTACTCAGGGGACAGCTTCACTTGTATATTGCACCCAGCCTGTTTATCTGGCCTTGCTCTGATCACTTCCCTGTGTTCCCTGCTTCAGCATTCAGCCTCTTCTTTAGGTCCAGTCTGTTAACATTAACAAGGATGGGGCTCCTTGCTCAAAAAGCAGGGAAAACTTGCCATTAAAGTTACTAAAATATAAAACCCTCTTCTTTCTTCTCTTCCTTTCTCTCTTGACTCTTTATGGTGTTTATTTGCTACTTAATGTCATTCTAAGTAAAAAGAAATTAAAAATTTTTTTTGGATTATTAACATAAATTTTACTGTTCATCTTTATTTTGCACAATCCCAGTTTTAAATGCAAATGTAAGGTCATTTAGTTCATATGCAGAATCACCGAAGTTACATAATTCACATTTCATAATTTATACATCTATGCATATTTTGTTCTTACCAAAATAGTAGAAAGGCATGAAACTAACTCAGCTGCTTTCATCTTCTTCTTTTTTAAAATAAGATTTATTTATTTGGCTGTGCCAGGGCTTAGCTGTGGCACCTGGGATCTTCAGTCTTCAGTGCAGGGGGCAGGGTCCTTTAGGTGAAGCATGTGAACTCTTAGTTCAGCATGTGGGATCTAGCTCCCTGACCAGGGATGGAACCTGGGCCCTCTGCATTGGGAGTATGGAGTCTTAGCCACTGGACCACCAGGGAAATCCCTTCATTCTACTTCTTGGTACGTATACATCCTGCCGGTTCTATCTACTTACAGCTTGTCAATGACTAACGAAGGACTGATAGGAGAAAGAACTGTGAGTGGTCCTGTTTTTTCCTTTCCTTCAATGCCATCACTTTCCGTATTAGTGGCTGGCTAATTCAATTCAATACTTTGGCCACCTCATGTGAAGAGTTGACTCATTGGAAAAGACCCTGATGCTGGGAGGGATTGGGGGCAGGAGGAGAAGGAGACGACAGAGGATGAGATGGCTGGATGGCATCACCGACTCGATGGACATGAGTTTGGGTAAACTCCAGGAATTGATGATGGACAGGGAGGCCTGGTGTGTGGTAGTTCGTGGGGTTGCAAAGAGTCGGACATGACTGAGTGACTGAACTGAACTGAATTCAAGGAAGTAACAGAAGAAAGAAAATGACATCAAATAGCAAATAAACACCATAATGAATCAAGAGACAAAGGAAGGGAAGAAAGAAAAGGGCTTTATACTTTGGTGATTTTAATGGCACTTTTCCCTGCTTTCGAACAAGAGGCCCCATCCTTGTTGATTCCCTAATGGAGGCAGCAACGAAATCCAGTGGAAGAACTTGGGGCAGATGGAGACTCCTGACAGCGGGGGTCTGAAAGCAGCACGAAGGACTGGATTTGGACTGCGTACACTTTATTTTTAGTTCCATTTGAGAAATATTAGTATGACACTCGTTAAATTAGTACGGAAGATTTTATTCAAGACTTGACATAGGGGGAAGAGATTGGGCTTCACTCCCAATACAGCCAAGGCAGCTGGGGGCTTATGGCCAATAAGCAGAACGAGGGGGGTCAGTGGATGGGAAAGTTTTGAGAGAGGACATCAAGGGCAGCAGGAGTTTTGCTAAGTTGACTTAACAGGACTCTTGCCAAAGGAAAAGTCAAAAACTTATACATCAAAGATGGGGTATGGATGAGGAAAGTCCGATGTCAAAGGTGGAGGATTTCTCACCACACTGACTTAGCAAGCAGGGTTCTTTGCTGAGACTGGGCTATGCAGAGACACAGGGCAGGATGGGGGCCAAGGAAAAAAGGCTCAGAAGAGCCTTTGTCAGTTTGGTCAAAGAGAGTCTCTGTCAGTTCTCAGCACTGTGCACACCTGATTATTGTTGTGGCTGTAAGCAGTTCTGTGGGTAATGGGAGGGGTGTGTGTGAGTGGCAGGAGGAGGGGTAATTCATAAAGAAACACACAGGCCTCAGGGCTGGGGGTCTGGCTCCACACCCTTAACCTTCGACTATAGGAAATTCTTATGCCTTGGGACAGGTGGCAGAAACCGTCACTACACTGAAGCATGGAGCTTATTTGTGCCCTCGTGTGAAGCCAACAAAAGCTTCAGGGTTCTCATTCTGGACTCAGTGTCCTACAGTCTCATCTCCAAGGACTGGGTGCAGGGATGGGATGGGAGAACTGGGAGGACTAGCACGGAGAGAGGGTCCAGGTGAACCTCATGCCTGGAGCCTCTTCTAGCCTGACTCCCAACCTGCTCAAAGAGATATTGGCCAAATTGGTGAATTAGAAAACTATGGTAGGGTTGGGATATACTCTGAGTTTTAAGAAAAACTATTCAAAACTTGTACCTAAGGCAAAGATATCACCGTATACACTTTCAAATTCACACTAGAGCATTTCCCAATGAGTCTTCCTAAGCATCTCCTGACTTTTGAGGGACTATACCTTTGTCTGATTTTGATAGGGACCCTTACTCTGTAAAGTGAGATGTTAATTTTTAGATAATTAATAAGTTGCAAATGATTTTTTTGATCCAGTTAGGGGTACAAACATATTCTGTCCAGTAGAAAAGATAGGTTCAAATATTTTAGCTTTCTTACACTGTAGTAAATTAAGCAAGCTTTGTAGTTAGCTTAGCAATCTCTCTTTCTCTTACTGTATATATTGTCTCACATACTCTTCTTTGACAAGGCTTTATGATTCTGCCCATTCCCTCATTAATGAATTAAATAAGTGCTCACTATATCTTTCCATGAGGGTCATATTTTACCTTCTGAAAATTATATTTTGACAAGGGGAACTTCTTGGGACCTGCAGTTTCTATCCCCTCTAAGAACACCCATAGACAACCACATCATCTAATTACACTAGCATTGGAGAGAGACCACAGGATGTTTGGGTGGTGATGATAGCAGTGGTGGGGGTCCCCAAGGAGGGCTCCCCTCATTTCCCCAGAGAATAGGAAGTCTTCACACACTTATCTCACAGCAATCATTTCACTCTAGGGTCTCTGAATACCACAGGCCTGAGCCCGGTGCAAAGAGATGAGTAAGATTCCCACTCCCTCCAGACAAACACACAGCAGGTGCTACAAATCCCTGCTCCACTTTTCTCTCTTCCCTGTGCATGCGTGCTCAGTCAACCCCAGGGACTGTAGCCTGCCTGGCTCTGCTGTCCGTGGGATTTTTATAGGCAAGAATACCGGAGTGGGTTACCATTTCCTACTCCAGAGGATATTCCTGACCCAGGGATTGAACCCATGTCTCCTGCACCTCCTGCATTGGTAGGCAGGTTCTTTACCACTGAGCCACCTGGGAAGCCCTTTTCTCTCTTCCCCACTCTACCCAGATGCTTCTCCTTTCTTTCTAAATGCATTAAGGGACTTGGAGCTAGAATGAGAAAGATATAAATGGCAAGGACCCAAAGCCAATTTGTTTTAATATGCTTTGAAGCATGTGCTAAAATGCCTCATTTTTGCATACATTACTTTGAAACGCAAATTGTAAGAACTGTTAGTAACCATCTCGCTTATCTCCTGGGGTTAAAGGACAAAGGGGAGAAAATTACTTGAAAACTCATTTGCCAACATTTTTGTGGGAAAGAAACCTCTACCATTTCCCTGGGCTGTCTTCTCCTACTAAACAGAATGAAAACCTAAAGTCCTCTTCCCGCTAAACTGAACATGTTACTTTCATAGCCAGTGGCCTTGCAGGTAACTACTAGCATGCAGGACAAGTCTGGTCAGTCAGTTCAGTTCAGTCGCTCGGTCATGTCTGACTCTGCAACCCCGTGAACCGCAGCACGCCAGGCCTCCCTGTCCATCACCAACTCCCAGAATTTACTCAAATTCATGTCCATTGAATTGGTGATGCCATCCAACCATCTCATCTTCTGCCGTCCCCTCTTCCTCCTGCCCTCAATCTTTCCCAGCATCAGGGTCTTTTTAAATGAGTCAGCCCTTCGCATCAGGTGGCCAAAGTATTGGAGCTTCAGCTTCAACATCAGTCCTTCCAATGAACACCCAGGACTGATTTCCTTTAGGAGGGACTGGTTGGATCTCCTTGTACTCCGAGGGACTCTCAAGAGTCATATCTGAGGTCTGGTATGGTAGTCAGAATGAAAACACAGTCACCTTGTTTCACTCTCTATAACACCAAAAGGAAAGAGACCAAGGAGAGTCAGCGAAGGGTGTTGATGAACTAAAGTGTCCTGCAAAGTTGATGAGAACTCCAAATTCAGAGCCTAGCTTAACTCATTCACAACTGTGGGCTCCTGTCAGAAACAGGAGCCAGGAAGTAGATGCCCCCCTTCCAGGGTAAAGTGATAGGAGGTTCATTCCCTATGGACTGAAACTCCAGGAGGAGAACAGCAGGACAATTAAGAGAAGAGGCTGGGCCCTGCCCAGACCACATATTTCTCATTCTCGAAGTCAAGAGACCTTCCTGATCGCACACACACAGAAAGGCTCCTTGGAGGTCAAAGGGGAAGTAATGCTAAGGAATGCTGTACTCATAGGCCTTTGCAGTAGAATCCACCTGGGCTAAGAGATGCGTGCACACACATGGGAGGATCCTGAGATATATTAAATACAGACTCTGAACTAGGCAAATCAAAATGATTGGCCAAAGGAAACCCAGAAGAAGTGCCCCCATACAAGTGATTGAAACTGCCACGAGGGCACGACTCAGGACTCTCCCTCTGAGTCCGTCCATGTGTCTATCAACACGTACTGCTCCCCTTTTCCCCCTAATAAACACTTTACTTGTTTCACTACTTTCTGTCTTTGTGGGAATTATTTTCTGCAAAGCGGAAGGGCCAGGGCCTTGTCACTGACCACTGGCCTAGTGGCTAGGATTCAGTGCTCTCACTGCTGTGACCTGACCTCAGTCTCTGGCCAGGGAACTTCAAGCCGCTGCAGGCAGAGGCCACCTGGGATCTCATTTACTGGCCTGGCCTTATCGTCACAGGAACATTGCTGGGCTGACGTTCCTCTGTCATGAACCTTCTAAGATACCAAAATGTCTCTTCAGTATGAAGATTATTTCGAGCTGAAAACAACCAAGGCCCAAAAGTCTCAGAAAGAAACTTTGAACTCCCCCTAACTGCCTGAAGAAGATAGATAGGGGACCTATTGCAGGAAGGCAGTCATCACCACAGATATGGTATCTGTGATGATATCATATCATGGATGGTATGAACCAGGTGTGTAGAAAGGGAGGACCCTAGCAAAGTCAGTTAAAATTCTTCTGTGTCCCAGTGCCTCTGCCTGGCCCAGCAAACAATTGTCTCCCAGACTTTTGCTTTTCCATCTCTATGTCAATTGCCTTTCTCCCCTTTGAAGTCCCAACACCCTACCCCCAACATCCTCCTTTGTCTTTAGCTGAAGATGGTATTTAAGGTGAGAATTTGGGTCATTTGGGCCAGTTACTCAGGTTTTCTGGGTCTCTCCTATGCATATATGTTATTAAACTTTTATATTGTTTCTCCTGTTAATCTGTTAATCTTCTTAGACTGGCCAGAAGAACCTAGAAGGGTAGAGGAAAATATCTTCTCCCCTGACAGTTGGTTTAATCAGCTACACAGATAACTCACAGCTCAGTTACTGCTCTCTCTCTCTCTCTTTCAGCTCAGCTGAGCACCTATCTTGCTGTTTTCATACTAGATACTACATATCTATTTCATACAGCACACTAGACTAGGGGTGCTTTAAGGGTTTGGGTTTTTTTTTCCTGATAATAATAGGTAACATTTTTAAAGTATTTGCTGTATGCTAGACACAGTGCTGTGCACTTCATATGCATTATCTTCTCTAATCTTCATAAGAACTCCCTTTATTATTGATGATTGTGTGCCAGACACGCTTTTCCACATTTTTTGTGAGATGAGAAAATTGTGGCTTAAAAACATTAAATGACCTGCCCACGTTGCCGACAGCTAGTAAGTGGCAAAGTGGGAATTGGAACACAGATCTGTAATCTAAAGTTGGAGCACTTAATCACCCCACTTTCTGATTGTGCACCCAGGCACCTCTCCACCTGGCATTTACCTGAACTCCTGGCATGCAGCAGGGGCTCGCTAAACGTTCCTTATGTAATTCTCAGTTCTCTATTTTCTGCCCTATTTACTCAGTCCTCTGCCAACCAGTAATGTAGGATGTTTCTGTCGGGTGCCCCAAAGCCACTTCTCAAGGTGACCAACCCTGAGTTAATCATCTTCTCTACCTAAATGTTCCTCTTTCCCAATGGTTCCATTTCTCATGATACCACCATTTTCCTATCCCCAAGCTAACAAACCTACAGCCATTCTAGATGTGTGTGTGTGCTGTGCCATGCTCAGTCACTTCAGTCATGTCTGACTCTTTTGCAACCCTATGAACTGTAGCCTGCCAAGCTCCTCTGTCTATGGGATTCTCTAGGCAAGAATACTGGAGTGAGTTGCCATGCCCCCTCCAGGGGGATCTTCCTGACCCAAGGTTTAAACCCATATCTCCTCCCGTCTCCTGGATTGCAGGTGGATTCTTTACTGCTGAGCCACTGGGGAAGCCCCATTCTAGATCTATCATTCCCCAATGCCCCCAGGCCCATACCTGATCTGAATATCAGCTTTAATTGCCTTTCTTTTTGCACCGAATCTCCACTTCCTCTGAAAGCACTCTGGCTTTAGCTCTCCTCACCAACTGATACAGCTCTGTCTCAGAGCCCATTCCCCTGAGGACATTTTCCCCCATGGCTTCTCAGATCTTGGAGTATTCTATGGACTGTATAGCCCATGGGGTCACAAAGAGTCGGACACAACTGAGTGACTTTCACTTCACATCACTTCTCAGATCCTAACTGCACACATTTCCAAAGTCATAGACAGCCTGATGGTAAAACCAAGCAGGACCCTGAGTTGGGGAGGGGGTCCTGGGTACAAAAGTCTTTCTGTGTCCCCTGTTTTCTGGTTAGCAGAAAATAGGCTTTGTTCAGCCTCCATGATCTTCTATGAGTTCCAATGGGTAGGTTGAAACAGTTGCTAATTAGGGAAGGGAGGGGATGCAGAGAAAAGGGAGGAAAAGTCAAGAAACAGTAGTATAGTCTTGGGGCAAGGTCCTGGTTCCCCTTCAAGGGAGGAATATATATATATATATATATATATATGTAAAACAGTATCTTTGAACTGTTTTGTAGATACTAAAACCCCCACCAGATGGGAGAAGTTAACTGTATGCTGCCACAAGCATGGAGACCTCAGACCAGTTGGACTCCCAATTCCTCACCACCAACCAGTCAGAAGAATGTTCACAAGCTGATCATGTCTTTTTTTTTTTTTTTTTTTGCTGCATATGGGGTTTTAATTCCCTGGCATATGGGATCTTAATTCCCTGATCAGAGATCGAACCCATACCCCTGGCATTGGAAGTGTGGAATTTTAACCACTGGATGGCTGAGGAAGTCCCTGATCATGCCTTCTTTGAGCCATTACTGCAAAACTCCTCTCTATCCCCTCCAGGTGAAGATACATAGTTTTAAGGGCATTAGCCCACTCTGGTCCCCTTTGCCTGGCAAAGCAATAAAGCTGTTCTTTTCTACTTCACCCCAAACTCATCTCTTAGATTTAATTTGGTGTTAGGGTACAGAAGCCAGACTTGGCTTCAATGGGCCACGTAGAGTTACATTTTATGGTAAAATGTTTAGGCTTGGTTTTGCGTGGAGTTGTGGTCTGTTTTTGTTTGAGGAAAGGAGATGGGTAGTTTCGTGTCATCATTAAAAAATAAGAATTCATGCCCTCTGGACCTTGCCATCCTACGAGAAACACAAGTTGCCCCAGTTGTCCTCCCAGATCCTAGTTTTCCCCCTTCACCTCTAACTTTCCACCATTTGCTCCAAGAATCTAGTTCCTATTGTTATAAACAAACAAAAAAAATCCCCACTGCTTCTTAAAAGGATAGTTTATGCTTATTATACTGAAATAGTTGCTATTTATGTCAAGTTTTCTAGGCATGAAAAAGTGCATAGAATAAGAATTTTTATGGCTTTAAAATAGAAACAGAAATAATTCTATTGGTAATTGGAAAATTATAAAAATATTGGTAAGAATCAAGTTTGCTGCTACAGGGATTGCAAACCAAAGATTTTTAAAGGCAATACTATTGGTCGATTGATCAGGAATTATTGAACAATTAGACCTGGGGACATGGAGAGTAATTACTCTCTCATCCTTGTTGTTGTTCAGTTACTAAGTCATGTCTGACTCTTTGCAACCCCACGGACTATAGCCCGTCAGGCTCCTCTGTCCGTGGGATTTCCCAAGCAAGATGACTAGAGTGGGTTGACATTTCCTCTTCCAGAGGATCTTCCCAAGCCAGGGATCAAATCTGCATTTCCTGCATTTGCAGGCAGATTCTTTACCACTGAGTCACCAGGAAAGTCCTGGTGGGCTTTCTTATCCTTAAGACACTGCTATCCCAGGGCCAGGCACTGAGGAAGGGGTGGAGTGAAAGCCTGAGAGTGGGAGTCCAGAGAAAAAAGCAGGTCTGTGTATCTCTTTGGTTCCTAAAACCAAGGTCCCCACCAGCCCACAGTCTCTCTTTTCCTAAGATCAGAGCACAGGCATTTTAAAGACCATATCTGTCAAGAGATATGAACCGTTTGCAGATTATTATGAAAGTTTACACAAATCTGATTATCGCCCCAGTGAACCAAATTACAGTAAATTCCTCCAACAAGATTAACATCAAATAGATTTGCTGAGTTTACTGCCAGCAGCCTTGGCCAGTAGTGGAGAAAAAGCAGAGTAAACAGAGACTTCTGTTTCTTTTTTTAGTGCTTTCCTTCATTCTCCTTCCCTCTCCCCACTCTCTGAAACGTCTAGATCTTCAGGTGTAAGAGCACGTGAATCACACATGCCATTCATTCAATGATCTGCATCCATGGGGGCAGTTTCATCTGTTTCCCCCCACATCCTGCCCTGTCCTTCCCTCCTGCCAAACAGCAATCAGCCCTCTTTATCTTAGCAACTTTGTTTTTCTTTTTTCTCTGGCATTTCCTGCCCACTGGGGAGTCCTAATTGAGCCAAGAGTTGGAGCTGAGATGAAAGTGTTTTTTCCTCCCAGAGGTCTGGGTATGGGTTGGGTGTGAAATGACCAGTAACTGGGCACAGCCTGGGGGTGGTCCTGCCTCTATCATTACACAATTCAGAAATTTAATCAAGATCTAAATCTAAAACCATTCCCCTTTGGAGTGACCTGCCCAGCTTTCTCTTTGTCATTTGATTTCTAAATCTTTCTTTAGTATACTAGAAGAGTGGGACTGGCCATTAGTCACAAATGTCGATTATCACCCTGTAAGTGATGTCACATAACTAACTGCATCTCCTTTAACTTCACCACAGCCTAGCTGGGGAGGTGGATTGTTACCTCTCTTTTACAGAAGATGAAGATGAGGCTCAAAGGACAGACACCAAGCCAGGCTGGGACTCTGATGAGACCTCAGTGGACTCTGCGCATGCTCTGCCACATAACCTTGGCATTTACCTCCACACTCCAAAGACGCCACTTAGAACATCTGCATGTCTGGCAAACCAGAAGTACCAGAGAGCTGAAGGAGCAGCCCTCCACAAATGACAACAGGGTAGGGCATAAGAACCCAGCTTCCTCGTCCTCAGTTGAGATGGCTCTACAGCATGCGCCACACCAACTCCTAAGGGTCCCCAGCAGGATAGGACTCCAGGTGTCCACAGTGGTAACTGGCTTGGTAACAGCCCTTTACTGGCTTTCTTTCTTTCCTTATCTCACTTTCTCACCCCCATGAATGTTTCCTGGGATCATCTCCCCAAAACAATCTGCATCCACATCTATGTCTCAGGGTCCGCTTAAGCAAAACTCAAGCTAGGACAAATCACTTCAATTTGTTGCTCTAATTTCTGGCCCTGCAGTGGTAGCAACAACAGCAGTAGTTGAGGGGAGCAGTAGTAGGGGAGCAGGGCTCCCCTAGAGCCTCCATCGAGGTGGGTTCCAAGTAGAATGACCTGCCCTCAAAGAAAGTACTCATCTCACTACTGACCACTGTGGGATGGGTGAGGTGTGCTCGTGAAAGGGCAATGGAGAGAATATGGCACTGTAAGTCAGGACACCCGGTATGAGATAGTGAAAAATACTTCGCAAAAACCCAGGTTCATAGTGCGTTTATTCAACTTTTAAAAAACGTGTGCTTTTCAGTTGCTAATCCTAGCTGAGTGATCGCAGGCAAACCACTTAAGCACTCCGTATTGTTCACCCATCCATTCACTCCTCAGACATTTCTAAAGCTGCGTGGCAGGTACCGTGCTAGGTGCACAGATGTAGAGATGTCTCTGCTCTCTGGGAGCTCCCAGGCTGGAGGCGCAGACCCACAACTCAAGGCACAGCAAGGAGCGCATGGAGGGACCTCCCATAAATCGGACCGAGCAGCAGTAAACAGAATTCCTTGTAATGGTATTTGACAGCTGATGAAGCACATTTACAATGATTTATTCAGCATGTGTTTATTGAGCTTCCATGCCAGGGACTCTTCCAGGTGCTGGGAACACAATAATTAACAGGGAAGACACACTTCTGTTCCCTGGAGCATGGAGTGTGTAGGTTAGACAAGTAAACAGGAAATTTCCATAGTCACACCTCTCCCTCACAATACCCATGTGAAGTACACAGGGCTGAGACTCTGCTCTCGATTTATAATTTAGGAGACTGAGTTCCATAGAAGAGTGGTGACTTGCTCAAAGTCACAGTTAGATCATGGTGGCACCAGGACCCCACAAAGGTCCCACCCCAACTCCAAACCATTGGCTTTCCAGAGACAAATGTTACAAATGTTACCCTAATCAGAGTTAGAATAAAGGAAGCCAGGGGGACCTCAGAAGGTGTGAGGAAGATGGGGGAGGTGGCCCTGAATGCCCCAGCAATGCCCCCCAAGCAGCAGATCTAGCAGCAAATAGACAACTTTTGGAGAAAGAGCTTGGAACTCTCTGGCCACAAATCAATCAGGAGGGTCTTCATTTTTCACATTAAATCCCTTCCACTGTCTCCAGCCCCTTCAGAAAGGCTTGCCTCAGGTTTCCTCAGACACTGATTCATTTATTCTTGGAGGAAATAACCCATCCTTGGGTTCCTTTGTGATCCTACCTCCCTCCATGGCTCCCATCTACTTCCTTCAAGCCTAGAAATAAGAAGACTGCAGGGGATAAAAATGAGCCTGCAGATAGGCTGCCGCTGATCTGAATGTCCCATATTGAAATCTTCCCTTGAAACATGGCTTTGGGGGCGGTAGAGACAGGTTGCCAAAGCTTCTGATAAAATACAAACAGCTGTGGGAGGTGGCTTTAACCGGAAATGTGAAGGGGAGTCATGAATAATCTGGCTTTTCATCAAGCAGAGCCAGATGTTGGGGCTGGTGGAGGAGGGCTCATAGGGAGCAGGAATGACAGATTAGCAAACTCTTTTCTAGGAGTAGGAGGCACAGGTTTCCAGGTACAGTGGGAAAATCTCATGCCAGGGTCAAGGGAATGACCTTGGGTACATTCTGTCTAGGCAGCCAAAATCCTTAGCTAGAGAAGCCCAATAACCACCTTGGGGGCTCTGCATTCAATTCTACTCTGTGTGCAGGGGTGGGGGTGGGAGGTGGACCTTCCCATACCAACAAACAATAGGGTCTCTGCAAATATAATCAAGTTAAATGACATCATACTGGATTCAGTTCAGTTCAGTTCAGTCGCTCAGTCGTGTCCAACTCTTTGCAACCCCATGAATCGCAGCACGCCAGGCCTCCCTGTCCATCACCAACTCCCGGAGTTCACTCAGACTCACGTCCATCGAGTCGGTGATGCCATCCAGCCATCTCATCCTCTGTCATCCCCTTCTCCTCCTGCCCCCAATCCCTCCCAGCATCAGAGTCTTTTCCAATGAGTCAACTCTTCGCATGAGGTGGCCAAAGTACTGGAGTTTCAGCTTTAGCATCATTCCTTCCAAAGAAATCCCATACTGGATTAGAGTGGAATATAATCCAGTGACTGGTGGCCTTAGCAGAAGAGGGAAATGTAGACAGAAAGCCAGGCCAAGTGATGACAGAGGCAGAGACTGGAGTAATGCAGGTCCAAGCCAAAGAAAGCCAAGGATTCACCACCAGAAGCTAGAAAGAGCCAAGGCAGGATTCTTCCTTAGAGCAGTCAGAGGGAGCACGGCCTTGCCAACACTTAGATTTCAGACTTCCAGCCTCCAGAAATGTGAAAGAGTAAATAAATTTCTAAGCCACCCAGTTTGTGGTACACATTGTTACAGCAAACCCAAGAAAGTAATACAGAGATATGAATAAATAAATATAGTTACTCATGTTTTTAAAACTAAATAATGGAACAACTAATTACTGTTGGCTGATCTAGGAATGACATCTTAGAATGACTGGGGGGACTTGACCCTGTGCCATGTGTCTCTGACAGGCTTAACCAGGCATGTTCCCAAGCACGAATGAGTAGGCAGAAATAGCCAAGAAGCCTTAATGACTGGGTTTGAAACTGGCACACCATTGCTTCTGCTTCATTCTATTGACCAAAGATAGACACAAGACCAGCCCAGATTCAAAGGCAAGTAAAACAAACTTAACTTCTTTAGAGAAAGACTGAAAAGACACATGGCAATAGGGTGTGTATGCAGAAACACATAGAGTGAACAATTCAAGCCATTAAAGCAGTCTACCCCACCAAAATATATAGAGGAATGAAGCAAGTGAGTCATTATATTCATGTTTTTATGATAAAATTTCAGAATAAGAGGCAAGAGACAAACCCAGTAAGATGCAAACACAAAAACCCAGGATGTTAAGGATAAATTCTCTCATAAACATTTTGAAACAACAGTATGCTGCTGCTGCTGCTGCTGCTCCTAAGTCGCTTCAGTTGTGTCTGACTCTGTGTGACCCCAAAGACAGCAGCTCACCAGGCTCCCCCATCCCTGGGATTCTCCAGGCAAGAACACTGGAGTGGATTGCCATTTCCTTCTCCAATGCATGAAAGTGAAAAGTGAAAGGGAAGTCGCTCAGTCGTGTCTGACTCTTAGCAACCCCATGGACTGCAGCCTACCAGGCTCCTCTGTCCATGGGATTCTCCAGGCAGGAGTACTGGAGTGGGGTGCCATTGCCTTCTCCGAAACAACAGTATAAACTCTAACAAAGAGAAAAACAGATTTTATTTTTTATTTAATTTTTAAGAAATACCATATTTTAAAAAATTTTCTAAGAAATATGTATCTCTCAGCTCTGTTCAAAAAGACCTAGAAGCCTACTGTATAGCACAAGGAATTATATTCAATATTCTGTGATAAATCATAATAGAAAAGAATATAAAAAAAGAATGCCTCAGTTCAGTTCAGTTCAGTTGCTCAGTCGTGTCCGACTCTTTGTGACCCCATGAATTGCAGCATGCCAGACCTCCCTGTCCATCACCAACTCCTGGAGTTTGTTCAAACTCATGTCCATAGAGTCGGTGATGCCATCCAGCCATCTCATCCTCTGTCATCCCCTTCTCCTCCTGCCCCCAATCTCTCCCAGCATCAGGGTCTTTTCCAATGAGCCAACTCTTTGCATCAAGTGGCCAAAAGTATTGGAGTTTCAGCTTCAATATCAGTCCTTCCAAAGAACACCTAGGACTAATCTCCTTTAGAATGGACTGGTTGGATCTCCTTGTAGTCCAAGGGACTCTCAAGAGTCTTCTCCAACACCACAGTTCAAAAGCATCAATTCTTCAGTGCTCAGCTTTCTTCACAGTCCAACTCTCACATCCATACATGACCACTGGAAAAACCATAGCCTTGACTAGACGGACCTTTGTTGGCAAAGTAATGTCTCTGCTTTTCAATATGCTTTCTAGGTTGGTCATAACTTTTCTTCCAAGGAGTAAGCATCTTTTAATTTCATGGCTGCAATCACCATCTGCAGTGATTTTGGAGCCCCCCAAAAATAAAGTCTGACACTGTTTCCACTGTTTCCCCATTTATTTCCCATGAAGTGATGGGACCAGATGCCATGATCTTCATTTTCTGAATGTTGAGCTTTAAGCCAACTTTTTCACTCTCCGCTTTCACTTTCATCAAGAGGCTTTTGAGTTCCTCTTCACTTTCTGCCATAAGGGTGGTGTCATCTGCATATCTGAGGTTATTGATATTTCTCCCGGCAATCTTGATTCCAGCTTGTGCTTCTTCCAGCCCAGCGTTTCTCATGATGTACTCTGCATAGAAGTTAAATAAGCAGGGTGACAATATACAGCCTTGACGTACTCCTTTTCCTATTTGGAACCAGTCTGTTGTTCCATGTCCAGTTCTAACTGTTGCTTCCTGACCTGCATATAGGTTCCTCAAGAGGCAGGTCAGGTGCTCTGGTATATATGTGTATAAATGAATTACTTTGCCATACAGCAGAGATTGGCACAATGTTGTAAATCAATTATACTTCAATTTAAAAATTAATAAAATTTTTTTTAAATTTTATTTTATTTTTAAACTTTACATAATTGTATTAGTTTTGCCAAATATCAAAATGAATCCGCCACAGGCATACATGTGTTCCCCATCCTGAACCCTCCTCCCTCCTCCCTCCCCACACCATCCCTCTGGGTTGTCCCAGTGCACCAGCCCCAAGCATCCAGTATCGCGCATCGAACTTGGACTGGCAACTCGTTTCTTACATGATATTCTACATGTTTCAATGTCACTCTCCCAAATCTTCCCACCCTCTCCCTCTCCCACAGAGTCCATAAGACTGTTCTATACATCAGTGTCTCTTTTGCTGTCTCATACACCAGGTTATTGTTACCATCTTTCTAAATTCCATATATATGCGTTAGTATACTGTATTTCTGTTTTTCCTTCTGGCTTACTTCACTCTGTATAATAGGCTCCAGTTTCATCCACCTCATTAGAACTGATTCAAATGTATTCTTTTTAATGGCTGAGTAATACTCCATTGTGTATATGTACCACAGCTTTCTTATCCATTCATCTGCTGATGGACATCTAGGTTGCTTCCATGTCCTGGCTATTATAAACAGTGCTGCGATGAACATTGGGGTACACGTGTCTCTTTCCCTTCTGGTTTCCTCAGTGTGTATGCCCAGCAGTGGGATTGCTGGATCATAAGGCAGTTCTATTTCCAGTTTTTTAAGGAATCTCCACACTGTTCTCCATAGTGGCTGTACTAGTTTGCATTCCCACCAACAGTGTAAGAGGGTTCCCTTTTCTCCACACCCTCTCCAGCACTTATTATTTGTAGACTTTTGGATCGCAGCCATTCTGACTGGTGTGAAATGGTACCTCATAGTGGTTTTGATTTGCATTTCTCTGATAATGAGTGATGTTGAGCATCTTTTCATGTGTTTGTTAGCCATCTGTATGTCTTCTTTGGAGAAATGTCTATTTAGTTCTTTGGCCCATTTTTTGATTGGGTCATTTATTTTTCTGGAGTTGAGCTGTAGGAGTTGCTTGTATATTTTTGAGATGAGTTGTTTGTCAGTTGCTTCATTTGCTATTATTTTCTCCCATTCTGAAGGCTGTCTTTTCACCTTGCTAATAGTTTCCTTTGATGTGCAGAAGCTTTTAAGGTTAATTAGGTCCCATTTGTTTATTTTTGCTTTTATTTCCAATATTCTGGGAGGTGGGTCATAGAGGATCCTGCTGTGATGTATGTCGGAGAGTGTTTTGCCTATGTTCTCCTCTAGGAGTTTTATAGTTTCTGGTCTTATGTTTAGATCTTTAATCCATTTTGAGTTTATTTTTGTGTATGGTGTTAGAAAGTGTTCGGAAATCTGGTCAACCACGTGTAAAAGAAAAATTAATAAAATTTTTAAAAAACCTAGAAGCAATGCCAAGTCTGTAGCAAGGAGGACTGCTACTATTCATGCTGTTCCTACTAAAAGGAACCAAGACTAATTGGAGAAATGGGTAATTCCAGTCTGGAGCTGGAAATATACATGATAAGCCCAAGTCTTCTTATCTGAAACCAATGACAACTCTTAAAGACTTCAAAAAGACATAGCAGTCAACATGATCAGGCCCCACTAGCCAATGGTGGGAAAATATGAGTATCAAAAAAATAGTCAGAGCAGTGGACTATAACATGTCAAATGTAACAAATCAAAGAGTTCATATTTATACTTTAAAATAAAAAACTCATCATTTGTCACCTTTGGAGGTTTTGGGGACACTAAATCATTCTTCTAAAAATTATTAAATAAAAAGAAAAAAGTCAATGAAACATTTATCCTGCCTTTCTTGTAAAAATTGTATTCAGGTTAACCACATTAATTATGGTTAACCACATTAATTGAAGAATCATAGGTAATAATTTCAGATGAATTTACTGAAATAGAAAACCACCATCCTTCTAACTCATGATAAAATAATGAATCTAGGTGACCATTACGCTTTTTGTTTCATTATCAATCTTAACTTCAATAAAAGTGGGACAAACAAATATCATGTCCCCCTGATACTGTATAACATAAGTTTCAATGTATTCATTAAAGAATGTGAAACAGGATCTATCTTTACTTGTGTAACCCTAGAAGCAGACCCTGAAACTAGGATTCATTTTAAGCAGCTTAGTTGGGAAGTGACCCCAGAAAACTCAGTAATGGGGTGGGTAGGAGAGACAGGTATTACCCAACCTCACTGGGGAACAATGGACAGTGTAGAATACATTTCAGAGTTATCCCAATTGAGGGATGAGGAAGCTGGGGACTTTATTCACCAACACATGGCTCATTGGTTGAAGACTGTGGAACCCTATACCAAGGTCACAGGTGCAAGGCCTTGGATGAAGGCCACAAATGTGGAGCCCCTCACTAAGGTCAGCTCTGGAACTGCCTGAGTCATAGCAATGGTTGCCATGAGTCCCCCTCATCTAAACCAGTCAGCTTCCTGACCCCATTCCCTGGTGGCTCAGATGGTAAAGAGTCTGCCTGCAATGTGGGAGACCTGGGTTCGATCCCTGAGTTGGACGATCCACTGGAGAAGGAAATGGCAACCAGCTCCAGTGTTCTTGCCTGGAAAATCCCATGGATGAAGGAGCCTGGCAGGCTATAGTCCATGGGATTGCAAAGAGTTGGAAATGACTGAGCGACTTCACTTTCACCTTCATAGCACCCTAACCAATCACCTAATGCCACTCTTCCAGGAGGAATTTTCTTTGTCTTGAGGCTGTAAAAATCAGCTACTCAATGGCACCCCACTCCAGTACTCTTGCCTGGAAAATCCCATGGACGGAGGAGCCTGGAAGGCTGCAGTCCATGGGGTCGCTGAGGGTCGGACACGACTGAGTGGCTTCACCTTCACTTTTCACTTTCATGTATTGGAGAAGGAAATGGCAACCCACTCCAGTGTTCTTGCCTGGAGAATCCTAGGGACGGGGGAGCCTGGTGGGCTGCCGTCTTTGGGTTCGCACAGAGTCGGACACAACTGAAGCGACTTAGTAGTAGTAACCCATGAAAGGGGTAAGCTCTCCCTGGTCTGTCAGGAGGTTAGCCTGCTGTGCTTCAGCACCCTCGTTATCTCTGCTTTTTGTTCTAAATACACTCACTCCTTTTTGACTCTGTGTCTGGAAATTCTTCCTCAAATTAATGGCTTTAAAAAATGGGGGAGAAAAGACTTGTGGTTGCCAGGGGGTGGTGGGAGAGGGATAGAATGGGAGTTTGGGGTTAGTGGATGAAAACTATTACATATAGAATGGGTGAACAACAAGGTCCTACTGTGTAGCACAGGTAGCTATATTCAATATTCTGTGACAAACCATAGTAGAAAAGAATAAAAGACAGAATATAGATATAGATTGATATACATATATATATAAACTGAATCACTTTGCTGTACAGCAAAAACTAACATTGTAAATCAACTATATTTCTATTTTAAAAAAACCCAGGGGAGTGGTATAGATTAAAAGAAGACTTAAGATTTGTAACAACCAAATACAATGTGTAAACTATGGATCCTCATTTACATAAAAGAACTGTAAAAAGACATTTTTGCTAGGATCAGAAAAAAATTGAGCATAGACTAACTATTAGATGATATGAAGACATGATTGTTAATTTAATTGACTGTGATTCAGGAATGGTGGCAATTAAGTCATTATCTGTTAGAGATTTTTAAAACAGCTGAAGCAAATATGGCAAAATGTTTGCATTTATTAAATACAGGTGATGAGTGTATGGAAATTTATTATACCAGTACACCTACTTTTCCATCTGTCCAAAGTTTTATAAGAGGGAAAAAGGGGAAGGAGGAGGGGGAGAAAGAGTGAGGGGGAGGGAGACACCAGACTACCTGGGTTTGAATCTTGGCTTTGGGACTTTCTAGCTGAGTAAAACTGAATCAGTTCAGTTCAGTCGCTCAGTCATGTCTGACTGCAAGCCCGTGAACCGAAGCACACTAAGCCTCCCTGTCCATCACCAACTCCGGGAGTTCACCCAGACTCATGTCCATCGAGTCAGTGATGCCATCCAGCCATCTCATCCTCTGTCATCCCCTTCTCCTCCTGCCCCCAATCCCTCCCAGCATCAGAGTCTTTTCCAGTGAGTCAACTCTTCGCATGAGGTGGCCAAAGTACTGGAGTTTCAGCTTTAGCATCATTCCTTCCAAAGAAATCCCAGGGCTGATCTCCTTCAGAATGGACTGGTTGGATCTCCTTGCAGTCCAAGGGACTTTCAAGCATCTTCTCCAACACCACAGTTCAAAAGCATCCATTCTTCGGTGCTCAGTTTTCTTCACAGTCCAACTCTCACATCCATACATGACCACTGGAAAAACCATAGCCTTGACTAGACGGACCTTTGTTGGCAAAATAATGTCTCTGCTTTTGAATATGCTATCTAGGTTGGTCATAACTTTTCTTCCAAGGAGTAAGCGTCTTTTAATTTCATGGCTGCAGTCACCATCTGCAGTGATTTTGGAGCCCAAGACGATAAAGTCTGACACTGTTTCCACATCTATTTGCCATGAAGTGATGGGACCAGATGCCATGATCTTCGTCTTCTGAATGTTGAGCTGTAAGCCAACTTTTTCACTCTCCTCTTTCACTTTCCTCAAGAGGCTTTTGAGTTCCTCTTCACTTTCTGCCATAAGGGTGGTGTCATCTGCATATCTGAGGTTATTGATATTTCTCCTGGCAATCTTGATTCCAGCTTGTGCTTCATCCAGCCCAGTGTTTCTCATGATGTACTCTGCATAGAAGTTAAATAAGCAGGGTGACAATATACAGCCTTGACGTACTCCTTTTCCTATTTGGAACCAGTCTGTTGTTCCATGTCCAGTTCTAACTGTTGCTTCCTGACCTGCATATAGGTTTCTCAAGAGGCAGGTCAGGTGGTCTGGTATGCCCATCTCTTTCAGAATTTCCCACAGTTTATTGTGATCCACACAGTCAAAGGCTTTGGCATAGTCAATAAAGCAGAAATAGATGTTTTTCTGGAACTCTCTTGCTTTTTCCATGATCCAGCGGATGTTGGCAATTTGATCTCTGGTTCCTTTGCCTTTTCTAAAACCAGCTTGAACATCAGGAAGTTCACGGTTCACATATTATTGAAGCCTGGCTTGGAGAATTTTGAGCATTACTTTACTTTAACTCTTTTCATGTTTTCCATCTGCAAAGTAGTCCAGTAATAGTGCCTAATTCATAAGGTTGGAATTCATAAGGATTAAGCAGTTAATATCAGTAAAGTGCTTAGAACAGTGCTCAGTAGAATTAGCTATCAGTATTCCACTGGGAGAGAAGTCCAATGTAGTACATGCTGGGAATGTTGACCTCTGGACCAATCAAGTGTAATTTGGGGGTGAGGCTCAGTACACATGCGGCAGCAGCTCTCTGGAATGGCTAAGTTAAGAGGAAACAGCGCTCAGGGAATGGTTATCTCAAGAGAAGGAAAGTGGGGACTTCCCTGGTGGCCCAGTGGTTAAGGCTTCGCCTTCCAATGCATGGCATGTGGGTTCAATCCCTGGTCAGGGAGCTGAGATCCCACATGCCTTGCAGCCAAAAAACTAAACCACAAAGCAAAAGCAATACCATAACAAATTCAATAAAGACTTAAAAATGGTCAACAAAAAAGTTAATTTAAAAAAAAAAACACAGAGAGAGAAGGAAAGTGTAGTACTGGGCAGATGAAACATTTGCAGAGGAGGTGCGCTTCACCACCAGGAAAGACGCAGAAGATACTCACCAGTGCACTGTGGGAGGGAAGGTGAAGCAGAGCCCAAGGTTTCTGGAGTGTCCCCTGGAGAGCACCAGGGAGAGAAGTGGGGAAGCAAAGGCTAGTATTTCTTTCTCTGCAACTGCCACAGGGGAGTCTGGGGGCTGGGCATCAGGTGCAGGATATACTCAGGAGTGAGGCCCTACTGGTGACTGTCGCTGTGAATGGCTGTAAGTGAGGCCCCTCATGCTGCTTCTAATGACTCGTTCTGCAAGACGAGTGGTGTACACATTTCAAAAAGCATATAAGACCAACTGTATATCTTCCTGCTTCCTCTAGAGCCTCTGAAACCAAAGGAGGCATTAATGCCCCACCCTGAAAAAGAGGTTTATGTTTTAGTTCCTCCCCAGCACACTCAAGACACTTAGTCCAAGTGAGAATAGCTTTTGTAGAATGCCTTTAGAGTAATCTGGTCTCCTCTCCCTTTCTCAGGGGTCCTGGCAGGTGGAAAGCCCTTTGCTAGGTTCTGGGGAGAAAACTTACTAACACTCCCTCACACAGCCTGCTGGGCTCTTAAGAGAATTCTTCGGCAAGGGGAGGCAACTGCTGCTGTTTTTTCTCACCTTTCATCCCAAACTGACCATTTTCAGTCTCTCCTGGACTTGAGCGCCTTCTGGGTGAGCACCAGCCTTGATACACACATTTCCAGGAGTTTGGGAATGAATAGAACAGTGTGGGACAATGGCAAGAAGTGTGACTTTGCAGTTGGACAAACTGGTTTCAAGTCTTAGCTCTGCCTCCTAATTGCTTATTTACTCATTTGTTAATTTATTTATTTTGCTTGGAAAAGTTACTTAACCCCTCTGAGCCTGTTTTCTTATTTGTAAAATGGGAATAATAATGAAACCTTGACTCCCCATGGCTTCTGTGAGATCAAGTGAGATAACGGGAGAGCAGAGGAGCTCTTTTCAAAATTTAATTTTATGCAAAGCCCCAATACAAAACAGATTGCTTACATGAATACCTGTGGTTGTTCACATAATTTATATGAATCCATAGTTTTACATTTTATAAAAATATATGTGCTTTATAAGTTAAGGTTTATAATATTAATACACATTTAGTGTCAATTAATCTATGACAAAGGAAGCAGAAAAGAAGAAAGAAGAAAGCACAGTCTTTTCAGTAAGTGGTGCTGGGAAAACTGGACAGCTGCACATAAAAGAATGAAATTAGAACATTCTCTAATATCACATATAAAAATAAACTCAAAATAGGTTAAAGACCTAAATATAAGACTGGATACTATAAAACTCCCAGAGGAAAACATGGGAAGAACACTCTTTGACATAGATTGAAGTAATATTTTTTTGGATACCTCTTCTAAAGTAAAAGAAATAAAAGCAAAAACAAATAGAACCTTATTAAACTTACAACCTTTTGCACAGCAAAGGAAATCATCGACAAAACCAAAAGACAACCTACTGAATGGGAGAAAATATTTGCAAGTGATATGACTGATAAGGGATTTATATCCAGCATATATAAATAGCTCATATAGCTCAACATTAAAAAACAAACAACCCAGTTTTAAAGTAGGCAGAACCGTGAAGAAAAGCTACAGGGCTCAAAACAGCCTGGAGTTAAAACTCCCCTCCAGATCCTCCCCACTATTCCATGCAAAATAAAGAACTCTCACCCGAAGAAAAAAAATGGACATTAAGGTTGATTACATCGAGCTCCCAGCCAGTCCAGCCTCTGGCCCATCTCCAAAATTCCTTGCCCCAGCCATTTAAAAGGCCCCCTTAAGACAGTAGATTTCCACATATATGCCTATATATACTTACTCTTTTCTTGGGTTAGTGCAGCAGCTCACTAATCTGACTGCTGCCCCTTCTCGCCTCATTAAAGGTGATCTGTTCCTGTAAAGTGCCGGTCTCGTTCTTTTTCTGAATCTTGCCTTCTCTAATTCCCTTACCCTACAAACCCAATAGATTTTTTCCAAAGAGGAAATGCAGTTGACAACAGGGATATGAAAAGATGCTCAACGTGGCTAATAATCAGGAAGATGAAATCAAAATCACCCTGAGATATCACCTCACACCTGTCAGATGGCTATTATCAAAAGTCTGCAAATAACAAAATGTAGGCAAGGATGTGAAGAAAAAGAAATACTTACACACTCTTGATGCAGATGCAAACTGGGGTATCCACTGTGGAAAACAGTTATGAAGGTGTCTCAAAAGACTAAAAATAGAACTAACATAGACCCAGCAATTCCACTTCTGGGTATATATCTCCCCAAACCCCCAAACCACTAATTAAAAAAGATACATGCACCTCAATGTTCATAGCAGCATTACTTACAATTGCCAAGACATGGAAACAACCTGTGTCCATCAGTAGATGAATGGATAAAGAAGATATAATATATATACAATGGAATACTACTCGGCTATTAAAAAAGCCATTTGTACCAACATGGATGGACTTGGAGGGCATTATGCTAAGCGAAATAAATCAGACAGAGAAAGATCAATACTGTATGATATTGCCCATATGTGGAATCTAAAAAACACAACAAACTATAATGAATATTAGTGAATATAACATAAAACTACTTAATATAATGTGAAACTAGTGAATATAATATAAAAGATACAAACACAGATATAGAGAACAAACTAATGATTACCAGTGGGGGAAGGGGCAATATATGAGTGGGTGTAAGATAAGTTCAAGGATGTATTGTACATTTTGCAATAACTTTGTAAATGGAAAATAACCTTTAAAAATTTTATAAACCTCTAAAAACTTTTAAATAAAAATTTTAAATTTTTATTATTAATAATTTTTATTTATTATTAATTTTTATTTTAAAATTAAAAATATTTATATTAACTTATTAAAGTCAATAACTATAATAATCAAGAGATATCTGTGATGAATAGAAAGATTTTAAATTGAGATATTGGGCAATAGTTGCAATCTCATGTATCCTGTTTATTTCTCAACTTTATTTTGTCACACAGAATAAAAATCTTAATTCACAAACATTAGTAGTTGTAAATAGCAGGAGTGTTGCAAATCTAGGGATTTTAGGGTCCTCTTTAAATTTCTTATTACAGAAGTCTCAAAGAAGAGTAAAGAGGATTTTCCTTCAAATAGAATCAATGTAACAATTTGCAATAGCAGCTTAAATTGATGGGTGGACCCAGTCTGTTCTGAGGAAGCCAGCAGACAACTGAGGTGTGGTGAGAAGAGACTAAACTCAGAATAAGGAGTCCCTTGGCCTCCAGGTGGTGTTGGTGGCAAAGTATCCAACCGCCAACACAAAGGAAGCGAGACATGGGTTTGATCCCCGAATTGGGAAAATCCCCTGGAGCAGGAAATGGCAACCCACTCAGTATTCTTGCCTGGAAAATTCAATGGACAGAGGAGTCTGGAGGGCTACAAGCCACTGGGTTGCAAGAGCTGGACATGACTGAGTACACAGGAGCCCCTTCACAGGGAGACCGAACAAGACACCTGGCCTCTTAGAGCCGAGGTTTTCTCATCTGTAAATGGATGCAGTAACTTGCAGGTTGTGGCAAGGATTTTACAAAACTATGTATGTAGAGTACCTAATGCTGAACCTCAAAAACTATGACTTAATCTCAAGTTTGGGGTTAGCAGATGCAAACTCTTATATATAGAGTGGATAAGCAACAAAGTCCTACCGTATAGCTTTGTTGTTTAGTCGCCAAGTCCTGTCAGGCTCTTGTGACTCCATGGACTTTAGCCCGTCAGCCTCTTCTGTCCATAGGATTTCCCAGGCACAGGGAACTATATTCAATATTCTGTGATAATGGAAAAGAATATAAAAAATAACGTGTATATATATCAATTCAGTTCAGTCTCTCAGTCGTGTCCAACTCTTTGTGACCCCAAGGACTGCACCCCGCTGGGCCTCCCTGTACATCACCAACTTCTGGAGTTTACATGCAATTGAATTACTTTGCTGTACAGTAGAAATTAACACATTATAAATCAATTATATTTCAATTAAAAAAATATTGGAACATCCTGGTGGTCCAGTGGCTAAGACTCCCAATGCAGGGGCCCAGGTTCAACCCCTGCTCAGGGAACTAGATCCCGCATGCCACAACTAAGAGTTCCCCTGCTGCAACTAAGGATCCCACATGCTGCAACAAAGATCTGGCACAGCCAAATAAATAAATTAAAATAAATTAAAAACAAAAAAAGTACCTTTAAAAATCATTACTTGTACCAAGATATACCCCAATAGGACACAAAGCCTTTGAAATATACTAACAGATACCAGGAGTAGGGGAATGAGGAAAGTGTGAGGAAGTACATAAGAAGACTAAGGTCACTATCTAAGACATCGTGGCTATCCAGTCAATAGGATCTAGTATTATTTCACTTCTGAGAGTTGAAAGGGACCTAAGGAGTCATCTAAGCAGACCTAGGACAGAAGAACTGCTCAAATGACTCACAGACTTATGAGGAATCATGTGCTGATGTTTAGCCAGTGAGTTTGAAGATGATCTGCTGTACAGAAAAAGTTAACTGATACAAAATATAATGGGCATCTTTCATTCTTGCCTCCCTAGCATCCATTTTCCTTTTATGTTTACAAGTACCCATTTTTCTTCTACCAACTGCAGTCCCTGTGATTGTGGGAGGGCAGTCTATTGTAGTTCATAGATAGATATTTGAACCAGGCTTGGCCAATCAGAGCATTGCGTCTGGGGCTGACACCACTGGCAAACCTCAACTCCCATTCCCAATCCCCTTCTCCCTAACCCACTTCAGTTAGAGAGTCTGGAAGAGCAAAATATTTTTCCCAGCCTTCCTTAAAAGTAGGAGTAGTTTTGTAATCCAGTTATGGCCCATAGGGGCTTCCCTGGTGGCTCAGCAGTAAAGAACCTGCCTGCAATGCAGAAGACCCAGGTTCAATCCCTGGGTTGGAAAAATCCTCTGGAGGAGGGCATGGAAACCCACTTCAGTATTCTTGCCTGGAGAATCCCATGGACAAAGGAGCCTAGCAGGCTATGGTCCACAGGGTTGCAAAGAGCTGGACACGACTGAAGCAACTGAGCATGCGTGAACGTTTGGCCCATAAATTTTAGACAGAAGAAATCTGCCAGGAACTTTGGGGAAAGCTTTTTCTTTTCTCATAGAGGAACATTTGATATTAATGCCTTGTCTTCTCTTCTTATTGCTTCGAACCTGCCTGTGACTTTTGGAGCTGCAGCAGACATTTTAAAACCATGAGGCAAAGGTTAAGAACATTTTCAAATGTCAATCCATTGCTGAACCACTAAATAAACAGTGGCAATTGTTCACACGTACTAATACACAAAAAACAAATAGAAAAGCTGCCTATTTTTTAAACCTCTTATCTTTGTGCTGGTAGTCAAGTTCTCTGTTGCTTACAGCTAAATGCATTTCTAACAGAGCATCTTAACTAACGACAATAATTATCAAAGCCATAAAGAAAATAGAGATCACTATGGATTACTAATGATTTTTATAGTCTTCTTTGTAAGTTTCAGTATTTTAAATAAGCTTTTAGTAGGCATGTATTTACTTGGTAATCTGAGGGGGAAATGAAGATTGAAATAATTAGAAAGCAATAAACCAAACTTTCAAGACCCAAAGGCTAGAAGCAGCCTGATCCATAGTCAGGAGTCAGTTTCAGGTGGTGCCGATGCTTAAGTCGCTTCAGTCGTGTCCGACTCTGTGCGACCCCATAGACGGCAGTCCACAAGGCTCCCCCGTCCCTGGGATTCTCCAGGCAAGAACACTGGAGTGGGTTGCCATTTCCTTCTCCAATGCATGAAAGTGAAAAGCGAAAGTGAAGTCGCTTAGTCATGTCTGACTCTTAGCGACCCCATGGACTGCAGCCCATCAGGCTCCTTGTCCATGGGATTTTCCAGGCAAGAGTGCTGGAGTGGGATGCCATTGCCTTCTCCATCAGTTTTAGATGTAACCTTATTTAATAAGTGGAGATAACATTTCCTAAGTATCTACTTCATATGGATATTGTTAGGATTAAATAAGACAACGTTTATAAATGTACCTGGTGTAAATAAAGATTCACTTTTTGTGCTTCCTATTAAAGCAGAAGTTAGATATAAGAGACTGGGGGTCAGTGGGTATAGGAATGAAAGACTGGGGATAAGAGCCTGAACAGCTACCCTGAGATCACACCCCATACTCCTAGCGCCTATTGCACCTCATTCTGGGTAGTCTCTGCTGTCTCTGAAGCAGACAGCCCAGCCCACTTCATGAGCCTCTTTGAAAAGGGAAATGCCACTCCAGCTCCATCTTTAGTCTCACTGTCTCTGGGATCAGATCCTTTAGTTGTTGATACTTGGTCTTTTTCACCTTCATGAAGTATGTGTATCCTTAAGGTAATTTTACAGAATTCACAAAGTTACTCCCTTTCCCCCTGCCATCCCTGAAGCATTTTTCTGGCCTCTGTAGCTCTGTGTCTGTATCTCTCTTCCACCCTCGTCTTTCTCCCTCTCTGGAGGCTAATTAGCATTCGCAGATATGTTCTTTATAGCTATATCTTCAATGTTTAAAAAATGTGAATGGCAAGTGAGGTTTCTAGTCTAAAGTTTCTCCTTTGAAGTCTTTTAACAAGTCACCAGGGACTGATGAAGGCGTAGAAGTGATGTCTAGAATACTGAGACAGGATCTGAGAGCGGTGTGATCTGAGAGGTGATGAAGGGTGCCGTGTCCACAATTCTCAGACAAACCTTGAGCAATCCCCTCTGAGGCTTCCTCCCAAGCTTTCTGGAGACCTCTGCAAGAAGGATGGAGAATGCAGACTTCACCTCCAGAGAGATCACGGCCACACAGATTCTCAGAGCTCCACTGACACAGAGCTACATTCCACACGCTCACTCTTTTCCACACCAAGCACTTACCCTGCCCCCAACATGTCACATGTAGGTCTGTGCTCACACTCAGTCCCCAAACCAGAGATATACAACAGCTATGTGCTGTGTGCTACACACTGTTCTCAAATCATTATACAAATTGTATGCAGTAGGAGTTATTAACTGCCTTTTCCTGGATGAGGACACAGGCTCAGAAATGTGAAGTCACAGAACTGGTAAACTGCAGTGTGTGCTTGTGTGTGCTTATTCACTGAGCTGTGTCTGACTCTGCAACACCATGGACTGTAGCATGGGTTTCCTAGGTGGCGCTAGTGGTAAAGAACCCACCTGTCTTTGCAGGAGATGGAAAAGATGTGGGTTCAATCCCTGGGTCAGGAAGGAATATCGCTTGGAGAAGGGCATAGCAAGCCACTCCAGTATTCTTGCCTGATAATCCCGTGGTCAGGGGAGCATGGCAAACTACAGTCCATAGCATCACAAAAAGGTGGACATGACTGAAGTGACTTAGCACGCACGCACAGGGTGTAGCATGTAGGCTCCTCTGTCCATGGGATTTTTCAGGCAAGAGTGCTGGAGTGGGTTGCCATTTCCTTCTCCAGGGGATCTTCCCGACTCACTAGACCCTAATCTCAAGTTGGTCTGGATCTTCCGCTGTGCTGCATTGCCTTCTGGCTCAAAGCTGGGCTCTAATACAAATTAGTTAGTGTAAAGAACACTCAAGCTTATAGGTCTTGATGGGAAGAAGCCGTTTTTTTTCTGTCAGACAATTTGATTTTCTGCAGAAAGGAAGCCTGGGGCTTAAATAAACTTCATCAATGTTTTCTCTCTCTCCCTCCTCCTCCTCTTAATATTTGCTGGAATTGAATTTTAAATGAAAAATAAGCTTTAACCATTCACTTAATTAGTCACTAGAAATCATTTCAGTCAAATGGCAGAGAAAATATCCAGAGAGAAATGCGGAGCTGAGCCATTTCCTTGAGCCTTGTGTCCAGCCTGGGAGCAGCTCCTACAGTATCCATGGAGCAGGAATCTCCACGACTTCAGAGGAGCCACAGCCTCCAGCAGCTGGCAGCAGCTGCATTAAACATAAGTCAATGTGGTTTCCTCCAGCTCCAGACTTGAGGAAAGTCATCATTCAGAGATGAAGGAACAGACATAATTATTTGATTCATTTTCTAATAAACTGAAGTTTAAAATTATTAGAGGAAGGAGAAACACATCTAACATGTTTTTAACACCTAGTCTCCCACAGCTACCCCTCTGCAAACCCTAGAATGGAAGAATAGAAAGGCATCTATTAACGTGGGCTGTTAGAGGAAGGTCTCCTGTGACGCTAATCATACTCATCACATGCAGACCATCACATACATACACATACACACACACATACTTCAAAAAGACATGCAGAGCCTTGGGCATATTCCTCAGAACATGGCAGCAATTCAACAAGCATTTATAAGATTAGACTCCATCTGTAAGAAAGACAGAAAATAAAATGAAAGCAAACAAAAATCCATTTTTGTTGGATAAACAGACAAATGATCAAATAAATATTTGTTCCTGTAACAGATACATATTGAGCAACTGTTACATGCCAGGCACAGTGTTTGGAGGCCGGAGCTATACAGCAAGCAATAAATGGTAAATAAAGCACAGCCCCTGGCCTCAGTGTGCTTAGGTCCTGTTGGGAGAGAAAAACAGGTAAACAGGCAACTTCAAACCGCTGTGACAGATGCTGCGATCTCAACTCTGTTCAGGCTTACATTCTACCTTCTTGTCCCTAGATTGATTTACAAATCACACACAGTCCCAAGGAAAATCCCAGCAGGGCTTTTCGTAGAAATTGACAAGCTGACTTACAAAATTCATATGGAAAAGTACAGGACCTGGAATAGCCTGGAATAGCCGAACAACTTGAAAAAGAAGAACGAAACTGAAAAACCAACCTGATTTCAATACTTACTATTCAACTAAGGCAATCAAGACACTGTGGTCTTGGCATCAAATGCGCCTGGGAGGTGGAATGTGAGCGGTCATTGAGAGAAGAGATTACATAGGCGGGCCATGCCATAGTCTGGGATTCTGTTCTGTTTCTGTCTCCAGCCAGCTGTGTCTCTGTGCTTCAGAGCAGGGGAAAATAAGATAGTGGCTAGCTGGAGAAGACTTTTGAGAGTCCCTTGGACAGCAAAGAGGTCTAGGCAGTCAATCCTAAAGGGAATCAACCCTGCATATTCATTGGAAGGACTGATGCTGAAGCTGAAACTCTAATGCTTTGGCCATCTGATGCAAAGAGATGACTCATTGAAAAAGACTCTTGATGCCAGGAAAGATTGAGGGCAGGAGGAGAACGGGGAGACGGAGGATGAGATGGCTAGATAGCATCATTGACTCAATGGACATGAGTTTGAGGAAACTCTGGGAGATAGTGAAGGATGGAAGCCTGGTGTTCTGCAGTCCATAGGGTCGCAAAGAGTCAGACACGACTGAACAACAACAGTGTCTTCTCACAGCTCTGAGAGGCCATGTCTCTGAATCGGGCCAACTGTAAGGGGGCACAGTTATGGTCTACACCATCAACCTCTCTGTGCTGCTGTATCCTCGCCTGCACTGTGGGGATAAGTGCCGTACCTCCTAGGGCTAGGGTGGTGGTGGGATTAAACAGTTGCTGTAAGTCAAGTGCTTAGAACAGTGGTTACCAACTTTCTCACTCCCATCGCATCTGCTCTGAGTCCATCTTTCCTTTCTTCTGATCTGGCCAGTGCCCAATCCCCTCCACCCTGATTTGTCTTTCCCCAAGAATCAGGCCAGGAAGACGGGGAAGGAGAGGGAGAAGAGGACGGAGTGAGGAAGGGTAAAGAAAAGAAGGGGGTTAGGGAATGGAGATTTCCTTTCCTTTCCCTTTTTTTGGGGCATGGGGTGGGGGTGGGGCAGACTTTCACACCGGGTCTTAGATCCATTCCAACCTGCACTTTGGTGGAGAGAAATATTACTGTGTTGTAATCCTTCTGTATTAGGCAAGTTCCTTATCCTCAAGGTCATGCCACCAGATGCTAGCCCAGCTCAGCCTCACTCTAAGTTCAAGCCTTTTCTACCTTCCCACCCCAGGAACCAACTGGGAGTGTCCATCCCCCAACCCCTACCCCACGCCAACTCCCTTTGGAGGGTGTATGTCCTACCCCATCCCGGCAGGCAGCTCTCTCCACTTTCTCCTTATCCTCTGCTCCCCAGGCCTAACTGCCCCAGCAGCCTGACAAACCTCTCTGCACTAAAGCAGCCTTGTTTGCTTCACTTCTTCCCGACATTTCTGTCAACTTCTCTACATCCAATGTTTGATATTCTCTGACGTCTTCTGACCAAGATGACGTCAGAGAATATAAAATATTGGATGTTTGATATTCAAGGACAAGGATTAAATTGTTAGTCGGCAAATTACAATGTTCACTGAGTTTGTGACTTTGGTAAATGTCACCAGTGGAATCCACCCATCGCCCTTCCAGTCCCTATCCCAGATTAATGAAGTGGGGGAGCAGAAGGGCAGTGGTGGGGTCTCCCATCAGCTGGAGGGGTTGACTGCTCTAAGTGCCTCCCCGAGCTCAGGGTTGGGTGTTGCGCAGGTGAGCAGGGGCACCTGGAGCTCTGTGTCCTTTGCTGTACTAAGTTGCTTCAGTCGTGTCCGACTCTATGCGACCCTATGGACTGTATGTGGCCCGCCAGGCTCCTCTAGGCAAGAATACTGGAGTGGGTTGCTATGCCCTCCTCCAAGAGATCTTCCCAACCCAGGGATCGTCTCTTACGTTGCCTGCATTGGCGAGGCGGGTTCTTTACCCCTAGCGCCACCTGGGTGTTGACTGTAATTACAGGCACAGTGACATTTCAGAGGCTGAGCCTGCCTGTTTACCTGTTTCAGGTTTAATGGTTTCTACATCTTCCCACCAGAGTTTACTTTCTTCTCTCCTCTCTAATCATCAGAATAAGATGATGGGGGCTTCCCTGGTGGTTCAGTGGTAAAGATTCCTACGCTCCCATGAGTACCCCTCTTCCTGTGCCATGTGAGTGACCCTAGGGAGGGAAAGAAAAGAGGTCCTTCTTCTTCCCAGGTCCTCCTGGTCTGACAGGGGACAAATGCTTACCTCTAAGCACACATCTAAGGACCCAGAGGCCATGCAGGAGTGTATACAGTAGATATTGGGCCAGCATGTGTTGGAGGGCAGCATCAACCCAGGACACTAGCCTGGTGTGGCGGGGTGGAGGGCGGGATGCTGGAGGAAGAGGGGGCATGGGAGGGATGAGGAGGCTCAGGTAGGATGAATGGGGGAGCTCTGCTGCATCTGCATCTCCCATAATGACATGTGGGCCAGAGATTAATTTCTCCTCAAAGGAAACTCACTCTTAGAGCCTTCATCTGTGTTAATTTCAGAGCAATTTAGCTTTCCCTGATCCAGGGACAGGAGGAAATACAGCAGGACAGCAACCCAAATGCGGTATTTATTCTTTGGCACACAACACCCTGCCTTCAGCCCATGTTCCCACCCTACCTTCTCCCATCCCAGGAGATCAGAACAGCAAATGTTTCTTTCATGCCAGTTGCCCTATACAGACTCATGTGTTCCTTGTAACACCACAGTGAACATACTATTAGTAACTCTACATTGTGTGTGTGCTTAGTCGATCAATCGTGTCCAACTCTTTGCAACTCCATGGATCATAGCCCGCCAGGCTCCTCTGTCCATGGGGATTCTCCAGGCAAGAATACTGGAGTGGATTGCCGTGCCCTCCTCCAGAGGATCTTCCCAACCCAGGGATCGAACCCAAGTCTCCCCCATTGCAGGCAGATTCTTTACCTAATCTGAGCCACACAGTGAGGTTAAGTAATTTTCCCAAAGGCTTTCAGCTAATAATTGATGGGACCTGGTTCAAAACCTAGAGACCTGATTTCAAGGTCACAGTCTGAACCACTGGGCATCACAGCCTCTTGGATGAGCCACAGTCTGTTTTCTCTACATAGAGCAGTCACAGCAAAGGCCTCTCTGGAAGCCTGGGGCCTAGGCAGTTCTAGGAACCCTTGTCAGGGGCTGGTGGAGGCCAGGGTTTGGTTCGAGGCACTCTGAGTGACAAGTACAAAAGTGGAGGGGGACTGTCTATAACAACATAAATGGGAAAAGAATTGGAAAAAGGTGTACTTTGCTGTACACCTGAAACTAATGCAACATTATTAATCAACTATACTCCAATATAAAATTTAAAAAATATATTTTAAAGGATGTTATGACCAACCTAGATAGCATATTCAAAAGCAGAGACATTACTTTGCCAACAAAGGTCCATCTAGTCAAGGCTGTGGTTTTTCCTGTGGTCATGTATGGATGTGAGAGTTGGACTGTGAAGAAGGCTGAGTGCCGAAGAATAGATGCTTTTGAACTGTGGTGTTGGAGAAGACTCTTGAGAGTCCCTTGGACTGCAAGGAGATCCAACCAGTCCATTCTGAAGGAGATCAGCCCTGGGGTTTCTTTGGAAGGAATGATGCTAAAGCTGAAACTCCAGTACTTTGGCCACCTCATGCGAAGGGTTGACTCATTGGAAAAGACTCTGATGCTGGGAGGGATTGGGGGCAGGAGGAGAAGGGGATGACAGAGGATGAGATGGCTGGATGGCATCACTGACTCAATGGACGTGAGTCTGGGTGAACTCCGGGAGTTGGTGATGGACAGGGAGGCCTGGCGTGCTGCGATTCATGGGGTCGCAAAGAGTCGGACATGACTGAGTGACTGATCTGATCTGATCTGATCTAAGGGACCTGGAGCAAGTGAACTAAGAACCACCAGCAGCTGTGAGGCGCCAACCATGGGAAATCAGCCTAGAGGAGTTATAAGAGCCCTTCCTTTTGGCTTTCACTTCTCAGAGAGGACTCTCAGTCCAGAGCACAACTGATCTACCCAAGGTTGCCCAACACAGGGACAAGGATGACTCTGGGCAATGTGGCTCTGGGCTGCCATGATCCTCTCTGACTTCTGCTCGCATTCCCACTGCTCTCTCTGCACCTCTTGGTACTTCCCTTCCCTAGAGAGTAGCTCTGCCAAATGGGACAGCTGTCCTTTCTGCCTTCCAGTCTCCACCCTGAACCACTTTGACTGCTCAGAGCAATGAGGCTGACTGAGATCTGAGATGCCTGGCAGGCTGGGAGGTTAAAGAAGAGTGAAGCTGCAGCCAGACCAACCTACTGAGAGGCTTGGCAGGACCTCAGCCCAGGAGGCCTTGGAACTTGGGGATCCGAGAGAGAATCACATTACAAGTGGAATACCTTGGGTTCCTTGGTCTAAGTTGACTTAAAGTTCAGGTCTGTGGTTTTCACAAGACTCAGGTCTGCAGCTATGCCCAAGGCCCTGATGACTGAGCACCAGGTTATGGATCCAGCCACTTATAATAGCTATGGTTTGTGAATGAGTTCTATTCCTTTATCTGAATGATAGGATTATAATAATTCTTTTCTCAAAGAAGAATAGGTCCTGACACTGATTTTGGAAAATGATAAGTCCTCTCCTTTCCATCCTTCTCCATGTCAATCTCTCTCTCCCCTTCCTTATTCCCACTGGCCTGTCAACCAAGAGTTAGTCAGCTTGTGATCCTTTATACCCAAGTATATAGAACTTCCTCAGCCCACTGCCCTCTCTCCCTGACCCACACTGTTGTGAAGACAAAAAGGACAAAGCACATAGAAATGCTTTGACCATGGCCAGGTGTCTTGTAAACATTAAATGCATGTCCAAATCTGTATAAAGCCTTTTCTACAGAGTGTCAGGAAATCCACGAGTTCTTCAATCTTTGTCTTCCCTGCCAGAGGAGTGGGAAGACTAGATCGCCTGCCATGGACTGAACTGTACCCCCATAAAATTCATCTGTTAAAATTTTCCACAGAGTGGCATAGGCATCCAGCTGGTTTCCCCTAGATGAGTGATCCAAGGGAGAAGGTGAAAGCCAATGCTTTTATGACTTAATATAAGTTATACTCCCTGATTTCTGCACTACTGCTATGAACTTGTGTTCCCCCAAAATTTATATATTGAAGCCATAATCCTCAATGTAATGATATTTGGAAGTAGAGTCTTTGGGAGGTAATTCAGTCCTGAGGGTAGAGCCTTCATGAAAGAGATTAGTGCCCTGATAAGAAGAGACACAAGAGAGATGATACCTCTCTCTTGTGTCACATGAGGATATAGCAAGAAGGCATCCATCTTCAAACCAGGAAGAGGATCCTCATCAGGAACTGAATTGACTGGCACCTTTGTCTTGGCCTATCCAGCCTCCAAAACCGAGAAATAAATTTCTGCTGTTTAAGCCACACAGTCTATGATATTTTCGTTTCAGCAGCCCAAACAAGACAAATGTGATATTGGTTGCACAGATCAGTCATATTCTATATGAAAGAGGGGGCCTAAATAAAAAAGGTTTTCATTAGGTGCCATATTAAATGCAGGCTACCACAAGGTAATTTAACAGGGAAAGGATAGTCTATTCAATGAATAGTGCCTGAATAGTGCCAGAATAGTGGGATCAGTTCAGTTCAGTCGTTCAGTCATGTCCGACTCTTTGCGATCCCATAAACCGCAGCACGCCAGGCCTCCCTGTCCATCACCAACTCCCGGAGTCCACCCAAACCCATGTCCATTGAGTCGGTGATGCCATCCAACCATCTCATCCTCTGTCGTCCCCTTCTCCTCCTGCCCTCAATCCCTTCCAGCATCAGGGTCTTTTCAAATGAGTCAGCACTTTGCATCAGGTGGCCAAAGGACTGGAGTTTCAGCTTCAACATCAGTCCTTCCAATGAACACCCAGGACTGATCTCCTTTAGGATGGACTGGTTGGATCTCATTGCAGTCCAAGGGACTCTCAAGAGTCTTCTCCAACACCACAGTTCAAAAGCATCAGTTCTTCGGCGCTCAGCTTTCTTTATAGTCCAACTCTCACATCCATACATCACCACTGGAAAAACCATAGCCTTGACTAGACAGAGCTTTATTGTCAAAGTAATGTCTCTGCTTTTTAATATGCTGTCTAGGTTGGTCATAACTTTCCTTCCAAGGAGTAAGCGTCTTTTAATTTCATGGCTGCAATCACCATCTGCAGTGATTTTGGAGCCCAGAAAAATAAAGTCAGCCACTGTTTCCACTGTTTCCCCATACAGAAAAAAATGAACCTCAACTCCTCATACCACATTTAACTTGAAATGAACTATAAAGCTAAAACTCTTGTGTTTAGGATAGGATAACAAAGGAGAAAATCTGTGCAGCCTTGCATAACGTAAAGATTTCTTAAGGAAGACCCCAAAATCACAAGCCATGAAAGAAAATACTGGTCATTGGACTTCATAAAAAATGAGACACTCTTTGAAACATAATTAATAAAATGTAAGACTCACCTGGTGGTACAGTGGATAAAGATCGGTTTGCCAATGTAGGGGACACCTACATTGGTTTGATCCCCAGTCAGGGAAAACCCCACATGCCTCGGAGCAACTAAGCCTGTGCACCGCAACTATTGAGACCATGTGCCATAACTACTGAAGCCTGTGTGCCTAGAGCTTGTGCTCCACAATGAGAAGCCACCGCAGTGAGAAACCTGTGCACCTCAATAAAGAGCAGCCTCTGCTCACTGCAACTAGAGAAAACCCTCACGCAGCAATGAAGATCCAACACAGCCAAAATAAATTAATTAATTAAAAAAAAAGAAAGTGTAAAGGCAAGCCACATAAGAAAATATATGCAAAACATAACAGAAAAAGGATTTATACCTGAAATACATAAAGAACTTTTACAGCTCAATAATATAAAACAAATAACCTGAAAAAAAAATAAACAAAAGATTTGAACAGACCTTACACTAAAGAAGTATATGACTTTTTAAAAACATGAACACATGAAAAGTTGTTCAATATCATAAGTTATTAGAGAAACGAAATTTTAAAATGCAATGAGATACAACTGGACATTTACTAGATAACTAAAATTTAAAAGACTAACAATACCAAATGCTGGTGAATTTGTGGAGATGATTGGAACTTTGATATACTATTGGTTATAGTGTAAAACGATTCAACCACTTTGGAAAAACAGTTCAACACTTTCTTATAAAATTAAAAATTCACTTTTCATATAACCTAGGAATTCCATTTCTAGATATTTACCTAGAAAAGTGAAGTTATATATCCACACAGACTTGTTCAAATGTTCGTAACAGCTTAATTCAAAATAACCAAAAACTGGGGAAAAGTCCAATGTCCACGGACAAGAGAAAGGTTAAACAAATTGCAGTGTAACCAGATAACACAACATTACTCAGCAATAAAAAGGAGTAAACAACAGATCCTTCCAACAGTATGGGTTCTCAACAACATTATGCTAAGTATAAGATCAGATCAGATCAGATCAGATCAGTTGCTCAGTCGTGTCAGACTCTTTGCGACCCCATGAATCGCAGCATGCCAGGCCTCCCTGTCCATCACCAACTCCCGGAGTTCACTCACACTCACGTCCATTGAGTCAGTGATGCCATCCAGCCATCTCATCCTCTGTCATCCCCTTCTCCTCCTGCCCCCAATCCCTCCCAGCATCAGAGTCTTTTGATGATGAGTCAACCCTTCGCATGAGGTGGCCAAAGTACTGGAGTTTCAGCTTTAGCATCATTCCTTCCAAAGAAATCCCAGGGCTGATCTCCTTCAGAATGGACTGGTTGGATCTCCTTGCAGTCCAAGGGACTCTCAAGAGTCTTCTCCAACACCACAGCTCAAAAGCATCCATTCTTCGGCGCTCAGCCTTCTTCACAGTCCAAGTCTCACATCCATACATGACCACAGGAAAAACCATAGCCTTTACTACACGAACCTTTGTTGGCAAAGTAATGTCTCTGCTTTTGAATCTGCTATCTAGTATAAGAAGTCATACACAAAACAGTTCATACTGTATGAGTCCATGTATATGAAATTCTCGAAAGTACGAAAATACAAAAATATAATATGTGGTGACAGAAAGTAGTCCAATGGTTGCTTGGAGCCCAGGTATGGGGGTGGGGAGGTGGGGAGAGGGTGGGGCGGGGTGTGGGGGTGGGAAGAGACGTGGCGGGGAGGGTAGCCTGGGGACAGGGGACAAAGGCACTTCTGAGGAGACGGAAGTGCTCTGTATCTTGATCATGATAGGGGGTTAAAAACGTGTTGAACCTCATCAAAAAGTCCACCTAAAACGGATGCTTTTATTATATATAAACTCTACCTCAGTAAAGATGACTTTTAAAAGTAAGGAGGCACAGCATTTAATTGGGCTTCAATTCGAACAGACAGCATCTGTTTCACCTCTCCACTGGCACCCACTAGGCCCTGGTCCTTCCTACCAGGAGACTTCCCACGAGTGCCTCAGCCCGCCATCGGGAGGAGTCCACGGGTTAACAACCCTTGGCAGCTCTGGTGTACTCCCGGGCCGGGAAAGGGAGTGGGCGAGGGCTTTCACTGTTGCATCCTCGGCGGACGTGGGGCTAGTGGTGCCCAGGCCAATCCCGCCGCGAGTGCGGAGCGGGTGTTGCGCGTCCAACCCGAGATGCACACCGCTCAACCGGAACACAGACGTCTCCCGGTACCTGCGCCCGCGACGGCGCGGACGTGGGCGGGACGCAGAGGACTCCAAGCGTCCCCGAGGCCTCGGGATTGCACCGTCGCGTCCCGACACCAGGGTTGCTCTGACTCGGCGGGACGCGAGCAGGACGCTGCCCACCGCGGTCTACCCGGCGCCGGAGGTGTTGGGGGGTGGCGGGTATGGGGGGCGAGGGGGACCGGCAGGAGTCAGGCGGCCCAGCACCGCCTAACGGGGAAGCCGAGTGCGGTTGCCCGAGCGGGTCGTAGGAAGGAGACGCCTCCGCCTCCAGAAGGATACCTGAGAGAGCAGAGCGCCACCTGGGGATGACGCGCTCTGACCCGTTGAGTCCCGCTAGATCAGCCCTGGGATTTCTTTGGAGGGAATGATGCTGAAGCTGAAACTCCAGTACTTTGGCCACCTCATGCGAAGAGTTGACTCATTGGAAAAGACTCTGATGCTGGGAGGGATTGGGGGCAAGAGGAGAAAGGGACGACAGAGGATGAGATGGCTGGATGGCATCACTGACTCGATGGACGTGAGTCTGAGTGAACTCCGGGAGTTTGTGATGGACAGGGAGGCCTGGCGTGCTGCGATTCATGGGGTCGCAAAGAGTCGGACACGACTGAGCGACTGAACTGAACTGAACTGAATCCGCACTGGCCTTCTGTGGTGAGGTCGCCTCTTCGCGGGCCCCCTTCCCGGAGGCAAAGCCCTCACTCGGCACCTGACCTCTACTTAGAGTGGCCAGCAGTCTTCTGGGCCCTCTGCGCTCCACAGCTCGCCCTCTGAGGCAACTCGCAGAGGCTCGCCCTCTCACAATCGCTGCTTGCTGACCGCCTCCTGCAGGTTCAGGGTCTCCAGCAGGGGCACCTGCACATCCTTCCCATTCCGCCACCAGTGCCCGCAGAGACACACCTCCCTCCCCAAATCTTGCACACAACCCTCAGTCTCCCCGACATAACACACACACGACCTTCCCGCCATTATCTCTTGCCCCCGTCCCTCTTTTACATCTTCTAATTGACTGTTGTCTACAATTGCAACCAATTGTTTCTATGTAAACTTAATTAAAAGATTTCCCTGGAAAGATTGTTGATGTTCAATCGGCTTACTAGCAAGCAGCTTAATTTTTAAAAATCAGTGACTAAGAGCAAACAGCATTTGCGCGTCTCATTTACTGGTGGCTGGCTACCCTAAGGGCGCTTGTATAAACAGGGTAAAATCTACCTTCCTGTTCAGAGCGACGGTGAGAACCTCCACCCTCCAGCCTAGAGAGCTGTCCTGAGTATCACACTCACGGAGGAAAATTCAGCATCCCGTCCTCTCGGTCATCAGTGCCTCTAGACTTGGTCTTTGGCTAGTCCTCAGTGCAGGGTGGGAGTTAGCTGCTACTGTGCTGCTGCTCTTGCTGGCTTCCCAGGTGGAGCCAGTGGTAAAGAACCCTCCTGCCAATGCAGGAGAGGTGAGAGATGCAAGTTAGATCTTTGGGTGTGGAAGATCCCCTGGAGGAGTGCAGGGCAACCCACCCCAGTATTCTTGCCTGGAGAATCCCAAGACACAGGAGCCTGGCAGGCTACAGTCCATAGCGGCCCACAGAGTTGGACATGACTTAAGTGACTGAGCACAGCCCAAAAAAGAGACTCCAGGGAAGGGGCTGCAGGCCTGGAGAGGGCAGCATGCTGGTATGCTGGGCTTTTAGTATCTTTCAAGCAGTATATTGGCAGTCATGGCCTTGTGCATGGGGTCAGTGCTGGCGCTGAGATCTCTATGATAGTAGCAGGAAAGAAAAAAGTAAGCATCCATTAGGGAATGGAGAAAGATTTCAGAGTTTGAAAATATACTCCTCTCCCTTCCTCTTCCCCATCTCCTGCACCCAGCCAACCACTGCTTTTGATTCCAAGTGTTATTATTTCTTACCTGGATTATTGCCAAGACTGGTAACTGATTTCCATGTCTGCATATTCACACTGTCATCTGGTCTTACATCTGTCCCTAAAGTGGCAATCTGCCTCTTCCCTTGTCCCTGGGCCCTAGTAAGCTCCTCCATTGTCTTGAACTAGAACTCAAACCACACGGTGTCCAGCTTCTTTCTGAGCTTACCCTTGGCCAACCTTCAGCTGCATTTCTCACCATCTCTACTTACCTGCTATATTCCAGGCACAGCTAGCTATTTACTTGAACTTGTCTCACACTTTCCTCCTTTGCAAATACTTTCGCTCAGCCTTTACTCCTCTTTTCTGTCCAACACACACACACACACACACACCTTTTACATGGTTGATTCCCACGCAACTCTAAAGACTCGGTCCTCAGGATGCCTTCCCTGTGCTGGACCTAGTTTCTCGTCCAGACAGTTCCTCCTGTAGCACAGAGGACACGCCTCTATGATGGCGCTTACTATCCAGTCTGTCCTCTGGCCCCTTTCACCTTCCCTAAGTATTAATTGTAAAGTATTTGGACTCTGAGCAGCTCAGTCCCTGAGGAGATTACAAGAAAACACTTCATGTGTAGTGAAAGGATATGAGCTTTAGAACTAAGTGGACTTGGGTTCAAACTTCCGATTTTCTTGCTGTGCAATTTTTAGCAATTTACTTAACCTCTCTGAATCTTCAGATTCCTTGTCTGTAAAATCAGAATAATAATACCTACCTCATGGAATTATTGTGAGCATTAAATGAGACAATTCATATTAAAAATGTCTGCTCCTCAATTCTCACTTACATGTGCTTTTCCTGGTTCTGACGACCTGGCTAGTGAGACAGCTACTGAAAGGTCCTTAGACATTTTTTCCTCTCTGAGCATCTGCATCTACAGGCAGTTGTTGATAACATTTACCTTACAGGGATTTATGGAGATGAGATGATTCAAGGTATATGAAACCAGTTTATTAAATTAAAATGACATGGTAGGACCCAAGCAGAAAACACTTTTATTCTTTATCATACTTTCACCTTTAACCTTTAACACATGGACTCATTTTTCGTGATTCTGGATGAAACTTCAGGCAGTTTCTGTATATTTTCCTGTTTACCTTCAAGTAGTAAATAGTCCTGATAACTTTCATGAGTGAGAAAATTGAAGAAAATAATTGGTTAATATTTATATTAATACACTCATTAATGTAAGGAAGAAATACTTATAACTACTAGTCTTCATTTCTGTAACGGGTCATGTAGTCAAAGTTGGCATTTTTAACTTCTCTGAAGTTGGCATTTTTAACTTCTCTGCTATCACTCCATATTCCTTTTGCTTTCAGCAAATACCTCATCTAATATAGTCACTGAAAGACACATATATATCATATTTTACTTATGTATAACTAATCTAGGCAGACAAATCAATTTCTAAGTTGGCAGAGCCCAGCTCTGTGAGTTTGGGAAGGAAAAATCCCCCTGGGGATCACTAAGAGTAACAATAAAGGAGCCATTCCCATTCCAGCCCCTTAATTTTCAGACTCATGAATCCCAGCTATGTGAGAAACAGCACTATATATTGGTCACTGATTCAGGGCATATACAGCATCCTGGGGACATTAACTAAGCCCTGCCCAGTGTTGGCACTCAGCTTGTATTGTAACTCTCAAAAAAAAAAAAAAAAAGAAAAGAAACACACCATTCTTTCAGGCCATTTAATTCAAGGTGATCAGACATATAAGACCTATGAATTCTATGATCATGAGCCCTTTACCATATTTATCTCATTTACTTTTAAATGAGTTCCTTGGTCAGACACTATGCTTGGTGGAATGCTGTGAGAATGAACAAGACATTCTAGAAGTCCATAGATGGTAGTTTTGGCAGAAGCAGGTGAGCAAGGAAGGAAAACTCATGTTCAGATCAATAGCGCATGCTGCTAAGTCGCTTCAGTTGTGTCCGACTCTGTGCGACCCCATAGACAGCAGCCCATCAGGCTCCACCATCCCTGGGATTCTCCAGGCAAGAACACTGGAGTGGGTTGCCATTTCCTTCTCCAATGCATGAAAGTGAAAAGTGAAAGTGAAGTCGCTTAGTCGTATCTGACTCTTAGTGACCCCATGGACTGCAGCCTACCAGGCTCCTCCGTCCATAGGATTTTCCAGGCAAGAGTACTGGAGTGGGATGCCATTGCCTTCTCCGATATTAGGTGTCAAAGGATGTCTGCTCCAGTAAAGAAACCATGTCTGGGACAGAAACTGAAAATAGAGTCCGCCTGGTTAAGTTTACGATAACTCACCGTCATTTTCAAGATCTGTCTGTCTTCTATACAGAACAAGCACAGAACAAGAAGTCTTGTTGGCTATATGGTTTCTCTGCAATGACTTGCTCTGCTATCATAGCAGGAAAGAGTAGTCACAGACAATAATAAGCAAATGAACATGGTTATATTCCAATAAAACTTTATTTACAAAGACAGGTGGTGGACCAGATGTGGCCCATGGGCTTTGGTTTGCAGACCCCTGCACTAGGCTCTAAAGAAGCCTTAAGCCATCAAAACTGGCTGCACAGGTCTCCCAAAGACTGATAAGGGCTCCATTCTGTCTCCTCCAAGAAGGACAGAAATCAAGTTTTAATTATTTTGTGTAGTGCTTTGGTGTTTTGATGTTCTTCTGAATGAGTGATCTCAATCCCCCCTTTTATCCCATCTCCCCTCTTTCTGTGTAGACATCTCTAAGTGCTTCCCTTTCTTCTTCATTCTGTCCTTTTGAATTTACAGGGTCAGGCGATTTTAGAGTGAGGCTCTTTCACATTCATCCTTGCTAACATTCTGGCTTCTTTTCAGATCCCTCATCTATACTAGGGTAAGAGGCAATGTACAGTAGGATAAAGAGCACTTGTCTGGATCACTGGGCAGGATCTGCCACCAGCTTGCTGTGTGATTTTGAGCAAATTACCTTACCTCTCTGAGCCTTCCTTTTCTCATCTGTCAAATGAGGGTGTTGGTTAATGATCTCTAAAATCCCTCCTAGCTCTAAGATTGTGATTTTAGAAAGTGGCAGCTTCAACTCCAGCCAACTGTCAGGGGCCATTAATTAGGATGTCACTCACAGACCTTAATGAAACTGCCAGGAGGCCACAGAAATTAGCCAAATGATCTTCTGCAGTTGGCAATCTTCCTTCCAAAGCTGGGTGGATAGAGTTACCAGCCAACTCAGGAAATCTGAGAGCCCATCCCACTTAAGGCAGAAAAGGAACATAAAATGACTCCAGGACCTCTGTGCTCCAGGAAAATTCATTTGCATTCCTATACTGCCATTGAGATAGCTACAACATGTGCACAAATATTGACTTAGTTGGAAGCAGGATCCAAGGGAGCTTCTGTTGGGAGATGGCATGCTTTTCCTTCTCCACCAGATCCTGTTGTATGGGGCTCTCCTGGCCATATAAAGAATACCCCTCAAAGCCCACCAAATAAACATATGAATGGGTCAAGAGGAAATGGAGGCTTTGAGGAGTTAAAAAAATGAATGAGCAAACTCCAGCATGTGCCAAAGGAAAGCAGTCTTCTCTGAAGCAAGGATGAGCAAGGTCAGGGAGGACCAAGGAGCCTGGATGAGGCAGGGGCTGGTGGTGGTTGGCCGCTCAGGTATAGTATCATCCCCCAGCTCACAGCCCAGTGGCTATAGATGAGCAGATGGGCAGGAGACTGAAGCCTTCTCCCTCCCTCCTGGACACAGTCTCAAGGGATGGGAAGGGAGTAGAGAAGCCCACATCCTGGCTTCGAGGAGAGCAGGCTCTTACTCTCCAACTCAGTTAAAGCTGTCTCATTTGTAGCCTAAATAATTCACTCGCCAATCTCTCAAGGAACATTAGAAGAAAAACAAAACCTGACCCAGCCCTCCAGCTCAGGTTCCCACTGCACTGAAGACAGGCCGGGAGGCAGACCCAAGCTTCAGAGATGGCCTGCCTGCAAAGGATCACTGGGGCTGGCAATCTTCCAAAAATTGCCTGGGGCCTGGTTTTGTATAGCCCTTGAACTGAGAATGGTTTTCACATTCTAAAAGGTTTTTTTTTAAAATATCATGAAACAAAATAAACAACAAAGATGAATATGCCACAGAGACTGTCTGTGGCTTGTGAATATTTACTATCCTTTCCAGAAAGTAGGCCAATCCCTTAATTCATTCCAAAACCTTGAAGGAAGCAATGACCACCTTTGATCTACTCTTTGACTACCCCCACCCTTATGACCCCACTGTGTGCAGAGAGATTCAAAGTTGTCAGAATTCTGACAGTAACAGTCTAGCCCAAAGCCAGCATCATTGTTCATCCTGTTACCAAAGCAATGAAAAGGCAAAAAAAAGAAGATAAACCCCTGAGTGGGGTGAATGTTCTTGATTTTCCGACATGGGGAGGGAGGGAGAGAGAGTAGCAGGAAGGGCTGAGACTAACCCCCAACCCTGATTTGTCTTCTCTGAAAGTCAGAATTCAGCACTGTCCCAGCTGGTCTCTACTGACCTTCCCCTCAAGGCCCATCACATCCCACAGTCCTAGTGATCCTAGCCGATCCCAGCTGATGCCAGTAGTCACTGAGGCTGTCTGTGATTTTCTTACTGATGCGACATCCAAGTAATTTGCATCTCTGAGGCCTGTGTATCTGTCATCTCCAAAGTATCTAGGGTGCCAACCTCACTGGCTGACCCTCAGGCCTGGATAGAGTCTTTATCTAGCCCACCAGGGGCTCCCCTGCTGCCCAGAAGGGCCTTAGAAGGAAGAGGACTCTGACCAGCCAGCCCTGGACGCTACCTAGACCCTCTCTTGGAGCCAGAGCCTCTGAGAGGTGCAGACTCCTAAGGACTCCGGAAGAGACAGGTTCGAGAGGACAATGAGGCTGCCAGCTCAGAGTGCCCACCTGTAACTGGACTGTCAGGGGTCTGTTTGGAGGTTTTGGGGCTGAGGGCAGAGTGGAGATCCAGTGGCCCCACATCCTGGTGGGTAGATGTTCTGGATTATTTCAGAGAGGAGTCACCTTCGTAAAAGTTCTTGCTCAGAATCATTTTGCTGTCCGGCCAGTTCTTTGCAGATTCCTGTTCTTGAGCTAAAAACAGCATGGAAGACCCAGGCTGCAATCCTAATATCCAGGCTAAGTGAAAGGTTAGCAGTCTTAGAGATTTAGGAGCCCAAGCTGTGAGACCTTGGGCCAGTCATCTCATCTCTGTGGGACTCAGTTTTGTCATCTGTTAGAATGAGCAAACAAACAAAAACTTGGGGTACCTGGGTGGGGGTCGTTTTACAATCCTGTCCAGCCCATACCCAGCATGCCCAAAGCAGGCAAGGCCCCTGCAGAAGCTTTTCGGGAAAGTTGTTTGGCTTCATCTCGGCTTTCCCTTCCCAAGTCAATTCAGTCCCATTCAAATGAGATACAGCTAGTCAGGCATCAGGGGAGAGTTTTCCTTTAGCAGGTCAGCACTTGCTGGGGATTCAGAGGGACATGAAGTAGGGAAGTAGTGGGTGGTGAATACGACCTCTTGTCTTTGTGCCCTGTGGCTAGAGGGTGGCCGACGAGGTGTGGGAGTCCCCTCCCCAAACCCAACATGCTCACAGCATATGGTCCAGAAACCACAGTCTGCTACCACACACTTTAGTCTAAATTATCGAGAATGCCTTTCGTCAGCTCTTCAACTTGATTGAACATTCCTTAGGGGTAGGGATTGTATCTTGACCTTCTGTCTCCCAGGAGAGCCCAGCATCACAGGTATGTGACTGGAGATGGGCCTGAAGATATGAGGTCTGGATCTGCTCTGAAGTTTGACTGCAATGTCCTGGAAAGAGTCCCACGTACTGGGCACAGGGTATGGGCCCAGGTAAGCAAATCCCAATATTTGCCAGCTGATAACTGGACACCCTTCTCTCATCCGTGGCTCAATCAAGCTGTCGGGTCATGACCCCAAGAGCTATCGTGTCACCTAGAGAACAAGTGATGCAAGAAGGTTAGAGAAGGAAATGCCTGTGCCATCCCAGCATGCCAGAGACTCCCCTGGATATGCAGGTCATGTAGAGGTCATTGCTGCTGCTCCCTTCCCCTGAAGCAGTCCAGACTGGGAAAGCACAGCCTGGTGGCCCAGGCAAACTCAAATCACTCACATGTCACTGCTGTTTTCTTCAGAGTAGCTAACAAATGGCAAGCACAATGATCTACAGGCTACAAACCCAAATCTATGAACTCGTGACCAACGTCAGAAGCTCTGGGGTGGGTCTCTTCTAGTCTTAAACCTACTCAGCATGACTGTGTCCTTGCATGCCCGAAGATAGGAAGCTTGACTTTAGGTCTGGCCACATCTTACTTTGCTGTGGCTCCTGTTCTATGCCCTGTGAAAATGTTGCTCTCTTCAGAACTCCAGAGCTGGCCTTTTCTTCTCTGTTGTCTTGTTTGCATGCTTGTTTGCTGGGTGTGATGGTGAAGAGGGAAGGCAGGAGGCAGAGTTCCGGCCTCCCCCACAGTGTGACTCATCTATACGAATGGCCATGACGGAGTGATACAACTAATCAACTGTGACGCACATGGAACTGCTAAGAGTTCAATACAATTTTAATGACCCCTTGCTCTGTGGGGCGGGCAGCAAGCCATGAAAATAACCACCCTCTCCGGTGGTGTCAGCACAGCAATTCAACCAGAGGAAGGCAGGTGTCAGCTGTAAGGAGTGAATCATGGGAGCGTGGGGTGGGGCCGGTGGCAGGGGCAGGTGGAAAGAATGTCCACTGCAGAGATTCCACTTGGAATTATCTAGGTTATTTCCTCAATTCTCTACTTTGTTCTAAGGACCTGACATTTTCTGGGAGGAAAACTCACTGAAGGCAGAGGGGGAAACCAAGGCTTAAGGAGCAACGGAATCTGCCCAGAAGGACATGCATGCATGCGTGCATGCTAAGTTGCTTCAGTCATGTCTAACTCTTTGCAACCCTGTGGACTGTAGCCTGTCACGCTCCTCTGTCCATGGGATTCTCCAGACAAGAGAATCCTGGAGAGGGTTGCCATTCCCTCCTCCAGGGGATCTTCCCAACCCAGGGATTGAAACTGTACCAGAAGGACACACTGGATTTCAAATCCAGAAGACCTGACTCCAGTCCCTAGAGTCCAGACAGACCCAGCAGAGACTGTCTGGAAATGAGCCCAGAGGGTCTGCTGCTTTCGCTGTGGGAAACCAACATTCTAGATCCCAGGGCTCTGTGCCCCTTTGTCCCACCCACCGTGAAGGCAGAAGAGCAGGGGTGGGATGCAGTGTCCACCCCTGGATACCTTGGTGGTTCTGACTTTGTGTCCACTGCTGCAACTCCACCCTGACAGGTCCGGGAGCACTTTACACTCCTCCCCTGGCAGGCAGGGCTCCATGTGACACCACCACTTCTGCAGGACTATGGAGGCTGTGGGAGCAGGAGGCAGTGAGGGCAGATCTAAGGTCTCTGCATGCAGTGGTAGGGGGTGGGGGGGGCTGGTCTGTGCAGAATGAAGGGCACGTTCCCACACACCCTGGCTCTGAGCCCCGCATTTCTCTTGTCTTTTCCCAACTCTAATCTGCCTGCAAGGCAGTATTCGGGCTGAGGCCTGGGGACACAACCACACCAACCTCAAGCCTACTGACCTTCCATCTCACCAAAGCCAGGGCAGGGTGACGGGGAAGTGGTCTCTCAGGCAACCCTTGACTTGAGCCACCTGGTTAATAGCAGAGAGGCACAGCCTTCTACATACACTCTAGGACAAGTGAGCAAGTGTGCAAGTCATCTGAGGGGGCCACAGGCCAGGAGTGCACAAGTAGGCACGTGTGTGTGAGAGACAGGGAGAGAGCACAAGTGGGCGTGTTTATAGTGCTGCCAAGTGAGCATAAAAAAATAAACATGGGCAGGGCTGCAGGAAAGGCATGAATAGGAAGGAATCCACTGCTGAGTGACGTGTGTTAAAGCTGTTAAAGAATGAGGGTAAAGGCGGGCTTTAGGGTGAGAGGGGTGTGAGAGGCCTGGGAAGGAGCTGCTGGTGAAGAAGTCAGCGTCTGCAGGAATGGGTGTGAAGTGATGAGCCTGCCGGAAGGCTGAGAGGATCCACCTGAGGAAAGGGATCGGTGCCTGTGTCAGGCAGTAGGTGCGGTCGGGAGGGAGGGCACGTGCATGTGACAGCACTTTCCTCATCTCTGGGATGGGGATGGTCACATCTGTGCCCCTCCCCCCAGAGGTGGCCCCTTCATTTGAGACTCCCAGGGTGAAAGCCCTGAGATGGGCATGAAATTGCATCCCCAGCAGATGGCGAAGCCTGGACAGACCTTCTTATCTCTCTGACCAGGCCCTCCCCGCTGGGTCCCAGCCTCTCACTCACCATCCACACAGGAGGGCTTTGCCCGGGTGGTGCCAGCCACCTGGCCGGAAAAGCAAGAGCATTTAACGGTCTGGGAGCGCTCCTCGATGTGGTTCCGGTTACAGCAACGGTGGGTGGCGATCACCTCGCAGGTGCCCTGCTTCACGGGGACTGCAGGGGCCAGCACAGATCCAGATCGGGTGGCCAGCCCAGGCCAGCGGCCCTCCTCCCCTTCCCCGCAACTCCATGTCCTCAGCCCCTCCTCCCAGCTCGGGCAGGGGTAGGTAAGAGATTTCCAATTGCAGGGGAGGAGGAAGTGGATGAAATCTCCCTGCCACGTCCCAGGGCTCCTGTCCTTCCTTCCTCGCCAGTGAGGCCACACTCATCACCCTGGCATTGTCTAGCCCTTGGGCAGGAGAAAGATGGAGTCCACACCAACCCCCACCTCCTGGCCTCCTCCGGGTGAGGCCAAGGGCCTCGGGGCTTACAATGCGTGGGGGAGGATGATCCGCTTACACCAGCTTTAGCTATCCCAGAAGGAAAACCACAGAATTAGGCCAGGAGGCTAGACTTAAGCTCTGACCCGGGGGTGCCTCTCCCTGCAGAACACCTTCCCGGCTGGAAGGGAAGGCGAGAATGGGTCTAGTGGTGCCTTCTCGGGCTGGGATAGCAGAGAGGGCAGAGTTCCTGGGTGAAGAACAGGTGCCAGAACCCCTAGAATCTGAGGGTTTTACTCTGCCTCAGACATCTGCCTGCTGTGGAACAGGGTGGGGTGGTTAGTGTCCAGCTTTCCAGGCATCTTGGAAAACCACATGCCCCCTGGGGTCGGTCCCACCACCTCCTCCAAACCTGTGGGAGTTGGAGGCTGCAAGGAAGCTGAGGCCAGGCAGGTCCACAGCCAGGCCAGGCAAAGTGCCAGCAGCCAGCTGCCCGTGTTCCAGGTCTGCGTGGCCCTCTCACGCATCCTGCAGAAAGAAGCACATGCCCTGCTTGACTCTAGGCAGGAGCCGCCCCCCAGCCACCCAAGTGCCCAGTCCCAGCACTGCTGTGCCACATGGTCTGGGAAGCACAGAGTGGGGCAAGACCCACTTTGTCCCCAGGGAGCTCTCGGCCTAGCACACACTCACTGTAGAAAGTGGTGAGTGCCGGAGTAGGAAAGGGGTGTAGGAAAGGACATGTTCTGCTGGGAATAGCATGGAAAGCTCTGTGGAAGAGATGACACTTAGGAAGTGTCTTAGAGAATGACGTGGACATGGTCCCATGGAGGGCTGTGACATGGGAGGAATAATAATGCCAATTCCCATGTGTTGAGCACCTGACCCACACACTCTGCAACCATGCTCTTGAATCCTTCACAACTGTCCTACAATGTAGAATTATTTGTACCCATTTTACAGATGAGCAAACTGATACTCAAAAAGTCTGGACACAATCTAAATAACCATCAATAAAGGACTGGCTGAATACATTGTGGGCCATGTGTGCAAATACAGTCCCATACAGAACGCTGTTAAAGAATGAGGAGATGCTGTATGTACTGAGGCATGCAATGGTCTCCAAGGATAACCCATCATTTAGGGGGGGAGAAAGCAAAGTGCAGGGTGATGTGTATTCAATGTGTAAAAGGGAGGGATTATATATGTTGCTCAAATATGAGTAAGCTAGCTCACTCTGGAAAATGTACCACAAGACCCTAATAACATTGTTTGCCACCAAGAAGAGAAAGTAGTGGTCTGAGAGTGAGAATGGGTTGACCGAGAAGTAAAGGGGAAAACAGACATTTTTTTCTTCCTATTGCTCTTTAATCTTTTGGATTCTGAACCATAGGAATCTGCTAGCAATTCAACTTAAACAAAAATTAAATATAAAAAGGAAGAGATGGAATGGAGGCTCAGAGAAGTCAAATAACTTGCCCAAGACCAGGCAGCATGTGGATCGAAAAGCCCTGAGCCCAGAAACCTGTGCTGTTCCCACTGGACCACTTTGTTTTTGCTCTCTTCCCCTTTCCTTCTCCTCCTTCATCTTTGTTGGTTCACATCTCCCAAATCTTGCCCAGATAGTGGACTAGAAATGGAGGGAATCCCAGGGAAGCAGAGGCACAGAGCAGCTGGGAGCCACCAAGAGCAGAAGAGACCTGAACCCCCCTTTCTGCTGCACTGCTGGCCCCTTGGGGCATCACTGGGCTCCCTCAGGTGCCAGCTTGGTGCTGGGGACACCAGAGGCCAAACCAGATGCCAGGACTCAGTTGCTCCCATGCTCCTTTTGGCAAGAGTGATTGATCTATGTCTACTCATGCACCCCCCTTACCAACTCCCCCTTGTCAACTCACCTTTTTTGGAATCCTTTAACTTCTGTCTGTTCATCCACTGTCTTCAGACTCTACCTAGACAAGCAGGAGAGATTCTTGTGCTTTGCAAGGGACAGAGGGAGCCTGTGGCCCTCCAGGGGGTGGAAGAGGGCCTGGGTGAGGGCTAGCGGGTGGACTGGGCACTGAAATAGAACCTAATTCTGAGGCTGTTCCCCAAGGTGCCAGGACAGGGGGTGAAGTACCTCCTCTGCCTTGGGAATTTGCTGAGGGCCTTGCAGACTCTGGGAACACGTAGGGTGTTAAGCCTGAAAAGAGAAGCGGGAGATGGTAGGAGGTGTCTACGAACCAACGCTATCACCTCTTTGGTCTTGGGAAGGGGATGAAGGCCAGAGAAGTGTTTCTGAGCAGAATCTGACAGACTGCTGCTGGGGAGAGGCTCCTGAAAATAACAACCCCCGAGGTCCTGAATCCTCTTTGCTGCCCCCTCCCCTCATCCTGCTTCGCACCTGCTTCCTGGACTGCCCAGGAGCTGGCTCAACTCTGCCACCCTCGCCCCCATTCCCCCTCCAGGTTTCTGAGCCCCAGAGGCTTCAGCTCCAAAGGTCTGTTTTAAGACCTCCCCTCTCTCAGCCTCCAAAGGGAGGTGGAACTGGGGCAGGTCAGATGGTGGGGCTCAAGAAGGATGGAGAGCCTCCTGTCGTGGCTCCCCAAGAGTGAGAGCCCAGAAAGGACTGTGGGGGCAGATGGAGGAAGTGGTGCCAAAACCCCCTGGGATAGGTGTTCTCCAAAAGCAAGGAGATTCTAGAAGCACTTCTTTCCTGAGTTGGTATCTCTTCTCCCCGCCCTCTTCGGGAATATTTGTTTTGATAATTACAAAGGCAGCCCCCACATCCCATTTTTCTCTGAGCTGCCACATCCTCCAATCTAACGTTTTCATCTCTCTTAATGAACCTCAAAATCCAAAAGACCTCGGAGTGTATTAGGTGGGTTCTCTGGCATTCTATTCCCTCCCTTAAAGAGAGCTAGAGAGAGAAGCTTCTGGGATTTGTTCTCGGGCTTCCACACAGCTGCCTCAGTTTCCCAGGCTGTTTCCCCCAAGCCCCTGCATGCCAGCATAGGGTTGAGAATGTGAACTACAGGATCCACCTTTCCCCACCTCTCCCGCCCCACGCCGACTCAGTCCTCCCAGTTCTGAGCCCCCAAGTCCGGGACCTACCTGCCCCAGGCGGTGACAGCTGATTCTACCGGCCTGAGGTTCTCTTCACCTCTGAGCCCAGGATGGAGACCCGAAAGGGGGACTGAGGCCAGCTCCGGTGCTGTCTAGTCCGGAGCTCTGTTCCCCTCACCAAGTTGCTGTGTCCCCGAAGCGGTGGGGCTCTGGTCAAAGTGGCATCACGGTCAGGCGGGGCCCGCTCCGGGCACCGGGGAGCTCCGGGCCCGCCCGGCCAGCTCTGCAGAGCTCAGCCGGGGTCCCTCCGATGCTCCCGCCCGCAGGCTGGGGAAGTACGCGGCAGCCGCGCCGCCTCCTTCTCCTCGCCCGAGGCCGCTCTCGCTTCCCCAGCCCAGAGCGGTTGTCGCCTCCGCCTCCCGGACGGCGCTCCGCCCGCCCGGCGGGCACAGCGACCCCTGGCGGTCGAGGCAAGACCAGGGGAAGAGGGGAAGAGAAGCCATTCCCGCAATGCGGTCCCTGATGTAGGCTGGGGTAATTCGGAGAAGTCCCTCAAAACTCTGGACGTCTTAGGGCTTGGGGTGTGGGTGCTGAGTGTGAGGACAGCTCACTCAGAAACTTTGAGCCTTGAAGATTTCCGAACTTGCAACCATTAGTCGTATGTGATTATTTAAATCTAAATATAATTAAGTTTCTCATTTATACTCATGATATTTAAAGTGCTCAGTTGCCACATGTAGCTAGGGACTACTGCATTGGGCAGAAAAGATATAGAACATTCCTAAGTTGCACAAAATCCTATTTGACAATTTCTTCTGGATAGATATGTTATCCCTTCGGTGTTTAAATGTTAAAAATCCAGGAGGAAATAACAAACGATCTCTGCTTCAGGAGTGGTGTCCTCTGGGGCAGGAAGGACCAGGAGAGGTACGAGGGTAGGAGCCCAGAAGGCAGGAGGGCTTTGGTAGGCCTGTGGGTGACCTCAGCTTGGGAACTCTTGAGACCCAGTTTCTTCATCACCATAAAAACCGCAATGTAATTGCCATGTACAGTGTATAATTCATTACAGGTGATCTGAATGTGAAAGTATTAGACAAATGAGAGAGGGAAGTGGTGGTTGGTGTGTGAATTTGTCTCTTAATTGAAGGCTATTCCTCCTAATTAAAGAGGAGTTTCAGGTTGGAGTAATGGGGAGGGGAGAGGCAAGGGGAAGAAGCCCAGTTCTGGACTCTGAGCCACTGCATGTGGCCCAGGACAGAGGGACTTCTCTTAAGGATGCCCAGTTCCCACCCCTAGCCGAGGCCTCGCACACTCCTGGCAGGACCAGCCCCTGAACAGTTCTCAGCAGAGAAGAATATCCCACAAGACTCCTTCTTCCCACTGCATGCCTACTTTTCCCTTTCACTCTGTGCTGCCTTGGGGATGAACAGAGGTGGTGACCTTCTCACCAGGTTCTGGGGCAGTCTGAGGATGGAGGAGGTGTGATGATGCCAGGAATAGCTGGTGAGAGATTCAGGGAGAGGAGATCCTTAGGATTTGGGTATGGTCAGAAGGCTGTTCTGGAGCCCAAGGAAACTGTTGACATCCCTGTTGACCATCTGGTGCTGAAAGTAGGAGGTCTTTGGACCCTGGCTCTGTAGCCCACTTGCAGGCACATCATGATGGATGTTGTGAAGAGCAGGAATTACGGAGCTGAGGGAAAAAAAAAGGAATTACGGAGCTGAGTGACACAGAGAAGCGGTAAGCAAACTGTCCCAGAAACACTGAATAATAAAAATAGCCAGGATGTTGTATTTTTTTCTTCTGTCTTTAGCTTGCTGTGGCTGTTTATGCCATTTATCTGTGAGCTTGTTTCAGTTTTTCTCAAACAGGAGGGAAATATCCTTAGCAGCAGCAGCAAGTCCTTTATCTCCATCTGCCTTGCCACTCTGTGTGCCTTTGGGTCTGACTTTTGTTTTTTCTTTTCTTGTGACTTCTTTTTTATTTCTCTCTGCCCAGGGTGTAGGTGTAATTATAGAAGTCTACCAACCTGAATGACCACTGTGATATTTTTATTTGGAAGCTACCAGGAAAGTCACCCCTTCTGGGGCTATAGGCTAGCCAGGAACAGAGTCGTATTTGGGAAGCACCCACCAGACAGAGTCCAGAAATGGAATAGCCGTCATGAACTGGGTGCCAGTGACCTCTGAGGACTACCCTAACTTGCATTAGGACCTTAAGGGCCTTGTCCCCATTTGAACCATGCATGGGGAAGGAGGTGTCTCTGGAAGCCCAATCAATTGCCAGGCTTAGGGACCATAACTCTTTCAGCAGCCTGTCAGTACCACCCTCCCCTCTCAGGTAGGCACTTAGCCTGGCCTCTGTCTCCCCCCGGTGGCAGTCACAGAAGTTGTTCACCTGGATTGCTCTCAGTCTCTGTGTTAAGAGAAAGAGGGTGGCAGAAAAGGAGCCCCTACTCCTCTGCTCTTCACCCTTCTTCTCTTCACCCTTCTTAACCCTTCTTCTCTGATCTAGATAAATCAGTTTGATTCTTAAGATAGTATCAGTTTAGGTGGTTGGGAAATGGACACAGGCATAAATTTCACACTGGGTTGTTGACCTCCTGGAATAAGTCATGTAAAATAACAGGAACGTCCAAACCTGCCTCATCCATAAAAAGAACATAACAAAAACCTACCTTGCAGGGTTAGTGTGTAGTGTAAAGGGCCTGAAGTAAAGTAAGCGTTTTGCAGAGGGACCATTATGTAGTTAGTCCTCAATAAATGGTAGTCATTGTTGTTATCCTTACTACCTAATTCTTCTGTGGTCAAGGGAGGTTTAAATATGGAAATGTGGGAGGAAATTGTGTCCTGAAAAAAAAGTGGAGTGGCAACCAATCTGACGGATCTAGAGGTGGTCTTCACGGGGAACAGTGTCTCTAGGAATCCAGGAACTTACCCAGCTCCCCAATTCAGGATGACTGGCTCCAGCCTGCCTTGTTACCACCTCCACAGCACCCCAGCAACAGTTCGCTCGCCCTCATTCTCACTCTGGCAGCCCCAGCCAGAGGTGTTATCACACCAGAGCTTCACACCCAGCGGTCCCTGATGGAAGTCATCAGCTCCATCACGCTCTGGGCAGGCTGGCCACAACGAACTGAGGTCGAGGAGATACCACCTTCCCGTCACAATGGGAAAGTTCTAGCTGATGTCTAATCTAGAGTAAGATTTCCTTTTCTCTGTTCCCTCCCTACAACAGCAGACCCTTCTTCCCCTAAAAAACGGAGGCGGGAGAAGCCGGACGGGGTGGGGAGAGGCCACTAGCCCGCAGGGCCGGTCCGGGAGCCGGGAAGATTTGCCCGGGACCCGCCTGGAGGCGGGGAACCAATGGAGGGACCGAACCGGTCGGAGCGAGCACCGCCCCTCGCGAGCCCTAGGGGGCGGGGCCTGCTCTGGGGCGGGGCCACGGCCGAGGGCGGGGCAGGGAGGCAGCAAGCTAAACCGGGTGCGCTCGGCCGTGGCGCACCTGGTGAGCTCTGGGGGCGCCCCGCCTTCGCGCCCCAAGTCGCCAGATCTGCCCAACGCGACCTCGGCGCCACCCGCTGCCCCTCCACAAGCTCCTAGGAGCCCTCCGGCCAGGGCTGGGAGCGGGGGTGCGGCTCCAGCGAGGACAGTAGAGGCTCGAGCAAGCTTCTCCCGACCGACTTTTCTGCAGCTGAGCCCCGGGGGTCTGCGACGCGCCGACGACCACGCTGGCCGGGCTGTGCAAAGCCCTCCGGACACCGGCCGTCGCCTGCCTTGGAGCACGGGCTACGCCGAGTGAGCGCCCCCAGGGGCACCCTAACCAAGATGGGACCCCCTCCCAACCTCCTCCCCACCTCGGCATTCCTGACCCTCGGATGCATCCCCCTCGCCGAGCTCGGTGCCAGGGGGCTCTCTTTTCCCAGGACTTGCTTTCCCTGGGCTTCGGGCCGCACCCGCTCCCAGCCCTTTTCTCAAGTCGGGTGCAGCTTTTTCTCAGGATCTTCTAGCTCGCTGACTGTCCTCATCCGCGCCGCTTCAGAACCTTGTTCTCTCCCAGAGCCGGGAGGGTGAAGGGCCCGTGAACGATGAGTTGGCCAGTTCTCAGTCGCGGCCCCGTAGTTAAGTGGCCAAGAGAGGGGAGGTGTCAAGGGCCGGGGGTCCCTTGTAACATAGGAGATGGCAGCTGGAAAAATTCCTTGGGCTTCCCGACCCCAGCGCCCCAGTTCCCTGTCCCTCTTACCGTTCCCCTCCCCCTCCACACCCAGAAATAGCCCGCGACACCAGGCTGCCGCCGGCTTTCCCAGGGGCGGAAGGTGGGGGGGCGCCCGGGGGAAGCGGGAGGGCCCCCTTGAACACCCTTTGGTGGGTGGACTTGCCCTGGCCATGCAAGGAAGTGGACCCTCGGGCCAGAGCGGTCAGAGTGGCGGGCGGGAGCAGCCGGCTTGCCCCAAGGCCACCTGGGTTTTGTTTGTCTGTCTGTATGCCATGAGGGATCTTAGTTCCCTGACCAGGGATCCGGGACCGGAGGTGAAAGCACCTAACCACCGGACCGCCAGGGAATTCCCATAGGGCCCGTGGATTTTTAATGCATCTGCTGGGAAAGCAGAGCACTTAGGAAGCTGAGGGTGCGGAGGGGCTGAGGGTGGTGGCTGGTGGACCTGTGGCCCCACTATCAGCTCCTTTTACTTCCTATTTGGAAAGAGTTTGGGGTTGTGTGGCTCCAGCACAGTCCGTGGGGTCTTCCACTCCTACCCTATTTCAATTCCTCTTTCCTGATATGGGCTGGAACACTTACTCATTGCCAAAGCAGCAGAAACTGGGACTTCCATGTTAAGACGCCAAGCTTCCAACACAGGGCGCTCGGGTTCCATCCCTGGTTGGGAAACTAAGACCCCACAAGCGGTCAAAAAACAAAAACAAAACAAAAAAACAAAGCAGCAGAAACTTTCACGGATGATTTTAGGATAAAGGTGGGTGTACTCATGAGGGTAGGGTGGGGTCTTGTGGATAGGGCACTAGAACAGTTTGGGGGAAGGCGCACCACGGTGGATGTAGGATCTTGGCAAGCCAAGAATTAAAACCTCCTCCCCTTCATCCAGGCCCTCCCCCAGTGGCACCATCAGGGTGTCCCCTTAGCCAGAGGTGGGAGAACTGAGGTGGGAAAGTGCTGCTGTGGCTGTGGCCTTTCTAGAAGGCGGTGGAGCCTGACACCCAGACTGTACTCCTTGTGACTTGCCCTGCCTCCCTTCTCCTCCTCCCTCTGGCCTGGTTCCCAGGTGGCTGTGACCTTTTTCAGCTTGGCCAGCAAGCCAGAGAGGGTATGTGTGTCTAAGGTGGGAGTTATTCCAGGACCTGGCCTGGTATCCAACCTGATGTGGTCACTCTGGCCTGATAGGGTCATCAACGCTGGCAAGAGCCGGCACAATGAGGACCAGGCTTGCTGTGAAGTGGTGTATGTGGAAGGCCGGAGGAGTGTTTCAGGGGCACCTAGGGAGCCTAGCCGAGGCCAGGTAAGCCCCCCAACCCCCTTCTTAGCCTCCAGAGACACGGGAGACACCTCTCCCCAGGGATTCCAGGCATTTAGTTTTCATCTGAGCCACGCAATACATCCTAAATCACTAGCTTTCTGCCTTATGGCACAGAACCTTTATCTGGCATTGCTCAGATTCTACCATGTCAGTATGAATATTTAGTTTTCCACTTAAAATGTAGATGCTTATGTGTTTATTGATGATTTAAATAATTACCATTGCTTATGTTTGCATCTTTATCCTTTGAGTTTGACTCTTTTGATGCTTTGCTTTTAGACACATTGTAGGCCCTTGGTGAATGAATGAATAAATCTAATTTGCCTTTAATACCAAACTCTGACTTCCTCTCTGATGTTTATATGGATGCCCAGAGTCTTGCTTTTCTCCCTGCATAAAACACACACACACACACACACTCACTCACCTCCAACTTTTCCTTCCCCAGGGACTCTGCTTCTACTACTGGGGTCTGTTTGATGGGCATGCAGGGGGCGGGGCTGCTGAAATGGCCTCCAGGCTTCTGCATCGCCACATTCGGGAGCAGCTAAAAGACCTGGTGGAGATACTCCAGGACCCCTTACCACCTCCCCTCTGCCTCCCGTCCACCCCGGGGGCTCCAGGTTCCTCTGATTCCTCTCAGTTGGTTGGTCCTCAGTCCTGCTGGTCTTCACAGAAGGAAGTGACTCATGAGAGCCTGGTAGTGGGTGCCATTGAGAATGCCTTCCAGCTCATGGTAAGTGGGTGGCCCAGGCCAAGGGCCTGCCAGGCAGACACTCTGGTCAACTATGTATAGGAGTCAGGTGGCCTCAGGAGGTGACTCTGAGAACCCATAACTGCTTCGAAAACCTGAGCAGAACTTGGTTCAGAGGCGGGGAGGGAGGGTGTGTTATACAGATGTCTTTCCTACTCTCCACCAGTGTGGCTTGCCTGGGCCAGTTTATTTCTGCAGATGTGGGCCGGGTGGCTGTGTGTATTGAGTCTCTTCTTCATCCACCCTGCTTTGACCCTTCCTCATTTGGCAGGATGAGCAGATGGCCCGGGAGCGGCGTGGCCACCAAGTGGAAGGGGGCTGCTGTGCACTGGTTGTGGTCTACTTGCTAGGCAAGGTGTACGTGGCCAACGCAGGTGACAGCAGGTATGGGGTGGCAGCTTTTAAAAAGGCTCTGGGCGGGGGCGGGGGGGAGGTGGCAGTCAACTTTCTGGGATGGAGGAATAGAAGAGAATGAAGTGGTGGGTGTTAAAAATCAAAGACTAGATGGGGTCAGGAGGAATCACAGACATAAAGAATGGCTTGAAGTAACTATGAGGGGAAAAAAACGAGGTCTGGGTGAGGGACTCTGAGGGCGGGCCTTGTCTTTTTGGAATTCTTCATGTGAGGGTGCTGAGTAGAGCCAAGTCCAAACCTTTTCTTTCTCTGGGCAGAGCCATCATTGTCCGGAATGGTGAAATCATTCCAATGTCCCGGGAGTTCACCCCGGAGACTGAGCGCCAGCGTCTTCAGCTGCTTGTAAGTAAGAACCAAACCCTCTGCTCCCATTCCTTGTGGAATCTTGTGCCTCTCTGTACTGTCAGGTCCCAAGGACTCTCCCACCCCCACCATACAGACAGACAGCTCCTTACTGGAGCTTACTGGGAAGGCCCCTTCACAGACTAGGGAATACAGGGCTGGGCTGGCGTGGAGGACACAACAGGAAGGAATGTGGGCTGCCCCAAAGCTCCCACTGTGGCCCCCACTGAGGAAGGAAGTGCAGTCAGAGGTGGGGAAAGGAAACAGCAAAGGCCCCTAAGGAACAGGACGGCTTGGTGCTTTAAAGCAATGGCTTAGGAGCTGGGCTGCCAAGGATCAAATCCTGGTTTCAGTACTTTGCTAACTGTGTGATCTTTGACAATTCCCTTAGCTTCTCCACGTATCAGGAGTTCCTACCTTAAAGGCTGTTACGAGGATTAAATGAGTTAATATGTTAATATGAGAACAGTGCATGTTACAGAGTAAACTCCACTTAAAGTAAAAAGTGTTAGTCGTCCAGTCATGTCCAACTCTTTGGGACCCCGTGGACTGTAGCCCACCAGGTTCTTCTGTCCATGGGATTCTCCAGGCAAGAATACTGGAGACGGTTGCCATTTCCTTCTCCAGGGGATCCTCCCAACCCAGGCATTGAACCCAGGTCTCCCACCTGACCCTCCTTAAGGGTCTGCTATAATTAACATCATCTGTACACCAGGATGTCCTGTAAACGTAATGCCCCCCTGGCCCTCTGCTCTCTCTGGTCACTCCCAACCCCAGGGCTTCCTGAAACCAGAGCTGCTGGGTGGTGAATTCACCCACCTCGAGTTCCCCCGCAGAGTTCAGCCTAAGGAGTTGGGGCAGAGGATGCTGTACCGGGACCAGAACATGACTGGCTGGTAACACTTCCCTCAGAGCTGGGGCCCATTTTCATGGCAACGCAACCAGTCCCTGGCCAGCAGCACAGTGGAAGCTGGAGGCCGGGCTAGTCTGGGAGTTGGGGGGTGTGTGCCCCTTCTTAAGGGGTTTGTATAAGGGGTGTGGCTCCTAGGGGAGAGGGGCTTTGATGCCTGGGTGATGCCTCCTCTACTCCCCCTCCCCAGGGCCTACAAAAAGATCGAGCTGGAGGATCTCAGGTTTCCTCTGGTCTGTGGGGAGGGCAAAAAGGTAAACTCCATGGTAGAGGTGGGAGAGGGCAGGAGGACCCATCACAACTTGTCTAGGGAGGTGGAGGTTCTACCTGAGGGTCGGGATGGAGAGGGTCCACGGTCCCAGAGACTCGAGAGAGGGCTAGAGCAGCGCCTCTCCTCATTTTCTTTAGGCTCGAGTGATGGCCACCATTGGGGTGACACGGGGCTTGGGAGACCACAACCTCAGGGTCTGCAGTTCCACGCTGCCCATCAAGCCCTTCCTCTCCTGTTTCCCTGAGGTGAATCACACGGGCGCCGCCTTAGCCATACTCTCCCTCCTCTGGGGGTCTCGGGCTAGCTTTCACCTGAGGTTGCTTTATCCCCAGGCTCCCTCTGCACCCTCTTTCCCCACCAGGTGCGAGTGTATGACCTGACGCAGTACGAGCACTGCCCAGATGACGTGCTAGTCTTGGGAACAGATGGGCTGTGGGACGTCACCAGTGACTGTGAGGTAGCTGCCACTGTGGACAGGGTGCTGTCAGCCTATGAGCCCAATGACCCCAGCAGGTAGGGGTTGTATGGTGGCAAGGGAATGACGATGGGGAAGGAAGGGACAAAGGGAAGCGATGCTGGGAGACCCACATGAGAGCCTGTGTACCCATCTTCCCATAGACATGTTGGTACATGAATATGCACATGTGCTCCTGGCAGGTACACAGCTCTGGCCCAAGCTCTGGTCCTGGGGGCCCGGGGCACACCCCGGGACCGTGGTTGGCGTCTCCCCAACAACAAGCTGGGTTCCGGGGATGATATCTCGGTCTTCGTCATCCCCCTGGGAGGGCCAGGCAGTTACTCCTGAGAGGCTCAAGCCCTGAACCTCCCACCACCATCCCAGCCTCTCCATGCTTATGCCTCTCCCAACCCAAATTCTGAAGTTGTTTCCCTGACCTTCTTTAGTGGCAACTTAACTGAAGAAGGGGTGCCAGTTAGATCTAAAGTTATAGCTCTTGGCAAATAAACCAGATGAATAAAGATGTGTGTCTTTATTTACTTTGACTTAAAACTGAAAGGTAAGGAAAATCTCTTTGGGGTGGTGGAAAGAACGCCAGAAGAGCCCTAAAAAATGTAATGTTCCTAGGATCTTTGCTCTGCTCTTTCCACTCCACACACTCTCATCCTGTTCTGTGGCTTCATCTTAGAGCTTGTGTCTTCCAAGGCAGTCCAGACTTTTCCTGAGCCTTAGACCTACATATCCCCGTGGTCTTCCAAACATCCCCTAGATATCCCACAAGCACTTCAACTCAACATTCCTCTAAATGAATCCATCATTTCTCCCACAAATACATCCTTCTCCTGGCTCTATCTCAGGGGGCACCAGCTCAGCTACTCAAATTAGAATTCTTGGAGCTGATCACCTTTGGTTTCTCTTTCTTCCTCATCAAGCTAATCAATCATAAAGTATTGATGATTAAATATTTAAAAACATATTTCTATTAGGTGGCCCAGTGGTAAAGAATCCACCTGCCAATACAGGAGACGTAAGAGATGTGGCTTCCATCCCTGGGTCCAATCCCTGGGTCAAGAAGAGCCCCTGGAGAAGGAAGGAAATGGCAACCCACTCCAGTATTCTTGCCTGGCAAATCCCATGGACAGAGGAGCCTGATGGGCTACACTCCATGGAGTCGCAAAGAGTCAGACATGACTGAACGACTGAGCACACACACAAAGTCACTACTGTAGTCCTTTAGTATACAAGCCTCCTAACTCATCTGCTGATTTTATTTCCAAGCCACTTCCCTGTTTACCCAGTAAAGATTACACACAGCAGCCAAGGAGCCGTTTCTACCATGTGAATCTAAGTTGGTGATTCCTCTGAGAGAGCACTTTAGTGCTCCTTATGGCACCTAGACCAAAGCTGACACTCAGCTGTTGATGGGGCCACTGCTTCCTTCTCCAGTCCTGTCTTTCTCCACCACCACCCTCTTGGGATTTCCACAACTCTGTGGGTCTAGAGTAGCTCCAACACATTTAAAATCAATGCATCGCTGCAACTTGAACACTTCTGTTCTTCCACAGCCATGCATGCCCGCCCTACAGCACTCGACTCTTGTACTGTAACTGTCTATATGAGGACTTGGTACAGAGTAGCTGTGAAGTCGCAGGGGGTTGAAAGTCCTGCTGTTTGGGTCCTGGTGCCAAATCCAACCAAGAAGTCTGCAATCTCTCTGAGCCTCAACTTGCTTTTTGGAAAAATGGGCATTACAGTACTACCTCATGAGGTGGTTATAGGACTAAAGTAGTTCATGTATGCATAGCCCGATCTATGTAATAAGGGTTCAATAGCTATTACCTATCTTTAATTTGTCTGTATTCTGAAAAAAAAAAAATTTGTCTGTATTCTGAATTTAGATCACAAGTTCTTTGAAGATAGAAACTGATCTGAATTGAGTAAATAGCTAGGTCTATTGAGCCAGTTAAGAGGATTGGGACCAAACTGCTGTGGACCTCAGTTTCCTCATTTAGCAGATGTGTGGGTTGCTTGTCAGATGTTTAAAGTCTGTATGACTTGCAACATTCATTCATTCAGCAGATATTTGTTGAAAACCTATTATGTGCCACACATTGTGCCAGAAAGTGAGAAGGGACAGATTGAAGGATCACAGTGGGCAGCAGGGAGAGAGACCAGCTTTGGAGCCAGACAGGCCTGACTCTCTGAGATTTTGCTCTGCCATGTACATATTGCAAAATTTGGACAAGTCACTGAACTTCTGAGCCTCAGCTTCCTTACAGGTAAAAGGGGATGTGTATACTTAACCTAAAAATCTGTGATGACTATTAAAAGCTATGTAGTGTACCCTGCACAAGCTAATAAAATATAAGTACCCACTCCAGTGTTCTTGCCTGGAGAATCCCAGGGACTGGAGCCTCGTGGGCTGCCGTCTATGGGGTCGCACAGAGTCAGACACGACTCAAGCGACTTAGCAGCAGCAGCAGCAGCCGTCCTCATCCTCCATTCACTTCCTCATGTACCTTTCAGGGAAAAAGATACATGTGTTGGTAAATACGCAACACACAAGTCAGACCAGGCTAGGTGTCCCTGTGCTACGTGTGAACTGTGCTCTGTCCTGTCTGGCTCTTTGTGACCCCATGGACTATATAGCCCATCAGACTCCTCTGTCCATGAGATTTCCCCAAGCAAGAATACTACAGTGGGTTACCATTTCCTCCTTCAGGGGATCTTCCTGACTCAGGGATCGAACCGGCGTCTCCTGCCTGTGTCTCCTGCATTGGTAGGAGAATTCTTTATCACTTGAGCCACCTGGGAGGCCTCTAGAGCACCTGGGAGGTGTCCCTAGAAGCACAGAAATAAGTGCGGGTGGGAACTGAATTCTTAGCTGGGGAATCCAGAAAGGTTTCCAAGAATGCCCTTTGAAGGATGGGTAGGAGTTGGAAATTCCGGGTAGGGGGACGGAAGGGAATTGCAAGGTGGAACCAAGTGCCCCTGAATCTCAAAGGTTCTGAAAGGTCTCCGAGGCTGGGGGATGATGGTGGGCTGTACTTACTGCGCAACGATTCTAAGAGGGTGGGGATTTCCCGCAGCCCCTTCCTCCGGCGTCCCCTAAGCCGTTTTTCCCAGTCCTGCCTCCCACGGGACACCACCCAGGTGGTGTAGGCGCGGGTGGCCGCTCAGCCACGGGAGGGCAGCAGCGGCCCTTTCCTGACCCCACCCCGGGCCCCTCTCAACTTTCCCGACTCCGGTCCGCCCGTAAGAGCTGGAAGGTGGCGCTGAGGAAGAGTCCTCCCGGGTCCAGTTAGCCGCGCCTAGCCCCGCCGCCCGCTCCTCCGCAGTCCAGGAGTCTCCCGGACCCGGAGGGCCAGCGCTGGGCTACACGCTGGGGCCGGGGGCGGGGGCCGGGGGCGGGCGGAGCCAAGAGCCGCCCGGCCCGCCCCTCCCGGCCAGTCGCCCCTCCCCGCCGCGGCGCTGGAGGAGGGCGGGGCGGCGGGGCCCCGCGGGTCAGTCTCTGCCTCCCGCACCCGCAGCGCAGCTGGAAGCGGCGGAGCGGAAGGTACCCCGGGTTGGGGCTGTGGGCGGTGGGCTCCTGGGCATTGGTCCCCAGCAGAGCACTTTCCCTCTTCTCCGCTTGGCTGGAGCTCGGAGCGCCGGCCGGGGAGGGGCTTTGGCCCGAGCGCGGGCCCCTTCCCTCCCCTCGTACGCGGCGTCTGGGCGGCGCGGGGATCCGGACGGCTGGGCCCCTCCTGGGCTGCCGTGGAGGTCGCCAGGAATTGTCCCGCAGGGCCTCTCGCCTCTAGGTGTCCGAGTCGAAGTCCGTAGCCTTCTCTCGGCTTCCCAGAACCTGCTCGGCAGGGCGAGGTGGAGAGGGGGCAACTTGGGTCTCCGCGAGGGAGCTCCCGCGCAGATGCTCAGCTCCCAAGTCTGGCGGCCCGCGGTGGACCTTGGCAGGGGTGTGAGTTGGGGCCCGAGTCCGGCTTGAGGTGGGAATTCCCCCCCGCCGGGCCTGTGAAGTGGCAGGAATAAGGGTGGGGTGTGACCGCGGGGGCTGCCACTGCTCCGGGGGTCTGGACCTCGCCCAGGATGGTTTCTGGAGCCGACCTGGAGTGGAGGTACGGGAAATTGGGAAGGATCCAAGCCGTGTGTGTATGTGTATGTGTGTGTGTTCCTTCCTTCACACTCCCCAACCTGGCTAAAGAGTATCCTGGGGGTTTGGCCTGGGGAACCCGAGGCCAAGTCACTTCTGGTTTTCAAGTCGAGGAGGAGGTATCTGATTTCTTCCCTAGACATCAGGGGTGGTCGTCAGGGTACATCAGCCCCTGGTTCATCTGGAAAGCTTGAGAATGATCGAGGAGCTGTTTCATCCCAGGGAAGGCCCCAGGAGTTCGACTCATACCATGTCCTGTGGGGTTTGGTTGCCCCTCTTGGGAGTCAATGGGGCAGTTCCTCAGGGGTTGCCTCTCAAAGGGAGCTGTTGTCGTGGCCTGGCCTGGGTCTAGGATTCCTCTGAGCCTGAAGGTAAAGTGTTAATTGAGCTGGGGGAGGGTGTGCTCCAGATCTTTCCAGCATGCCCCTGCCCTGGAATTCTGGCCTCTGACCCGCACCATCTGGTGCTACCTAAACTGCCCAGCTGGGGTGGGAGAGGGCAGTGGCAAACTCAGAGCTAGGCAACTGGTATTCACCCTGGTGGTGAATGCCCTGCATCTGTCCATCAACGCTGCCTGTCCCAGGTTGGGGCTACCGCAGCCTGTCTTCCCTTAGTTGGACCAGTGGACTTGTGGGAATGTGTGAGGGAGCTGGTCACTTGGGTAGAATTTTCAGGAGACCCCCTTTTCTGAAGGATGGTTTCCCTTTGTGGAGGAAATCAGCTGGCAGGGTGAATGCCTTCTTGCTTGCCTTTTGGGGTATCAGAGAGCCCCTGTTGTGGTGTTAGTGGCCGTGCGCTCAACTCCTATAAATTCTGTCTGATTCACATCCGCTTCCCCTCATCCCAGTGTTGTGCATGCGTGTGTGGAGGGGAGGGAGGCCACCCGGGATCCCACTGTTGAAGAGAACGTGCCTTGGGCTGTAATATTCACTTCCAAAAAGGCAGACCAGGGCTGGGCTGTGAGGTGGTGGTGGTGGTGTGTGGGGAGTGAGGGAGCTCAGCCTAGTTTGACAGGATGTGGGACTGAGAGAAAAAGCCAGGTTTGGGGCAGAGATCAGGTTACCGTCCCCTTCTTTCTTAACCACTCCCTGTGTGGCTGGCGCTGGAATTGGCCTTCATTTGTCTCCCTTTTGGAGTTCCTCCCAGAGCCGGCTCTAGCTCCCGCTCCTCCCCACAGCCTCGACTTCATCTCAGGCCCGAAACCCGCCCTCTCTTCCTCCCAGGCTGGGGGCCTGGGAACTCCAGCCGGCTGGAGGTCAGCTCCTCTCCCCAGGGAAGGAGGAAGTGAGGCTCAGCTTCTGGGGCAAAAAGAAGCTGGCAAGGTGTGATGAACTGGGGGCGGGGGACACATGGAAACCCCGGGAAGCTGACTCCTGGCCCTGAGTCACAGGGAGGGGTGGGCAGGGCCTCAGGGTGAGCTGGACAGAGGGGAGGAAGGGGCCGTCCCAGGGAGTGGGTGGAGGTGATTCCCTAGTGGATTATTCTCAGTCGCTCTGCTGTGGTAGATGTGTGGCTCCCTACAGAGTGGTCATTGTCCCCCGCCTGGGGCTGAGTGACCCAGTGTTGCTGCCAGGCTCAGGAGGAAGGGGGGAGGCAGGCAGCCTGCCCAAGTGTGGGCTGTGGGCACTGCCTGGACTGAGCCTCCTTTGTGTACGCGGGGCCCTGGGGACTGGGATGGGGTGGGCCAGGAAAGCTGGCTGGCCGCTGCTGCTGCCCTCCGTCTGGGTTCCCCCTGCTCTGCTCTCCTTCCCACCTCTGGGGTGATAACGTAGAAAAGCAACAGACTCTAGTCACACAGCCCTACTCTGAGTGCCTTCCCTGCCATGACTCCGAATTCCTCTTAGCCTCCATGAATCTCACTTTCCTAGTTTGTCAAAACGGGAAGCTCACTACCTTCTAGGCTTCTGGGGACAGAGGGAGTGATTTTTGTCGAAATGTCCACCGTAGAACCTGGCACCTGTTGTTTGGTCGCTAAGATGTATTTGAGTGTTTTGCGACCCCATGGACTATAGCCCGCCAGGCTCCTCTGTCTACTCCTACTTCTGGAGTAGGTAGCCACTTCCTTCTCCAGGGGATCTTCCTGACCCAGGGATTGAACCCGAGCCTCCTGCATTGCAGGCAGATTCTTTACCACTGAACCACCTGGGAAGCCCTACCTGGCATCTAGGGTATGACAGTCTTTCCTTACCCACCCGTATCAGTCGGAGTCTTCATTTTTCAGTGGGCAGGCATGATCTGTGCTGAGTGAGGGACAATGTGTTCAGTGTTTCCAGATTGGACCTTTGTAATTATTAATCTTTTGAAAGTATTGAAATCCTGGTAACAAAAAAGTCTGACTTGAAACTCTGATATGCAGAATAGATAAAAACTGGCTTTTCTCGAGACAGCCCTGGTCCCTGAGCACCCTTCAAGGTGTTCAGGGACCCACAGTTGGTGAGTGCATTAGATTAGAACTCATGCTTTCCTGGCTCCCAAGTGGGTGGTGCTTCTTGTGTATTCTACTTGTGTATTCTAACCCATGGGGGGAGACCTGTCCCTGACCTTGAGATTAGAAATTTCAAGCTCAGTTGCCTGAACAATTGGTTCTTGGCAAGAACACGCCTGAGCAAGCTCCTTTCCCTCCCTCCCTCCCCTCCTTTTGTTGGATGCCTCGGTTTCCAGAGAGGTCTTGGGGGCCCCAGAGAAGTGTTTTTGGATTCACTGGCTTTTCCCAACATCCCTGCTGCCTCTTCCCTGCCAGCCATGGCTGCCATCCGGAAGAAGCTGGTGATTGTGGGGGATGGGGCCTGTGGGAAGACCTGCCTCCTTATCGTCTTCAGCAAGGATCAGTTCCCAGAGGTCTACGTCCCTACGGTCTTTGAGAACTACATCGCAGACATAGAGGTGGATGGCAAGCAGGTAAAGGCAACAGCCCCCTTCCCGTCTCACCTTCGAACCCCACCCTCCGCCATCACTTAGGGACCTAGAACGTCCGTCCTTCCCACCTACCCATGTCCTGGTTTTACTGGCCCAGCTGGAACCAGTCAGAGTTACGAAGTGAAGTTGCAGTCTTAGAAAATCCGGATAACCTCCTGTTTTTTTTTTTTTTTAACACACTGGCTCTGTAATCGGCCCAATTCCTTTGCCTCTGGGCTTAAGTTCCCCCAAATGTAAAATGGGGAAATGGTAAGGTCTTCTTCAAAGGGTTTTTATGAAGATTAATCTTCATAAATTAATCATTGTGGTGCTCACAATGGCAACTCAGACTGCACAAAGATCAGTTTGTCTCAGGATTTAAAAGACTCACCTTATTTGTGTTGTGTGACAAGGATGAGCACTGTCCCTGGCACACAGTAGGTGCTCAATAGGTAGCTGCTATTTCAGAGGACCTCTGGGTGGCGAGGCTGTGTGTGCGGGGGCCCTCAGGCCAGCTAAGCACTGGCCCTGTGTGTCAGGTGGAGCTGGCTCTGTGGGACACGGCAGGGCAGGAAGACTACGACCGCCTGCGGCCTCTCTCCTACCCGGACACTGACGTCATTCTCATGTGCTTCTCCATCGACAGCCCCGACAGTCTGGGTGAGGGTGTTGGAAGGAGGGGACTGAGAACCTCTTGGAACCAACCAGAGGGAGCTCTTGCCTGGGCTCCTCTCAATCATCTTCAGAGGCTGTGGGGGTGGGTACTGGGGAGCCCCTTTAGCCTGTGGTAACTCCGGCCCTCAGAGGACTTGGGAACATGTGTACTGTGATGGGGAGGGGTTTTGAGCTGTGAAAGGGACTCTCATGCTGAAGAGCCTCTAGGACTTGGCCATGGGGAAGACAGGACTCAGGGGGAGTCTTCTAGCCTAAGTGGAGGCACAAACTTAGGTTTGTCTATCGTCCACTGTTGGAACATGTCTATGCAGAAAACATTCCTGAGAAGTGGACCCCAGAAGTGAAGCACTTCTGCCCCAACGTGCCCATCATCCTGGTGGGGAATAAGAAGGACCTGAGGCAAGATGAGCATACTCGGAGAGAGCTGGCCAAGATGAAGCAGGTGGGTGCCACTGCCAGGCTGGGAGCCTTGAGGAGGAAGGCGCCCCCTGAGGGCATGCAGGCTGGTAAAGGAGTCTCCCTCCTACTGACTCCGTGTTAGAGGTAATGGTGGGGTCCATTTCCTACCCCCTTGCATCTGCACCTTGGTGAGAACCAGTGATATTTGATGAAAGTGACGTGGACAAAGTGACTTGTCTAAGGTCACTTGGCATTTTGTTTGCTGTCCACTGTTTGGCATCGGGGCTATTAAGATGAGTAAGAAAACTGCCGCCCTCAGGGAACTGGGTTCCTACAGTAGATGCTTTGCTTGGGGTCTCCTGGGTTTACGTCAGGAGGTGTGAACTGATGGGGGCATGGGACGGGGAGGGTGTTGGAAGCGGCTGGGGAAGGCCAGGCCTAGACAGGGAGCCGGCTTTCCAGCCATAGGATGAGTTAATTAGGGAGAGCTGCCAGGATAGGAATATGGACAATAGAATGAAAAGAATACTTTGAGGTTAATTATGGGCTTCCCTGGTGGTGCAGAGGTTAAAAGTGTCTGCCTGCAATGTGGGAGACCTGGGTTCGATCCCTGGGTTGGGAAGATCCCCTGGAGAAGGAAATGGCAAGCCACTCCAGTATTCTTGCCTGGAGAATCCCATGGACAGAGGAGCTTTGTGGGCTACAGTCCACGGGTCGCAAAGAGTTGGACACAACTGAGCGACTTCACTTCATGGCAAGATTTTAAACTGGGGACAGATACGGTCAGGTCAGCATGTTAGAAAAATGATTCTGGCAGCCGTAGAGGATGGATTGGAAGAAGGTGAGAATGGAGTACCGTGGGATGTAGGGCTGGCTGATAGAATTTTGAAGGTAAACATGAGTCTTGGGTCTCTTGCTTAGAAGCTGCCCATGGTGGCTGAGGTGGGTGCTTTGAGGAAAGGGGGCTGGAGTAATTATTTTAGTTATAAATACAGATGAGGTGCATCTAACTAGCAGCTTTCTCTGACCGCTGTCGTCTACCTTCCCAGGAACCTGTTCGATCTGAGGAAGGCCGGGACATGGCGAACCGAATCAGTGCCTTTGGCTACCTTGAGTGCTCAGCCAAGACCAAGGAGGGGGTGCGGGAGGTATTTGAGATGGCCACCAGGGCTGGCCTCCAGGTCCGCAAGAATAAGCGCCGGAGGGGCTGCCCCATTCTCTGAGCTCCCCAAGACCTCCCCTCCTTCCTTCAGGGGGTTGCAGAAACTCCCTCTGCCCCCTGGACCCCACCCTATCAGGGATCCTTGAAGGCTCCCTTTCCCAATTCCCTCCTGCCCAGGACTGCATTGAGTTTCCCCAGCCCTGACAGTGGTGGCCGTAGGCACGCCCCCTCCCACCAGCACCCTGGGAACAGAGGGGTACATCCTGCCCCTCACAGCACAGCCCCTCCTGTTGCCTCAGCCTGGGGTGGGGCTCTTGATCCCTTTGGCCTTCCCCAGAGGATCATCACACCAGCACTTTATACACTTCCTGCTCACAACCGATCTGGGGTAGGGGACTTGGTGGGTGTAACTGGGTCCCAGGCCCCTGGTGTTTCTGCTTTGGGCAGGAGCCTTGTCTCTGGCTATTCTTGGTGTGGGGTATGAATAAAGGCCATAGGCTCCAAAATGTATGTGTGTGGCTTCTTGTCTTTCTCTTCAGGCCCCTGTCTTAGCTGTGAGCCTGGAGTCGCATCTCTCTTGAGGTACTCACCAGGGGCCAGCCCCAGGTCTGCAAAGGCAGGACTCCGGGCCGGCAGGGTGGAGTCTTGGAGAAAAGGATGAAGTCATTCCTGGCTCTGGGCCTTGGAGGCGGGTGAGGGGAGTGGTCTGGAGAACAGGCTAAACTTAGAAGCCTGTGGGTGGCTTCTGTCACCTCCCACTGGCTTTCCTCCCCTGGAAGGGGGGTGGGGTGGGTTTGGCCTTGGGCAGGGTGTGACAGTTCCACCTTCCCCTCTGGGGTCATCTTGGGAGTTTAGAAAGCTGGGGCCTGGCTGAGGAGACAAGAGACTTTGGCAAAGAATAACATTTTTTTTTTTTCAGTGGTACTTCCTCCCCCTTCCCCCAATTGTTAGCAGCCTACAGGGTCAGGTGGGCGGTCCTCAGAGCTCATTCCTCCACTCCGGCTCCACTTGCAGGGACAGGCCCTCTTCACCCTCCCGCTCCTGGGGGAGGTAGTCGTGACTTTTGAGTCCTAGAAAGAGAGGGGGTGAGCTTTGTCTTAGTCACTTACCTCCTCCCTCAGCACTGCCCCCCTTCTGGCCCACCCTGGCCCAGCCATACCTGAGGTAGAGGGGCTGAGTTTGCTCAGACCTTGGAGTAAGTTCTGCCCCTGCTGCAGGTCCAGTTTGGCAGGGAAGGGGCACCCAGTATACCCCCCGTTTTCTTTACAGAACTCCAGGAATCTGTGGGGTACAGGAGCATTCATACACAGCTGCACAGGGCTGGCCGAGTGCCTGCAGAAGCTGGATGCCCAGCCTGGGTCCTGCATACCGGCCTATGCCTGGGGGCAAGTTGCTTAACCTTGGCAAATGGAGATGTTAAGATAAAACAGAAGGAAGATTACCTGAGCCCCAAGGGTGCTTCATAAAACTACAGCTCTCCTAGGCTAGGGGGTGGGTTACTGACTCAGTGGACAGGAGTTTGAGCAGACTGGGAAATAGTGAAGGACAGGGAAGCCTGGTGTGCTGCCGTCCAGGGGATCTCAAAGAGTCGGACACAACTTAGTGACTGAACAAGGCTTGTAGCCATCAAAAGGGACGGAGGGTGGGATGCTCACACTTTCCAGTCGGGGTCGTGGCCCAGCAGGAGCGGGTTGCCCACCACGATGAGCAAAGCCTTGGCCCGGGTCACTGCCACATTGAACCTCTGGTGAGAAGAGGTGGTGGGGGGGTCACAGAAGGGAAGGGCACCCTGGAAGGAGGAGTGCCCACCAGCCCACCAGCCCTCCAACCTTGGGGTTCTTGAGGAAACCCAGGTTAAAGTCCAGATCCAGCTGCACAAAGCTCTGGCTGCTCCGAACGGTGGAGATGAGGATGACGCTGCGTTCCTGGCCTTGAAACTCTTCCACAGAGCCCACCTAGAGGGGAGGGAAGCAGGGCCGGAGGCACTCAGCAGGGGACCCAGGAACCAGCCCCGCCTACCAGAGCCTGAGGACAGTGGAGGCAGCCAGGAAAGAGGACAGGACTACACTACGCTAGCTGAAACCTGAAAAGTGAATCCAGTTAAAGTGGTGGGAACTGGAAAGGCTTCTAAGGAAAGAAAACAGGATTCCAAAGAATACTAACTCGGCAGAGTTTTTCAGACTTTCCTGAAGATAATCACTCAGTACTTGTTTAAGTAACTCTAGGCCCTAACCCAGACCACCTGAATCAGAATTTCCACCGGAGAGGCCTCTAACTCCTAAAGTACCCATTTTCAACCCTGGCTGCGCAGATCGCAGATCACCTGAGGAGCCATAAAAGAACAGCTGCCCTGGCTCTGCCCCCAGATAGCTGTGTTAATTGGTTGGGTGGAACCCTGGCCCTGGCAGCACTAAAAGCTCTCCAGGTGATTCTTATCTGAGAAAGAGTGGAGCTAGCTGTCAACTGACTCAGGGTGGGAGAGGTGAGTGGGGACATCATCACAGGACAGGTCGGGCTGGCTTGGGAGACTGGACTTTATCCTTAGGGTAGAGACTTTAAGTCAGCCTGATCCTAAGAATCCTTCGGGGTAATTGCTAAACACACAGGCTTCCTGGCCCCAGCCCAGACCTACAACTTGGGATCTCCAGCAGTGAGAAGCCAGGGGAAAGCCCAAGTCCGTCTCAGGCAGCGAGGGTGGGGCAGGGGCTGGGGCTGTCCCAGGAACAGTAGGGCAGGGACCCAAGGAGGTGTCTGGAAGTGGGGGATCGAGGGAAACAGAAGTCAGGGAGGGAGTGTGAAACAGTGGTGAGGGTCACCTTCAAGTCCTTGATGTCGTCTAGTCCCCGAAGCTGCTTGTCAAGTTTGGTGATGCAATAACGGATTTTTTCCACCTGGAAGATGGGGACAGGTGCCTTTCTCTCCTGCCATTACCCCAGCACAAGAGGGAGCCAGGCAGGAGGCCAGGGAGCTGGGGGGCAAAGAGGAGGTACAACTGACCTCTGAGCTCTTCTGAGATATGGGGCCGGCAGAGAGGCCTGAGCTGGAGCCTCTGCCTAGCGGTCTGGCTAGGTATGGGAATGTTCCCTTGATGGGAACTGAGGGCCTGACCTGCTTCCGGTATGGGGAGATGACGCCCACACTTCGGGGGCTCAGACGGGCTTTGCCCTTCTTGGAGGAGGGGGCCAGGAGCTGCTTCAGGTAGGAAGTCACTGTGGCAGCCTCTTCTGGGTTGAAGAAGGACGGGCTGTTGCCCTCACGCTCATCCTTGCCCATTACACCGTGAAAGATGATGGGAAAGTCCTAGACACAGGGTTAGGGGAAACGTTCAGTTGGACCTCCCAGATTCCCTTCCCTTCCACCCCCAAACCCTTCCAGGGAATGGGGGATCCCAGGTAACTAAGGGCAGGGCTTGTGGCTTCCACTCAGAGACTCCTGCTACCCAGACCCTCAGTAAGAGGGAGCTGGGGTACAGGTCGGGGGAGCCTGAGCCCCAGCCCTTCTCAGCCTCACCTGTCGAGGCAGACCCTCCCAGCGGCAGAAGCGCTCTCGGTCAACGACATCCGCACAGGCCTGCAGCTCCCCATCATAATACAGCCGGTTAGGAACGTCCAAGATGGTGGGGTGAGACCTAGGAGGAGGAGGAGGAAGGAAGAGCAAGACCAGACAGGGGTAGGCTCCCCTCCACCTACTCAGACACCATCCTGTCCTGCCCACTGCATAGTAGACTCATTCAGTTACAGCTTTTGCAACTGGGCACTAGGAGACCTGGGTTCAATTCCTGGGTCGGGAAGATACCGTGGAGCATGAAATGGCAACCCACTCCAGTATTCTTGCCTGGGGAATCCCACAGAGAGTGGAGCCTGGTGGGCTACAGCTCATGGGGTCACAAAGAGTCGGACATGACTGAGCGACTAACACATACACATTTAACCACAGAAAGCAGAACCAAATGTGGCTCCAGAAAGCATCCAATCCACAGATTTCAAATTTAAAAGAAAACACCAAGAAATTAGGGACCCATTCTCAAGTCTCAACTTTGCCAAGGAAGGATAATACAAAAACATGTATCACTGACTATCACCATTACTGGATGAGATAATGTGTTTAAATAAAAAAATATGGAGGAGGAAATGGCAACCCACTCCAGTATTCTTGCTTGGAAAAGTCCATGGACAGAGGAGCCTGGCGGGCTGCACTCCATGGGGTTACATGACTGAGCATGTGTGCATGAGGGCAGAGGGAGATGGGTTGGTAGCAATAAACTGGTAGAACTAAAAAAAAAAAAAATTCCCAAAATACAAGCAGTACTAACACAATAGCTAACATTTATTTGCATTCTTAGTGGACTCATCTAAGGAACTAAAGATTCTTAGTGGACTCACCTAGGAACCCAACTGAGCATTTCAGATGCAAAACTCACTGACTAAAAAAAGTATACAGCTCTTTAACTTGAATAATCATTAATTGTCTGTATTATTCTCATTTATCCTTGGATTGCCTAGAAACTTCACCTGGGACCTGCCTCAGACATATTCCAGTGTCTGGGAACCACTGACCATGCCCTGATATACAAATAGGCAAACTGCTCTAGAGTGAGGGCACTTGCTAAGTCACACTATCTACAAACAGCAGTGACGGGACCGCAGAGGAGACCTTCCAGTTTACAGTCTTTCTGCACTGTATAGTCTCTGAGCAACAGGACTGTGGGATGGAGGCTACAGCTGGGCCGGCGGAGGGTGTGGGGTACCTGTAGTTGCGCAGTAGCTTGGTTATGAACTGGGGATTATAGCCATCCGGGCCCTTCTTGTATAGGGCGTTGAAGGTGAGCAGCCGCTCCAGCAGTGAGTACCCCAGCCCATGCTTCTGGGTCAGCGGGCAACGCAGCACAGGCCCCAACTGCCGAGGGTCTCCTGCCAGCACCAGCTGCCCTCCTGGGTTGTCTGCTTCTTTGACTTCCATCAACCCTGGAAAGTGGGGAGTGATGGGGAGAAAGGTATGTGGTGGGACCTCTCTGACGACATGTGGGGCATACTTGCAGCCCCCTCAAACCCCTCACCTGCTATGGCCACCAGGCTCTCTGGCTCCATGGCATGGCCAGCCTCGTCGATGAAGATGTGTGTGAAGTGATCGATGGGAAACTGGGCTGAGACCAACCTGGGAGGTGTCAGGCCAGGCAGGGGTCACACCCAGACTGTCAAACCTGAATGCTCACCTAGGCCGGCCCTCCCCCCAACTCCCCAGGAACCATCCTTCCCCATTTCCCCAGCCTGCCACCTCTTTACTAACACAACATTAAGAGATGTACACACACACACACTTCCCACCTGCTGGCAGTGATGAGCGTGGTAATTAAGACGCGATATTCCTGCAGCTTCTTCTTGGAAGGAAATACAAAATCCCCCTTCTTTGCATCCCAGTTACAACAGGGCTGAGAGTTGGGCAGGGAAAGGAGTCAGCTTGGCTTCACTGCCAATTTCATCCTCACTCTGGCTCCGGGGCCCCCAGGCAATTTTATTTACTTTCTCTCACTTTACACACAACTAAAGCCCAGAGAGGGCACCTGACCCACCCAAGGTCACACAGTGAGTATCTCAGAATGAGGGTCTCCTAGTTTCCTGACCCTAGTGTTTACCCAGAGCAGCACCCACTGTCCCTCAGCCGCTTGCCTTCCCTAGGTACCTTGATGTCCTCAGGGACCAGGTGGATATCCCTGCTGGGGGCCAGGAGGCGGTAGATGGAGCTGGGTAAGTGGACCCGGAGGCGCTGACAGAGGAGGTCAGCCCCTGAGTTGGACGGAGCGCAGGCCAGGATGTGGGCTTTGGGCAAGTGCTTCACCACCTGGGGTGGGGATAAACACAGTGTGGGAAGCAGCTTCTGGTCTCCCGGTGGAGGGGTGGTGCAGAGAAGTGTGGTTGTGACTCAGGCTGGCGCAGTGTGGCATCTCTCTCCCATTGCTAGGGGAGGGAGTGACTAAAAAGGCAAGTTCTGATCCCCAGCCCACTGCAGTCCAAACAGGACTTTATGCTAGAAAACTGCTGCAGTAAATATAAAAGGCTACCATGACTGGTGCTGAAGCTCCAACACTTTGGCCACCTGAGGCGAAGAGCTGACTCATTGGAAAAGACCCTGATGCTGGGAAAGACAGAAGGCACGAGAAGGGGACGACAGAGGATGAGATGCTTGGATGGCATCACTGACCAATGGACACAAATTTGAGCAAGCTCTGGAAGATGGTTAAGGACAGGGAAGCTTGGCGTGCTTCAGTCCATGGGGTCACAGAGTCCTACGTGACTGAGCGACTGAACACAACAACCATGACAGACATGAACTGCAACGTGGAGTCGTGCAATACTCAACGCGCACACAGTGCTCAAAGCCACACTGGCCCTTGGTGCCAGCTCAGGGGCGTGTGTTTGGGGAGCTGGAAGGAAGTGGAACCTGGGGACAGCTGCTTGGTTCCAGGGGGACTCAGAGTGTAGGCCATAGACTATAGGCCACAGGCTCAGGCCCCACCTGCTTGATGGCTTCCACTAGGGTGACAGTCTTGCCTGTCCCCGGAGGCCCAAAGATGATGTAGGGGGCGGGGCGGGTGGTGCCCATAACGATGTGCTTCATGGCCTGCAGCTGCTCCGGGTTTGACTCCAGACTCCGGTCGTACAGCCTGGCAGAGTGCCACAAACACGATGTTGTCGAGTCCTAGAAGCCTCCCTGACCGCATCCCCTACACCCATACTTCAAGTGGCCCTGGATCCCCTGCCCACAGTCTCACTTGAGCTTCACATCCGAGGGCAGCAGTGGGACTCCACGAGAGGCCACAGGGAAGAGCATGGGCTCAAGTGGCCAGCGCCCCGTCAGCTCCAGGGCACGGTGCTGCACCCGCAGGGGCTGGCGGTTGAAAGTGAAGTTCACCTTGAAAGTCAGCCCATCCACAAAGCGGCTCAGGAGGCTTTGGGAAGGGAGAGAGGGGGAAGCATTCCAGTAAGGAGGGGTGGGCAATAAAAGGCCAGGACTCTTTCCATCTACCCCAACCCCACTCGCTTTCCCACACCTGTAAGCAATCCTCTAGGAGAGGAAGCTGCTGAGGTACCTAAGGGTCCCCTGCTGCCTGCTCTGTCCCTGGGGTCCCACTCACTCTCGGGAGAAACACCCTCCTCCCTTGGCCTTTGGGCCATCTGTAGATGTTCCTACAGCTCAGGGTTCCAACACCTACCTGGTGGAAAAACTCAGCTTGACCCGGTCCAATTCCACCTTGTGCACAAAGCCCTTGTAGGTGACGGGGTCCTCGTGATGTGTCTCGGAGGACAAAAGGGCAAATAGGTGGTCCCCCCGCAGCACTGAGGGGCGGCTCTCGGCCACCCCAGGAACCTAGGAAGCAAAGCACCAGCAAGCTTCTAGCCCGAGACGACCAGTGGAGGGCCCACTAAGACCCCCTCCTGAAACACAAGGTCTGATGAGCCACCTCTACCCTGGGGCTCAGGGAGCTTTGCTTCTTTCCTCTTCCACCAGACAGGGCAAGAGTCAGGGGAGATGGGGAAGGGACAAGTTTGCCCAAGCTGCTCAGAGATGCTGAGTCCAGGAGTCCTGGCAACCCTCCAGGGCACGATTTCAAGACCCCGGGGTCAGGTTCCCAGTAAGTCCAGCTGCCCTCTTGGCCAGTTCAGTTTCTACTCTGCCTTTAAAATCTTGTTCAAAACTCAGTTTCTGCAGGAAAATTTCCCTGATCATCCTCACTTGCTGTCTCTTCTCACTTGGTGCCTTTCTCAGCAAATGGGTGCAGGAATCCGTCCTCATGTGCAATTCTGGACTTATGTATACACATTCAACATCTAAGAGCTGGCGAGGTCTCTAAGAATTACCTTCCAGACTTCCCTGGTGGTCTAGTGGTTAAGAATCCACTTTCCAATGCAGGGGACTTGGGTTCCATCCCCAGTGGGGGGAACGAGGATCCCACATGCTGCAGGGCAACTAAGCCTGCATGCTGCAATGAAGATCCAGTGCAGCCAAAAAACCCCAAACAGATAAACAAAAAAGAACACGAATCATCTAGTTCAGCTCCATGCTTTTCAGGTGAGCGAACTAAGGCCCAGAGATAACGAGAGACTTGCCCAAGGTCACAGAGCAAAGTCTGGGCTAAAACCCCTGTGTTCTCTATTACCCTGCTCTGACGCCTCTTTTGGGGGGCCCAGATCCCTACTCTGCTCCTTGCTGAGCCCTCTGGGACAGGAACAGCATCATTATCCTTTTGTTCTGCCCACAGTCTGTGGGTTGGCTAACTTGAGTCCATTCTCCCTACTACCAATCCAAGCCCTGACCTCCAACGTGAGCAGACGGGGGTTCCGATCTATGGGGTCCCAGGTCATGGGCACCGACTCCAGGTCATAGTGCCGGATGTCGTGCTCCATCTGCAGCTCCTCCAAGTGCAGCAGCAGCCGGAGCTTCACCTCGTAGTTCCTCCACTTCAGGGTTGTCTGAAGCTGGGCCCTGGCAGTGACGGGTGGGGAGGTGGGAGGGGAAGGATAGGAACAGGATGGGTCAGGCAAACCCTATGTCCCGGAGCACCTCTCCCTCTGCAGCCCTGAGACTATGAAAACGTCAGGAATCAGGGAAGACTAGAAGAGCAGAGAAGCAGATGGGGGTCAGAGGCCTCTAAGAAGGGAGTCCCTGCCCGCCAACCTCAGACCTGCATTGTGGATCCTGGAGCTGGAAACACCCTCTCTCAAAGATCCTCCCATGACTTACACCCTCACTTCATTCAAATGTCACTCTCCGCTCAAATATCACCTCCTCGAAGAGGCCAGGACTAGCTGTCCTCTGCAAAACAGCACAGCCCATCCTTTACCCTGCTTTAACTTTAGTTAGTTCTTCATAGTACTCATCACTACATAAGATAAGATGAGAAATGCAACTACAATGTCAGGGCCATCATGTGAGTGATTCACCTTGAATGCAGCCTGGCACATGGTGTGTTGGCCAGTCAGGGGATGAATGAACTGAGCATGGAAGGCTGAGGACAGAGGCATGGGGCAGAAGCAAGAAGTGAGCAGAGAAGAAACATATAAAGCAGTGTGAAGGGTGCAGAAGGATGGTACTTACTTGATCTCAGCAATCTCCTTTGGGGCAGTGAAAATACTTGTTCCCCGAAGAAGGACGGGAAGCAGCTGTCTGAGGCGGGGAGGTGGATAGTATGTTCCCAGTGGCAAACTGAACTCCAGGTCATAGTTCTTAGCACTGCAGGAGGGGAACAAGAAAAGCCATTACAAACACAGAGACCCTTCACCTTCAGAGACTGAGAAGGCCCTTCCCTGGGGGAGGCACAAAGCCCTGCTTCAATACTATTGTTGAAAGGGGTCAGTAGCCTTTGCCCTAGAAGAGAGGACTCACTGTCTCATAAGGCTGCTCATGCCAAGGCTGGACCATTTTCATTTTTAGAAAGCATGATACTTGAAAGCATTAAAAATAATAATAATAATAATATATGGAATTCCCTGGCAGTCCAGTGGTTAGGACCCCACACTTCCATGGCAGAGGGGGGTCTGTCTTTGATCCCTGGTTGGGGAACTAGGATCCCACAAGCTGTGAAGTTATCTATATACATATATAAATAATACATGTTCATTAGAGAAAAAAAATCAGAAAAGAGGTAATTAACAAATAAATGGGTAAATAAACAACATGCTCACCATCCAGGGATAACCACTGTTAACTTTTTGATATGCAGCCTTCCAGACATTTTTCTTTGTCAATATGTATTATACAAATATATTTTAAATTAATTAGCCAATTAATTAATTAACTTCTTGGCTGCGCTGCATGGTTTGTGGGATCTCAGTTCCCTATGAGGGATAGAACTTGTGCCCCCTGCAGTGAAAGCTTGAAGTTCTAACCACTGGACCCGCAGGGAATTCCCCTATACATGTATTTTCAGCAGAAAGAGCACAGTGGTCTCACAGTTTGCTTTTATAGCTCAGTATTTTGTGAACGCCTGGACATATTAAAAAGAGATGTCTACACATATGATTCCATTCATATGACATGTCCAGAAGAGGGAAATCTATAGAAAGTACAAGAGTGGTTGGTGAGGGCTAGGAGGCGAGGGGGCAGAGGGGCCGGGGGGCAAAACGGGTGATAACTAAAGGGTATGGGCTCCTTTTGGGGGTGATGAAGTGTTCCAAAATGGATTGTGATGATGGTAGGGCCTAACTGTGAATATGCTAAAGAAACCACAGATTGTACACTTTAAAGGAATAAATTGTATAGTATGCAAGCTGTTTCAATAAAGCTGTTATGATGGGGAGGGGGAGAGGGAGAGGGAGAGAGAGAGAAACATGACCACCCCAGCTGCCTGATAATCCTTCATACAGTCAAAAATACTTGAAACTTTTCCACACTGTCCTCATATCTGCTTTTCTTCTTAGACAGAAAAGGTCTCTGAGGTCTGGAGGAGTGAAGAACTCACCGTTAGGAAAGGGGCCCACATGGTGATGTGGGGAGGGACCCCCCCCTCCACCAGCCTGGACTGGGCTGGACGGAGGACTTACCGGTCGGGTCTCTCTCCTTCCTCTATCCGCCTGGTCACCACAGGGTTTCGAGAGACCTGGGTCCGCTTGAAGGGAGTCGTGGGTTTCAGCTGTGCTGCCAGGGGACTGTGGGCCACAGCGGCTAAGAAGCGGGCGATGTAGAAAGTGCCAGCTCCTTCTGAGCCTGGCTCTCCAGGGCCCAGCAGCTCCCAGAGCACTGTGGCTGGGAAGTAGCCCACAAAGCTGGTCTTACAGTGAACATGGAGCTCATAGCATTCACCTAGGAGAAGGCAGCTGAGTGAGTCGGGTTGGGGAGGGATCTGCCCAGGAGCATCCCAACCCTGACATCCCCCAGATAGCCCCTACCCCAAGGCAAGCCCCACCAGCCTGCAACAGCACATTCCTGAAGCAACAGACCCTCCTAGGGCAGGCCTCTGGCCACCAGAGGCTCTTTGAGAACCCACTCACCTGGGCCCAGGAGGCAGGGCAGCTCCCGGTCTCCATTGCAGAAGGAAAACTGGGGGGTCCGGCAGAATGGGAAGAGGTGGGTGAGGGTGACAGGCTGGGTTCCTCCATTCCGAAGCCTGAGGGTCAGCACCTCCTTGCGGTTCAAATCCAGGCGGATAAGGAGCTGTCCATCTCGGGCTTCATGGGGCCCCTGGACCTCCACATTCACCCCATGTTTCCCATGCATATACTCAGCCCTGGGGAGAGCGGGAGTCAAGGGCAGGCAGGACTGGGGCAGGAGCAGACAGGACTGGGGGTTGCCCTCGGGAAAGTCATAGAATGGGGAGGATGGCCAAGTGCCAGCTATGCTCAGGAAACCCACCTCCCAACTCAGGCCAATTAGCTCCTTCCCTGCCCTCCCCTCAGTTCTTGCAGGAGGGAGCCCCTACCCCACCCCCGCCAAGCCGAGGCAAGCCCCAGTCACACGGTTTCCCACACGCCCAGGCCCCTCTTGCACACCCCGTCACACACAAGCACACCTGTCATGAAAGATAGTGGCTAGCAGTGACCTGTGGTGTTTGCTCATTTCCAACCCCGGCTTCATTCTCCTCTTTTCTGGGAACCACACGTCGGCCCAGCGGTCGAGCCCGAAGAACCTGACTCGGGTCTTGGTGACGTAGGCCAGATTGGCAATCTTCATTCCATACAGCATGGAGGAGAAGCCAGGGGCAGGGGTCCCAAAGCTGCCGGGAGCAGAGGAGACTGGGGAGTGAGGGCCAGGGGGCGGCAAGCTGGGGAGGGCGTCTGAGAGCCACTCTGTGCGGGACAGGATGGGGCTGGGGACAGAGACTCAGGCCGGGACGGCAGGACTTCTTAATGTTTTCAGGGAAGGCAAGGGGACCCTCCCCAAGACTAAATATGATTGTTTTAAATAAGCAGCAGGTGGTGGACGTTGCACTTCTGAGGAGAAAAGTCCAATGGTGGGCTGTTGAGATGGAGGACTAAGGGAAGAGAGAGTAAAAAATGAAGACCTGGGGCAGGGTGGGGGCAATTTGGGACAGAAAAGATATAAACACTGAAGCAGAAAGAGTTAAGGCAGAGGGGGAAGCCGAAGAAGCTGATTGGTAGGGTGGTGGTGGGGAGTGGATCCCAGGTCCAGCCCGCTGGTGAGGAGTGAGGGGGCAGAGAGTGCAGGTGTCCAGGGTGTGTGGGCAAGGTGGCTGATCAGACAGCAGTGTCCCCCCGAAGTCAGAGGGTGCAGGTAGAACCCAAGCAGGAAGGGAAAGGATCCTCTCCAGAGATCAAATAGCTTGTTTGGGCCTAGAGAAGGTGAAGACAGGGAAAAGTGGTCAGAAGGACAATAATCCCAAGGTTCAGTGCCTGGAATTCAGTTTAGTCAACTTGACAAACACTTACAGAGACCTGTTATGTGCCAGACACTGTGCTAGATGCTGGGGGTTCAAAGAGGCCTTGAGGAGCACGGAGGGAACACATTAATTCCAGCCCCTGCCTGGAGCTCAGAGGGGAGGAGCTCAGACTTGGCGGCTTCCCCAGGAAACAGCGTCAGAACTGAGTCCTGAAGGATGAATGGGTGTCATTCAAGTGCAGGACGGAGCACAGAGTGTGAACCGAAGTGTGGGGGCGCGAGTGGGGGGAGCTGGGGGGACCACCCACTCTGACACTAGCTGGGTCACCTTGGGTCATTGTACCTCGCAGAGCCTCACTTTGCTCCTCTATAAAATGGGGTAACAGCAGACTTGTCTCCCGGGGTGGTTGCGTGGATCACAGGAGACACAGACACTGTGGTGTCCACTTAACCCAGTGCTTGGCACATAAGATCTCAGTAAGGTGCACTATGATTAGTATCACATCCAGTCTGGTTGTACTAGAGTGAAGAGTGCAAGGAGGGATTGGCAGGAGGCAGCAGAGGTGGGCAGGGACCAGGTCTCGCATAGTTTTGCACGCCAAGCCATGAAGCCTGCACCTGACCCTGAAGGCCAGCAGCTCTCCTCCTTTACTGGCACTTAAGGGCCAGAGGACAACGCCACATGTGACACGTCATAGACACATTCACGCTCTGGACAGCTGACCACCCTCCCTCCATGCTTTGAGGGGAATGAAAGCAAATCCTAGTTCCTAGGAACCATGGCCATCTCTGTTGAACTATTAAGGCTCAACCAGCATGGTCACTCACCAGCATTAAATAAGATCAGTTAAGGTTAAGGACATTTTCCTGGTGCCCCCTGCCTATAACTCTGCCCCTCTCCCTCCCCCCATGCAAGTGAGTGACACCATTCAGAAAACTTTGAATTGGCTCTCATTTGTCTTAAAAAGATAGTAAATCATGTGAAAACACAATAGAAAATGCTCAAGAAATGTTAGCTACTATTATTAGTATCCTATTAGTAGTAATAGTAGTACTAGTAGCAGCAGTAGTAGTTAAGAGTAGTAACTTACTTCCAGCCTGCACCAGAGGCTACACTGTGGTTACACAACCACCCCATGTTGGTGGGTTTTAAGCAGGGGAGTGGCAAGATCATATTTGCATTTCAGATCACCCAGGCATCAGGAATGGAGGATGGATTTGCTGGAGGCAAGACTGTAGGCAGGGAGACCAGTTAGAAGAAGGCCATTGCAACCGTCCAATTCAAAGTTGACAAGGGTCTGAACAAGGCAGTGGTCAGGATGGAAGAAGAGACAGATCTGATATTTAGAATAAAAAATTAGCAGATTTTGGTTTCGGACAGGAGAGCAAATGTAGGCTGGGAAGAGGGAGGAGTCAAGGACAATACCAAAAGCAGTGGCTTGGCTTCAGGGACTATTCCTGAGATAGGAGGGAGACACAGGAGGAGGAAGAGGCTGGAGGGACATATGGATCTGGACATGGTCAGTCTGAGATCCCCATGGTCCACAGGCAGCTAGCTCCATGAATCAAAAGCTAAGAACTCAGGCCAAAGTCAAAGCAGACCCTAAAAATAGGGAGACGTCAATAGTATTTACAACTATGGAAGTGTTCAGGATCTTCTCAGGGAGTGAGTCGTCTAAGAACCACTGAGGTCAGCACAACCCAGGGAGGGATAGAAAACAGAGCAGGAAGCTCCTGGAGAGGGAAGAGAATCAGGAGGAAGGCTCACAATCAGGTATCGGGCTCAACTGCTGCTGAGGGGCTGAGGCAAAGGGATTGAAATCAACCCTGGTAACTTTCATCAGGGCCCCTTGGTCAGTGAGTCACTAAGTTCCATGAATCGGCACACACTCAAATGCCACAGATGCCAGACTCCACAGGTATCTTTGATACCTGCAGCCATCTCAGGTCCTACTTTTGAGTCATTAGTATAAGAAGGATTACCCATATCCTTTTTACGTGAATATTCTATAATCTACTACTCTAACCAGGGGCTTCCCTGGTGGCTCAGTGGTAAAGAAACCAGAGGCAATGCAGGAAACACGGGTTTGATCCCTGGGTTGGAAAGATCCCCTGAATGAAACGGCAACCCCCTCCAGTATTCTTGCCTGGAAAATCCTGTGGACAGAGGAGTCTGGTGGGTCACAGTCCATGGGGTCACAGAAGAGTCAGATGCGACTAAGGGACTAAACAAGTCTAAACAAACAAAAGCTCATGTGCCCTGAAACACCCTGGAGCTCTCCGCTTAGTGGTAGAGAAAAAACAGGACCCTGAGGGGACTGAGCAAACCCAGGAGCACAAATCCTGTCTAAAAAGAGGAAACGCTACTTATCTCTAGAAAGAGGTTACCAGGCCCAAGATGGCCAGATCTGGCTTTTAGAAGCCCAAAAGTACAATTTTAAGGTGAAAGCTTCCATCTTTGGAAGCTTCTGCATTGACACATGAGCAGGAGGAACTCTGCAAGCTTTGCAGCTTCTGTGATAGGTGCTATGCCTGTGTGCTAAGTCACTTTAGATGTCGGACTCTTTGCAACCCCACGGACTGTAGCCTGCCAGGCTCCTCTCTCCAAGGGATCCTCCAGGCAAGAATACTGGAGTGGGTTGCCATGCCCTCTTCTAGGAGAAAGGTACTACCACCTAAGTATTAATAGCTTTCAAATTATTCTTCATGTCTATTACCACTATCCAAGTTCACTTGGTTTAACGTGACATCCATAAAAATTAAAAAAAAAAAAAATTTTTTTAAATCACAAACTTAGTACATATTGTTGAAAAAAAGCACCAATTCTTGCATTAAACATCTAGTCATTTGGATTTCAAGGGGAAAAAAGATGAACAATTCAATAGAATAACAGAATATTCAACTTAAAGAGCAAACTCCGACGACTCAGGGGTAAGAAAAGATTCTCCAAAAATAGAGAAATGCAAATTAAAGTAAAAATGAAGTACCATTTTGTTTCCATGAGACTGACAAAAAAGAAAACAGTCACAACATGTATTACTATGTGGGAAAGAAAACTCTCATACATTGCTGGTAGAAAGTGGAACTATTACAACCATTTGGAAAACATCCTGCAACATCTCCTAACATTTGATATGGAGGTATCCTTTAACTCATGGGAATGTATCCATGGAAAAGAAACATACCAACATATAAGAACATATGTGCAAGGAGGCCTATTGTAAAGTCCTTCACATTGGCCAAGAATTGAAAACAAATGTCCATCCATAGGGAGATAGCTGAATAAGCTATAAACACTCGTACTACAGAATATCAGACAGCTATTTAAAAGAATGCATCACATCCATTTGAAAGACTAAATGTAAAAGGTTGTCAACACCAAATGTTGACAAGGATACAAAAACACCAGAATGCTCGTGCATTGTTGGATGGACTATAAAATGGTACAATCACTTTAGAAAAAGGTTTGATGGTTTCTTGTAAAGCCAAACATAATACTCTGATTTTTTAATAAAAATATTATTATATTGTTCATGAAATAAAAATTCATAAAAAATATAACATGACTATAACATATCGTGTAGACCTACCACTGGTATTTATCCAATAAAGACTTGCGGGAGAATGGGTGAAAAAAGTATCAAGCAATTCCAGACTGTTATTTTATAGACGAAACAGGTTAACAATGCAAACACTGAACCTCTGGCTGCCAGCAATGCTGTGTGATGGCCTGGAACATCAAGTGTCAGGTTATATGTATTGTCCAAACTTGTACAGTCCAACAGCAGGCAAGGTCACACCAGAAGACCAGTTTAAAAAAGACTTTGTGGCCAACTACCAAAACAGAGGTTAAGCAATCTGCCCAAGATCACAGTCTCCAGTACATGTATGTAGATCAGGGTTTCAAGGTCATCGTTTTCAGTTTGGGGCTATTTTGAATAAAACCGCTATACACACACACACACACACACACACACACACACACGCTTCCATGTTGGCTTAGCGGTAAAGAATATGCCACAATGTATGAGCTATGGGTTTAATCCCTGGATCAGCACAGCAACCCACTCCAGTATTCTTGCCTGGACAATCCCATGGACAAAGGAGCCTGGCAGGCTATACAGTCCATAGGGTCACCAAGAGTTAGACATGATGGAAGTGACTTAGCATGCATGTGTGCATATATACACATATTTTTTCCCCCCACCTTGGCCAAGCGAGCTGCATGTGGGATCTTAATTCCTGGACCAAGGATCTAACCCAAGCCCTTTCTTTGCATTGCAAGCGTGGAGTCTTAACCACTGGACTGCCAGGTAAGTCCCTGTGATTTATATTCATATAAGATATACTGTTGTTGTTGTTTAGTTGCTAAGTCCGACTCTTTGCAACCTCATGGACTGTAGCCTGCCAGACTCCTCTGTCCATGGGGATTCTCCAGGCAAGAATACTGGAGTGGGTTGCCGTGCTGACCCAGCCATTTCCTTCTCCAGGGGAACTTCCTGACCCATGGATTGAACTCAAGTCTCCTGTTTGGCAGGCTAATTCTTTACCACTGAGCCACCAGGAAAGCCCATAAGAAATATTGGTGGTAAAAGAATACCGAAAGAATTGGTAGTAAAATATTGGTGGTAAAAAGAAACCACTGATACACAGAACACGCGTGAATATCAAACACGTTATGCCGAACAAGAGATGCCTTACATAAGAGAGTACATACTACCTGATTCCATTAAATAAAGTTCTAGAATAGATAGTATCTCAAAAAAAAAAAAAAAAGAATCAGAGCAGTGGACACTGGGTGGGTAAAGGTGAGGACTAAATAGGACAGGAGATGAAGGAACTTTTTGGGGTGATGTTATGTTTTATATCTTGATAGGGTGTTGCACACAGGTATATGGATTCATTAAAACTCACAGAATGGGACACTTGAAATCTTGTCTATTTCACGGTAGGTAAATTTTACTTTAAAAAAAAAAAAAAGAAGGTAAACATGTGAACTCCCTGGCTGTCCAGTGGTTAGGATTTTGCCTCCTTACTGCCTACGTACGGAGTGGGTTCAGTCCCTGATCTGGGCACTAAGATCCCACAAGCTGTGCAGAGTGGTCCAAAAAAAACCCCACTGTAAACAAATTTTTAACTCTTAGATCAATAGTTGTAATAACAACAATCACGCTGAAGTGTTCACGGGTATTTGTAACTTATTATGAAATGCATCAAAAAAATTAAGATAGCTAGATGGGGACATCCCTGTTGGTTCAGTGGTTAAGACTCCACAATTTCACTGCAGGGGGCACTAGTTCACCCCTGGTCAAGGGACTAAGATCCTCACATGCCCACATGGTGCAAGATAAATATAGCAAGACAGATGGATGGCAGGCATGTGTCAAATATTAATTAAGAAATCTAGATGAGTGGCCATTGCAACGCCCTGATCTGCAGGCCCGCAGAGCTGTGCTCAGAAGCTGACCTCGGACCCTACTGTCCCTGCGTCTTGGCTGCCCTCACTCTGCCACCTGCCTTCGTGCTTGCTGCCTCTGCAAATGGATTACAAAGGCCAGAAGCTAGCCGAACAGATGTTCGAGGGAATTTTCTTTGTTTCCGCAATAATTGGATTTATCTACGGGTACCTGGCTGAACAGTTAGGGCGGAATGTCTACATAGTTATGGCCGGATTTGCGGAAACTTCCTCCGTGGCCTATATATCGCCAGCACCCCATCAAGTGGATACCTGTTCAAGACTCAAGCATAGAAGAAACCAGGGGAAAGAAAAGAGGTGTGCTAAAAGTAATTGACTGGGATTTTCATGACTCAGTTTTTACTACTGCACCTGCTTTTGTTTTGTGTGACATGAGCTAAATTGTTTTTTGTGAGGAACATGCTCACCAGCCCAAACTCAAGAATGGACTTGGAGACATGAGGTATAGCGGAAAGCGAAGCTTTGTGGTCTTGCAAAATCAGGTGTCTGATGGGCAGGCACACCCACAGTCCTTACACAAAGCAAGTTATCCTAGCATGCAAGCCCCTCTCCCAGTTCCTCACTGGAGTACTATGCAGTGAACCATCTTCCTGGAAGTCGCCTAGGTTTGTTTTCCTCTATGGGCCGGCCCCTCCCTGACGTCTTGTTTCCTCCTTTCCTGTGCACCTCTTTCCGTTTTTTTTTATGTTTTGAATTCACCAATAGGGTGAGCCTGTGTGAAACCCTTATGTTTTGAATTCACCAATAGAATGAACCCCGGGTGAAAAATCCTAGGCATCCCACCTTCCCTTTGTTTGCCAACTTTCCAGTTTTATATGGCTAATAGCTCCTTATGACCAACCTAGATAGCATATTCAAAAGCAGAGACATTACTTTGCCAACAAAGGTCCATCTAGTCAAGGCTATGGTTTTTCCTGTGGTCATGTATGGATGTGAGAGTTGGACTGTGAGGAAGGCTGAGCGCTGAAGAATGGATGCTTTTGAACTGTGGTGTTGGAGAAGACTCTTGAGAGTCCCTTGGACTGCAAGGAGATCCAACCAGTCCATTCTGAAGGACATCAGCCCTGGGATTTCTTTGGAAGGAATGATGCTAAAGCTGAAACTCCAGTACTTTGGTCACCTCATGCAAAGAGTTAACTCACTGGAAAAGACTCTGATGCTGGGAGGGATTGGGGGCAGGAGGAGAAGGGGACAACAGAGGATGAGATGGCTGGATGGCATCACTGATTCGATGGACGTGAGTCTCAGTGAACTCTGGGAGTTGGTGATGGACAGGGAGGACTGGCGTGCTGCGATTCATGGGGTTGCAAAGAGTCGGACACGACTGAGCAACTTTTCTGATCTGAATAGCTCCTTATGGCTGTTACACCAGCAAGGTGTCACTGAAAGCTAGCTATTTTTGAAAATGGATTACTTTACATTTTTTAGTTCTTACCTTTTCCTATACAAAACATGAGCTAAAAAACACTTATGCTCAGCTGTGTATAGATATTGTTCTCCCTCTATTTCATTTCTCCGTGTTTTAATTTATAAATAGTTTGGACCTTGTCTTCACAAACTTCCTCTGAAATGGTTCAGGTCTACAAAATGATGAAGGTTAAAGCTTCATAAATGATACTACAATTTAACTATCAAAGTTTTATAATTCATTATAAGTAGTTAGGCTGTTTTAATGTTTTCAATTAAAATTCAGTGCAATTCAAAAAAAAAAAAAAAAGAAAGAAATCCAGGTGAGGTGAAACAAAGTATGACCCTGTGGGGGCCCTTCAGGGCACAAAAGCCTATCTGTGTCCCTTGCTGCTGCTTTGTAGAAATAGACTTCATTCAGCCTCCTTGACCTTCCCAGCATTCCAAGGGGCAGATTTAAACAGTTGTTAATCGGGGAACAGAGGGAAATACGGAAACAAGGTGGGGAAGGGGGATGTGCAGTCTAGAAACAATAGTGCAGCCTTGGGGCAGGGTCCTATTTCCTCCTCAAGGAATACACATAACAATAGCTTTGCCTGCTAGGAACTAAGGCCACCACCCAGGTGGATGACAGTAATTTCAGGCAGAGCACAATATTCCTGGAGCACCACCCAGTTACCTCACCACCAACCAATCAGAAGAAAGTCACTCACCCTGCAGCCCTCATTCCAAATTCTGCCTATAACAATTTCTCCTAGAAAACCCTCAGGGAGCTGCCTAAATCACCTGTTTTCACTGCTTGGCCCTGTAATAACCCTTTCTCTGCTCCCGACTCTGACGGTTTGGTCTATTTGGCGTCATATATGCGTGGGGCACACCAATTTGTGTTCAGTAACAAGGGTATATGGTTGTTAAATGTCACATTATTTCAACTTTTCATTATGTTTGAAATTTGTCATAATTAGATGTTGAGGAAAAAACCCAATAATGCAATTAGAAGAATATACCAGACAATTAGGAGTCATTTCCGTGATGCATTGACGAGTAAGAAAATCAGGAGATGGAAAATGTGTATAACATGATCCTTTTAAAATAAAACAATAACAAAAATACCCTAACTGATATGAGATACCTTAGTGTGGAACAAAATGTGGCAATGTAGGTGGGATGCTGATATGAGAGGTACCTGCGTGCTGGTTTCAAAGTTGTGTCTGACTCTGAGACCCTATGGATTGCAGCATGCCGGGATCCCCTATCCTTCACTATCTCCTGGAGTTTGTTCAGATTCAGTTCCATTGAGTTGACGATGCTATCTAATCATCTCATCCTTTGCCACCCCCTTCTCCTTTTGCCTTCATTACCTGACAAAACATTAAGGGTTCCCACTCTTTCACTCTCAACTACCTGCTTAACTGTTTGACAGTAAAGAATCTGCTTGCAACGTGGGAGACCTTGCTTCGGTCCCTGGGTCGGGAAGATCTTCTGTAGAAGGGAATGGCTACCCACTCCAGTATTCTTGCCCAGAGAATTCATGGACAGAGGAGCCTGGCGAGCTACTGTCCATGGGGTGGCAAAGAGTCAGACATGATTGAGCGACTAACACTTTCACTTTAACTGTTTGATGTATACTTCTCCAGGCTCTTTTTCTTGCATTAAAAAATATATATATTTTTAAGTACACATATTTTTTTGTGTGCTACACATACTATTCTGCAACAGACTTCTTTCACCACCATGGACACCATGACAACATTTTACCAAGCCGCCTAGTTCTTTTGAATGGTGGCAGAGGATAGCACAGTATGAATGCATTGTGATGGGTTTAACTATTTGTTCAGCAATAGATAGCTAGGGTGCCAAAAATTTTTGGCTATTTCAAATGTTACAATAACCATCCCTCTGGGTCAAAGAAAATGAAGAAGCTTTACTTTGATGTGTGTGCACCCCTGCATTTAAACTGTGGTCAACCACTGGACCACCAGCAAAGTCCTTGAGATTTGTATTCACATAAGAAATACTGTTGATGTTGTTAGTCGCTTAGTTGTGTCTCTTTGGGATCCCATGGACTGTAGCCTGCCAGGCTCCTCTGTCTATGGAATTTTCTAAGTCAGAATACTAGAGTGGATTGCCCTTTCCTCCTCCAGAGGATCTTTCAAGCCCAGGCATCATCAGAGTTGGGTCTCCTGTGGCTCCTGCATTGGCAAGCAGATTCTTTCCCACTGAGACGGCTGGGAAGCCCCCTTTACTTTGATAAGTTCTGCCAAATTGTCCTTTAAACAAGTTGTACAAACTTACATTCTCACTGAAAAGAATTCGAGAAAATCCCTTTCCTAGACCCTAACACCAGAAACCTTCAATCCTTTAAATTTTTGACAATCTGATAAGCAAATGAATAGTTCAGTTCAGTTGCTCAGTTGTGTCCGACTCTGCGACCCCATGAATTGTAGCATGCCAGGCCTCCCTGTCCATCACCAACTCCCCAAGCTTGCTCAAATGAATGGTACTTTGTTTACATTTTCATTTCCCTGATCACGACCATAATCAAGTATCTTTCCTTCTGTTTATTAGTCATTTATATTTCCTCTGTGAACGGCTTGATGATCTCATCATCTTCCCAAGCCCTATGAACTGTTCCTCCTGCTTCTGACGCCACACCTCTCTAATGGTCCATCCCTTTAAGAGTCAGCAGGAAGTGAAAGTGAAAGTGTTAGTCACTCAGTCACGTCAACTCCTTTGCAACTCCATGGACTGTAGCCCACTAGACTTCTCTGTCCATGCCATTTACTGAAGTGGGTTGCCATTCCCTTCTCCAGGGTATCTTCATGACCCAGGGATCAAGCCTGGGTCTCCTGCACTGCAAGCAGATTCTTTACCATCTGAGCCACCAGAGAAGCTCTATAGAGTCCACAGGAGTTATCAGCAAACACAAATCAGATCATTTCCCCCAACTTGACTCCACAGACTACAGGACTAAATCTAACCCTTTAATATGGCTCTCCTGAATGCTCCACCATTAAAAAGGATACATCAACAGAAACAGAAAACATTTATTAAGCACTTACTACCTGCTGTTCTAAGAAAATCCTTGCATTATCTCATTTACTCCTCACAACAACCCTTTGAGGCAGCAACTATTATCATTCCATTTTAGGGAAGAAACTGAAGGACAGGTTCCCACCCCACACCCATTCTAAATGGCAGCTCAGCCACCCCAGCTATTGTACCACCGCACTCCCCTCCAGACTTTTCTGCCACAGTTGGATATCCTGGGTGTGTATCGCCCTGCCCCTGGTCTCTGTTGTTTGTTAGGTGGAAGATGACTAATTTTTTAGACCTGGTTCAGGAAAGCCTACTAGCCTGAGGAATGGTATTTCAAAACACAGTATCAGATTGTTACTGGCAGAATAGCCATTCCTCAGTTCTTGTCCTCTTGAGGCAAAGAATTCAACTGAGAGACAAAGCAGTTTCAAGCAGCAGGAGTTTTTAGGTGAAGCGAAAGTATACTCTTGAGAAGGGAGGAGAGTCGGCTATCTGGGAACCAGAAGCAGCCCCGCATTGAGGGCAAGGTAGGTTTTAACAGAAGGGTGGAAAGTCCTTCCTGGTGTCCTGAGGTACCTGACTGACAAATTGATCGACAGCTTTAGGTTATTTAACTTTTCTCATGTGCAGGTGTTTACCCATAAGCACCCAGGCAAAACCTATGGGGGCAAGGGGGAGGTACAAAAACTTGCAATGCTGATTTATTATAAAGATAGCATAATGAGCCTCTGGTTACTCTGAGTCACCTCTTAGGTCTTGGTGTACCTGAGCCAACTGGTGATGGTGGTTTGAAAAGCCCTACTGTGTTCCTGACATCTTGCTTGGTCCTGAAACTGGCTGGAAACTTAGCAGTTCCTAACGAAAAAAGGGAGGATGTCTGGGTGTGTTCTGGTCACCAGTGTCCAGGTGTGGGGGGAGGGGGAAAGATGGCCCTATCCAGAATGGGGCAGGACCTGCTCTTGTCTGACTAGCTACCTAAGAAGTGATCTTAATGGGACTTCTAGTTCTATGTTTTACAAACTGGATTGCAGCTCTCAATGGGTAAAGACCAGACCAGGGCTTTTGTACAACTGAAGTAAACTAGAATAAAAAATATCAGAAGTTAGGGAATGAGGCCAAGCTTTGTTTTAAGGACACATACTGTTCTGTGAAAGCTGTGTATACCAGACCCTATATTAAAAAGCAGAGACATTACTGTGCCAACAAAGGTCCATCTAGTCAAAGCTATGGTTTTGCCAGTAGTCATGTATGGATGTGAGAGTTGGACTATAAAAGCTGAGCGCCAAAGAATTAATGCTTTTGAACTGTGGTGTTGGAGAAGACTCTAGAGAGTCCCTTGGACAGCAAGGAGGTCCAACCAGTCAATCTTAAAGGAAATCAGTCCTGAATATTCATTGGAAGGACTGATGCTGAAGCTCCAATACTTTGGCCACCAGATGTGAAGAGCTGACTCACTGGGAAAGACCCTGATGCTGGGAAAGATTGAAAGCAGGAGGAGAAGGGGATGACAAAGGATGAGGTGGTTGGATGGCATCACCGACTCAATGGACATGAGTTTGAACAAACTCTGGGAGATAGTGAACGACAGGGAAGCCTGGCGTGCTGCAGTCCATGGGGTTGCAAAGAGTTGGACATGACCAAGCGACTGAACTTACTAAGTGACTGAAAGTAAAATGTAAACTTTCACTGTGGATAGAGGTCCAGAATGATCTTTCTAAAAACACTGATTCTCTCAGTGTCCTACTTTGCAACTTTTTGTGCTTTCCTATTTCTGTTAAGATTAAAAACAAAAACCCCACATCACCTCCCCATGGCCTACAATGGCCCACCCAATCCAGCCCCGGCCTCCCTCTGACCTCATGTCACCTGCTCACAGGAGTTCACCTCCAGCCTTGGAGGTGCTACTTCCTCTGCCTGAACTGCCCTCCCCTTGTCTTACATCTGCTAATTCCATTTATCATTCGAGATTCTGCTCAAACATCACTTTCTCCAGGAACTTCTGGTTCCTAGACTCGGTCAGGTCTCCAAGTCATAGTCTTGGGCATCCTGGGCTTTTTCTCACAAGCACTTATCAGAACAGTAGTTAAATAAGTTTTTTTTTTTTTTTTAAGTATTTGTCTTTAATTGCCTCCTTCTTCCTAGTTAAGTTCCTTCTGTGTATCTACAGCAATTCAGTTTTGTTTTGCTCATAGACGGCATTCAGCCAATATTTGTTAAATAAAAGAATGAGCCTCTTGCCCAAGGCAGGAATGATCTCCTCTCAGAAACTTTCTCATGATGCCAGTGCTTATTCCATAACGGACTCCTAACCAGCAATGTTAATGATAGCTGCCACTTCCAAAGCCCATGCACTCTGTTACCAGGGGAAATGCCTTACCTATGATATTTTATTTTGGCCTCACACAACTGAGAGAAAGGCAGTATTTTACACACTTAACAGTTAGGGAAATTTAGATACGTGGTTAAAATCAAATGCAACTAGTAAGTGGCAGAGTCAGAATTTGAACTCCAGCTATGGAAACATGATCCTAGCTCCTGAAGCTCAGAACGTCATGTTTATCTACACATCTGCCACTCCCTACTAGCCTACACTCTTTAGAGGCAGGAAGCAGGGCACAGGCAAATGGTAGAGCCCCTATTAAATATATTTGCCAAATGAATAACAAGAGGTGGGAAAAGTTAATAAGAGTTGAGAGCAGGGTACTTCATAAAACTATAAAATAACCGATTAATAGCTGGAAGGGACCTATTCTTCTCAGTGGGGGAAGCGCTCAAAACTCCTGATACAGGGTAACTTGCTATAGCCCCCCTACAACCTCTTCCCTTGTAGATCAACTCTACTTACTAATTCTTTTAGATTCTGGGAAGCATTTATTGAGCATCTAATACATACAAGGCTCCACGCTGGAGACTGAGGGAAGGCTCCAACATGATGAAAGGCCTGTCCCCGTGTTCAGAGGCTCTACAGTCTGGTGGAGAGACGTGCTCTAACACAAGGTAGGGTGTCACCCAGCTATAATCAGGCTTCGAAGGAGGAGCAATGAGAGCCCAGAGAAGAAGCAATGAATTTCCGTGAGGTCACAGCATAAGAAAGTTCTCTCTAATCAGAACAGAAATCTCTTCCACTTGGTGTATTTTTTTTTTTCTTTCCGCCTATGTCACTTAATTCACTCAGTTTTCGGCATCTCACTTAACCAATCAGGGACTGAAACCAAGCAAGTGCAGTGAATGCCCGGAATCTAACCATTAGGTCACCAAGGAATTCCCCGAGGGGCCATGTTGAGTGAACCCAGTTCTGCCTTCTGAAATGACACCAAAGTATAATCCTTTCCCCTCAGGACAGTCTTTAAAATATTCACCAATAACTACCTTGTCCTCTCCACTTTTTCTCTTTCCAAGGCCAACATTTCTCCATTTCTTTGATTGGGTTTCACAAAAAGAATGAATCAACATAGAAGCCTTTCCTCCTTCTCCAAGTACTAAAATGCTATCTAGCCTTCAAAGCAAAGGACAAGGTCAATGCCATCCTCTCTATCAAATTCCCTAATAACTACAGGGGAGTTGTATCTTACTTGCCTAAAAACAAGTACATACTAAAAAAAATTACTTTTGAAATCCCTTAGATTCACTCATAATGTATGGTATATGTGGTTTCCTATATGCCTGTTTGTGGCTATCTGACAAAGCCTCTCCTTGAAGAAACTTCAGTCAGGCCCCTCTCAACCCTCTTCTGCCTTAGGCTTCAACTTTGCCCCACCCTCAAACCCTTAACGCTGTCTCCGAGTGATTCTTCATTCAAGAACCCCTCACTCCGGTGTTGGCTATAAATCCCAGCTGTCTTTGCTGTTTTGAGATTGAGAAAGAGCTCCTCCCATGGCAGTGAGAGAGTGAGTGAAGTCGCTCAGTCCTGCCGACTCTTTGCGACCCCGTAGACTGTAGCCCGTACCTACTGCAATAGTCTCGAACAGCTTTCCTCACCATTTAAACAAGCATCAGAATGATAGTCTCTTTAACAGAGCCAAAAGAAGTAGTCGACTTTTGTTCAGTCGCGTTGTACCTATTTTTGTGGACACAGGTGAATTCATGGATGTGCAGTGTTGATGATGTGACTCAATGGTAATTGTTCTCTTTATTTTTCCTCCAGCATTTTTCTTATTATCGGTATTATAGTCCTCATGCTATGTTACTATTTATTGCAGCATACTGTATGTATATCACAGCCTCTCCTGCTCCACTGGCATTATGTATTTTCCCATCAGTATATTCCCCACAGTGCCCAGCACAGTGTGGGGACATAAAACAGGTCAGCGTCTTTGCTCCTTCAGGTGCTACTCAAACCCATTAAATGTCCCTCTTAAAACGTGACAGTCATTACTGAAAACAATATTCCAGAAATGATCCGGTAAACCTGGAAAATCACTTACCTCCTGCCCCCCGCCCTAAACCACACTTTTATAAAACACAGTCTAACACTTCTTTGGCTCTTATAAGCAGCCATACCCGCCTTTTGGTCTACTGAAACCAAGATCTTTTTTCAAGAGGTCTGTTAGTAAGCCTAAATTCCCACCACCCAGTATTTATTTAAGTCTTTACATTTATCCCTGTTAAATTATTTCTTGGTCTTTGGCCCAAGACCCCAAGACTGCAGCCTGTTGATAGAGGTGTTTTTGAAGCACAATTCCGTGGTTTGACAGGGAGAAGTCTCTATGCTTTTCACTTGAATGGGAACAGGAAAGGAGGACCAAACAGCGTTTAGCCACAGGATGAGAAGGGGCCTCGAGGAGACCGGCCCCCGCGCGGGTCTCCATGGAGAAGCCACAGGTGCTAATGGAGGTTTGGTACGTACGCAGTTGGTGCCCTTTCCTTCTTCCCCGAGCTCCCTGAGACTCTGGCTCCTACACTGGGTCTCTTCAGCTCTCTGGGACAGTGAACCCCCGAGGAAGCAGCCCCTCAATGAAGGGGCGGAGGTCCCCGCTAAGCTCGCGCCAGGGCGGGCAGCCCTCAGCAGGAAGCTGGTTCCCCGCTCTTCTGCAAAGCCTGGGCTCCCTTCCCCCACGCCGAGCGCTTACCACCCTCAGCCCCCAACCCCCGCGGGCGGCGCGTGGACGCAGCACCCGGCTCCCCCAGACATGTCCAGCGCCGCCGCCGGGGGAGCAGGCTGTGGGGGAGGTTCTCCGCCCGGACTCGGCGCAGGGGCCCGGCAGGGGCAGAGCTCGGGTGGGATGCTGGCGGCGCTGGCGGCGCGGGCGGGGCGTGGGCACCGCGCAGGAGGGGGCGCTGCGCGGCCCCGGGACCCGCCGGAGCCACTGGGGGAGCTGCCGTTCTCCCGCGCCCCTGGGCGGGAAGAGTGGCCCCGCCGCGGGGGTAGCGGCGGTAAGCTGGGCCCGCGTTTCGGGGCCGGGGAGTGGGCCGGCCCGTACCTGGTCTTGAAGTCCTGGTTATAAATGGTCCTCAGCCGCTCGCGATCTGTCTCCCTGTCCTGTCCCCGATCGACCAGGAAATTCTCGAATCTCTGGCCCGTCTCCCGGAGCTGCCGGCAGCTGAACTTACTGGGCATCGCGGCGGCGACTGCGGCCCAGGCAGGAGGGTTCGTAGAAATGAAACTGAAACTCGCCGCCGCGGCTGGAAGTTGGCGGTCTTAGGGTGAGGGTGCTGGAGGGGAGAAAGCCCCAACTCCGACCCCAGATCCGGCAGGATCCCTTCTCCCCCCACCAGGTTTCCCTCTACGGTTCTTTTCCTACCTGAGCCTTCCCTTCGGTCTCTTCGTCCTATCCCCTCCCCCTCTTCCCATTAACTCTTTGCTAAGGAGTCTGACCCCTCCCTCAGGGCCCTCCCCTTACCCCAAGCTCCCTCCCCTGGCTTTCAGCCAGAATCTGAACGTGGCTATCGCCTGGGGCCCCCTGAACAGTCCGGGAGGACTTCATAGCCTCAGTTTGGACAACTCCCACGCCCATCTCCCAGGGCTTCGCGACTTATTGAAAAGCAGGGGAGCAAAGGGCAGGGACTGGGACCTGGGTCGGCTGCAGCTGGACTGGGGCAGCTCATCCAACACCTCCCCCAGACAGCCTGGGACATAGGCAAGTACGGAAGCAATAGGCACGCCCCCCTCCCCCATTTTCCCTTCTCCGGCTCGCAGACGCTGGGAGGAATGCGTAAGAGCCAAGAAGTTTGGGGGAAGACCGAGTGTCTCTGATAAAGGTGTGTACGCGTGGGAGGGAGGAACAAGGAGCTTTGCCGGGACGAACAGTTCATTACTTTTTCTGTCACAAAGGCTTCGTTATGTGGAAAGGCTGGCGATCCCTAGCCTTAAGCCACATATTTGGGCACTTAATGCACCCCAGGCTGTATTACTCTTAACTGTTACTAGTGTTTAGCTAAGGGTTGCCCCAGTCATCAAAATATTAGCTTCTGGAGAGCAAGAGACTGTTAGGTTAGGCAATAAATGGTTAATAGCTACAGCATCGGTACCAGGAAGACAAGTATTAATAAAAGAAGCTTCGGAAGACGGATAGTTAAGACAAACTAAAGGGGGTGGGGGTACAACAAACCTAAAAAAAGCCTCATCATCTACTTATCAACTGGAGTAACAAAAACACACTGACTAGGATGGACAAAGATCATAAAAGTTACATTTAAAAAATCTTTAAACAAAAATACCGGTTCCCAATATATCCAAGGTGGTGGTGTTCTCCAAAGTAATTCCCTGTAGGAGGCCACACACTATCTAACCTAGTGTGAAGAATGCTCAGAACCCAGGTCATGCTCCAGCTGGGCTACCCCTGTACCTTTTGAGGCCAACAACCAACTAAAGCCAAGAAAAACAGGCTTTAGCAACAGGAAATTCAGTGTCAGTGGGAACCAAAGCTACAGGGAGAGGGGGAGAACAGAACAGGGGAATATGTTCTTAGAAATTGCTTATGCAAAGTGGAGGGAAAAACTAGGAATGTGGCCAAAGATTTTATCTTTTTTCTCCCCCAATTATCCAGTGAGGCCTGAGTATTAGTGAACTACTCAGAACTACACTATTACTTAACCACTTCAAAAACCTACCACCCACCATACCCAAACTGAACATCTGGCTCTATTCTGATCAGAAATCTAAGCCTCCATTATTCCTGGATACATAACCTCCCCCTTCTCGAATCATACGTGTTTCCTGGAAGTTCTCAAAACATACACAAATAGCTACAGTATAGTAAAAACATGGGTGAAAATGTGATCTTATGTGGCTTTTGTGACAAGGGAACCTCTCTAAACCAGTTTCATCTGGAAAAATTCACTTCCCTTAGTTTGGCTCAGTTCAGTCACTCAGTCGTGTCTGACTGTGTGTGACCCCATGGACTGCAGCACGCCAGGCTTGCCTGTCTAACACCAACTCCTGGAGCTTGCTCAAACTCATGTCCATTGAGTCGGTGATGCCATCCAATCATCTCATCCTCTGTCATCCCCTTCTCCTCCTGCCTTCACTCTTTCCCCGCATCAGGGTCTTTTCCAATGAGTCAGTTCTTCACATCAGGTGGCCAAAGTATTGGAGTTTCAGCTTCAGCATCAGTCTTTTCAATGAATATTCAGGACTGATTTCCTTTGACTGGTTGGATCTCCTTGCTGTCCAAGGGACTCTCAAGAGACTTCTCCAACACCACAGTTCAAAAGCATCAGTTCTTCGGTGCTCAGCTTTTATAGTCCAACTCTCACATCCATACCTGACTACTGGCTAAACCATAGCTTTGACTAGACGGACCTTTGTTGGCAAAGTAGTATCTCTGCTTTTTAATATGCTGTCTAGTTTGGTCATAGCTTTTCTTCCAAGGAGTAAGCGTCTTTTAATTTCACGGCTGCAGTCACCATCTGCAGTGATTTTGGAGCCCCCCAAATTAAGTCTCACTGTTTCCATTGTTTCCCCATCTATTTGCCTTGAAGTGATAGGACTGGATGCCATGATCTTACTTTTTTGAATGTTGAGTTTTAAGCCAGCCTTTTCACTCTCCTCTTTCCCTAGGAGTTATTTTCACATGTGGCTGTCTAGATGCCTAGAATGGTCTTTCTACCTTTCACAACTAGCTCAGGTCTCACTTTCCTCCCAAAGTCCTTCTGTATTTAGAAAAATCTATTAAGTAATAAGGTTGATTTTGTGTGTGCACTGAGTCTCTCAGTTGTATCTGACTCTTTGTAACCCTATGGGCTGTAGAGTGGGTTGCCATGCCCTCCTCCAGGGTATCTTCCCACCCAGGGAACAAAACTGGGTCTCCTGCGTCTTCTGCACCAGCAGGCAGGTTCTTCACTAGTGCCACTTGGGAAGCCCAATCAGGTGGATTTTGCGTACGTGCATACTAAGCTGTTTCAGTCCTGTCTGACTCTTTGTGACCCCATAGCACTGAATGCAATCTGAAAGTTAACTCTGGCCAAGGACATTACTGGAACAAACCTAGAGCCTTCTAAGGTAACTACTTTGGAGAAGAATGTTAAGAACCCTTTTTTTTTTTCTCGTAATTCTCATTACTCCATAGTTACTTGGAGTCTACAATTCAGTTTTGAATTGTCTCTAACTTTATGTTTTCCACTAAGACTGTACTCCCCAAGGCAACAGCGCTAAAACTGACTGAAATGCTTTAATTGGTCCGCCTACTGTTGACCAAAGGAATGGCTGTGGCAGATAGAGTTAATCCTCATTATCTGCAGATTCTGTATTTGCAAATTTACCTACTCACTAAAATCAGTAACCCCCAAATCAACACTTGCAGGACTTTTGTAGTCATCCATGGATGTACAGAGTGGCAAAAAGAGAAATCTTGAGTTGACCAATGTGCCCGTTCCCAGATGAAGTAGAACAAGGCCATGTCCTTCATGCTTTCAGCTCATGTAATAAAAATCCTTTTTGTGGTCTATTTTGTGGTCCCATTTTGTCTGCTTTTTTTTTTTTTTTTGGTTACTGCTTAAAATGGCCCCCAAACCTATGTAGTGCTGAAATGCTGTCTAGTGTTCCTAAGACTGATGTCCCTTATAGAGAAAATTCCCATGTTAGATAAGCGTTGTTAACTTAGGCGTCAGTTATAGTGCTGTCAGCTATGAGTTCAATGTTAAAGAACAAAAAATGAATATTAAATAGTGATTTAAATAAAAATATATTAAAAAATAAATTAAAAAAATATATAAACGAAGATTGTGTATTGATCTATTGACAAAAATATTGAGAAGCATGCAGGAACCTAACTCTGGAGCAATGTTTCAATATGGGCTAATTCAATGTTTGCTGGCAATTTTACAGAACATAACCACAGTAAATGAGGATTAACACTCATAACAGAATGCTTTTGGATACATTTGGTTTCTGCTCTCAGAGGGCTTAGATCAACTCTATTTTGTTTTGGGCTGTGCTATGCAGCTTACAGGATCTTAGTTTCCCAACCAGGGAATGAACCCATGCATGCCCCCTGGCAATGGCAGTGAGGAGTCCTAACAGCTGGACTGCCTGGGAGTCCCCTACTGTTTTTTAACATATACTCTGTTCAAGGGAGAATTTTAGTTAGCTCAGGTTATTGTATGGGAGAAGGCAATGGCACCCCACTCCAGTACTCTTGCCTGGAAAATCCCATGGACGGAGGAGCCTGGTGGGCTGCAGTCTGTGGGGTCGCTGAGGGTCGGACATGACTGAGTGACTTCACTTTCACTTTTCACTTTCATGCATTGGGGAAGGAAATGGCAACCCACTCCAGTGTTCTTGCCTGGAGAATCCCAGGGATGGGAGAGCATGGTGGATCGCACAGAGTCGGACAAGACTGACGCGATTTAGCAGCAGCAGCCAGTTTTCTATATATACCAGTCTTTTCTTTCTTTGACTTTCTAAGAAGTGGCTTGGTAGTTATATTTAAATTATAAATTCTTACATTGGCATTCAAATTGTATGTCTTTTGTGAGTTTGGAGAGAATGTGCCAAGGCTTGCTATGTATCTCATGAACCAAGATGAATCTAGTGTCAACATTCTAGATTATAAAACAGAAGAGGCACTAGAACTAGGCCAACTAACAGAAGCACAACCACCCAGGCACAAATGAGAGTCTTCAGTAGTGTAATTTCAACTATGGGAGTGAGGCCTCAGAGGAAACTCCTTTTGGCTGGGAAACCATTGTCCTAGGATAGGCTGATTTCAGCAGTGTGATAAGAGTCACAATTCAAGCAAATATTCTGCTGAAGGAGTTAAGGAAGTCTCTGTAGGACTTGGCAAGGAGGGTTGACTTCTGCCCAATTATACAAGAAACCAAGGACTTCAGATGGCCAAGAAATTAAGTCTTTACAAAACTGTATGAGCTAAGGAAATCAATGAGGCAGGCTGATGGGGTTAGTAAGTTAAAGGCAAAGGCTAGAATGCTTTAATCTGTACTACAAGGACATAGGGTAGCAATGTCCCTCAAAAGGGTGGGAATGTGAACTAGCCAAGAATGGAAGATGAAGCACTGAAACTCCTCTGAGGGCTTAGATCAACTGGGAAACAGGATAAAAGTCCTTCCCATATGTCTGTAAGTCAGACTCATGAGGAAGGAAAGCAGCCTTTACAGTTGATGTGAAACAGTACCCATGTTCATGGTACAGGGATTCTTTCACTTCTAAAAACTATGGCAAACCTAGACAGCATATTAAAAAGCAGAGACATCACTTTGTTGACAAAGGTCCGTATAGACAAAAGCTATGGTTTTTCCAGTAGTCATGTACGGATGTGAGAGTTGGACCATAAAGAAGGCTGAGCGCTGAAGAATTAATGCTTTCGAACTGTGATGCTGGAAAACTCTTGAGAGTCCCTTGGACAGCAAGAAGATCAAACCAGTCAATCATAAAAGAAATCAACCCTGAATATAGCTGAAGCTCCAATCCTTTGGCCACCTGATGCAAAGAGACGACTCACTGGCAAAGACCTTGATGCTGGGAGAGATTGAAAGCAGGAGGAGAAGGGGACAACAGAGGATGAGATGGTGGGATAGCATCACTTATTCAATAGATATGAATTTGATCAAACTCCAGGAGACAATGAAGGACAGGGAAGCCTGGCATGGTGCAGTCCATGGGGTCGCAAAGAGTCTGGACACAACTGAGAAACTGAACAACCACCTGGTAACTATAACTACTTGGGCCTTGCTTTCTGAATGACAAGTACAGAAGATAACTAGACTTTTCTGACAAATGGAAAACCCTAAATAAAACCTTTGAAACCACCAGTAGCCAGTGATGGTAAAGCAGTATGATCCATAGAGAAATTCCTAAAACTTAAAAAGGAGGGGGAGGGGACTTCTCTGGTGGTCCAGTGGTTAAGACTGCTTGTTCCCAACACAGGAGGCACAGGTTCAGTTCCTGGTTGGGGAACCAAGGTTCTCAAGTCATGGCCACACACACACAAAAAAGCAAGCTGGTCTTTGGATAGTCACTGAATCTACAATAGTTGAAACCCTGAACATTCTCATCAAATAAGAGCAATTCCACATCTTACCCTGAGAACAAAGGCTGAAGAGATGGCTCAAAAAGGAGAGACTCAGACAATTTAAGAACAAAACAGGTGTATTTCTATTGGACTACCTGATACAGAGGATAGTGTAGTATGGATGGATAGTATGAATGACAAGTAATACAAATATATTTTATTTGAAATAAACAAAAATGCTTACACAAATCAACAGGTCACTTAAAAATAAACTCTTGCTTGACTGTATTACTCAGCAAAAACAAAGCCGAAACATAAACACCCTTCTTTTTTGACGTGTGTTTGGAGGAAGACACTACTTGGTTTTTAAAAAACTGACCTTCCCTTAAGGCCTGGTCATAGAAGTGTAAACAATGTAAATGAATCCACCATTACCAGTTGTCATATCATATCTATGTCACCTGTGTATTCTGAGATCACACCTGTACCTGCCAATAAACCTGGGAAGGGTTGCTATATCACAGTTATACTTGAGTTGGCAGGCAGGACTGAGGAAGAGTAATTTGGAGTAAGTATTACATCCTAGTTAGAACAAATCACTAGTATTCCCTTAAATAACAGGTTACAATAGAAAGATACTGCCTGAAAGTTATCCTTTTCACTTTGGTTCAGTTTTAGTTTTTTGTTTGTGATTAACATAGTTGTTTGATTCATTCACTTATAGTACAATCCTGCCACAAAGTATTAAAGCACAAGATACCTATTATTCCTTCAACATCTGCATTTCTTCAAGTTTTATACTCTACTATACCCCTAGTATGTCAGCAGTTTTCGAATATTAAAAAAACAGTAATAAAAATGGATAACACTCTTCTAAAAATGCACATGTCTATAACTATAATGGTAGTAGGTGGGAAGGAGACAATGAGGGAAAGGGAAAAAAGCAAACATGTTCATGTAGGGAATGTGGTTCAAGTCTTTGGATTTAAAAACAACTTCCCCAGAGAAGTTGGCTATGATGGAATTTCCAGAAAACTTCCTTGGCCTCCAAAATGAACCTGAAAAGCCCCAATCCAAACATATGAAACTACAGTTATGAGATGTTATAAACGATGATCAAAGCAACTAGAGGGAGAAGGATGAATGTGTCTTCCATTCAGCTACAGTTTGCAGCATAGCCTCTTTAGCTGTTGGTCAATCAGTAAAAACCACTGAACACCAGAAGTACTTTGAAGGATGGGGTGGAAAAGTACTGAATATATTACCTGTCTATGTCAGTAACAGGGCTTCATGGCTAGGAAAATTTTCTAAACAGTAAAATGACTCCAGGGTAGATATCTCTCTCCATCATTAAATGTGGCAGAATTAAAAAAAAAAAAGATTTACAAGTAGATATAGTGAAAACAAAATTACAAGGCAGAAAACACAAAAGAATCAAGACAATGCTCTAAGTTCAACAGTATTCCATTAGGCTAGAAAACCTGTTAACTTTTGAAAGCCCTAGCAAAATATCACTCTTGTTTATAAATCACTTATTTATCATATGACCACATGTTGAATCCTTTCTTTCCATGTACTGAAGAATCCTACATTCAGCCTTTAAGCATTCTGCATTTCTTTGCCAATCTTGTAGCTGAGTATCTTGTTCCAGTCGACTTTGGTGCGGGTAACAGGAAGTTGCCGGCGCAAGGCTTTGAATGTGGTGTCTGACATTGTTTGATAGTTTTCACTAATTGCTGTCTGCAAAAGATAATTGAAAATAAGTTGAACAGAAACTAGATGTAGTGAAAGGGCATGCTTGAGTCCCCTAAGGACTTACAGGCTGGAAGATTTCTAGTGAGCACCTCTCCAATCTCTGAAGCAGGTTAAGAAGCCCACCTGTATTATTTCTAAAACTAGGGCTATACAGGTAATCCCCTGCTTTTCCAAAGTTTGCTGTACATTGCTTCCCTGGTAGCTCAGATGGTAGAGAGGTAGCAAATCTGCCTGCAATGAAGGAGACCTGGGTTCAATCCCTGGGTTAGAAAGATCCCCTGGAGAAGGGAATGGCAACCCACTCCAGTATTCTTGCCTGGAGAATTCCATGGACAAAGGAGCCTGGCAGGCTGTAGTCCATGAGGTCACAGAGTCGGTCACAACTGAGCGACTACCACTTTCACTTTGCTTTTACCAAAGCAAAAAAAAAAGTGTTCAGCATTTGTTTGGCAGTGAGGCTATTACAGGGACAGGGTGCACCCTGAGCAGTAACAGAGGCCCCACCAAGCTCCTTCCTTGGGAACTACACTCAGCATCTCAGCATCAAGCAAGCCAGAGCTGTGAACTGTGTCTGAGGATCTGAGGAGTATCTCAGTCATTCTGTACATCTGATAGCAAGATGTGTTCTAAGGTAACTGCTTCTCCACTTTACACCATTTGGCCTTGGAAAGGTTTCATAGAGATGCTCTACTTTGGGGTAATGGAGATATATCTGCAGTATCTTCCAATGCCAAAACCTTGACTGTAAGCAGAATGCAAAGTTGCAAGGTCTGCAAAGTCTCCATACTTAGTATCACTGAATAATTATGTATATTTATGTTCAAAGGATAGAAAAGTATAACAAAATGTGTTAAAAGCAAAATCTATATAGATCTATAAATAACAGTTTCAAGTTATCTTACCTGATACTCATTTTCTGCATGTTCTATGATTTTAATAAACTCCTTGGCAGTCTGGGCTTCATTCTAATGGAGGGAAAAATAAGAATTTTAAAAAATCTTAAGCAGTGAATAAAATTCAATAAGCAGTGAATAAAAAAGATACTAAAGAGTAAGTCTATCTTAACTAACATTTGTATAACAATTTAGTTTTTCAAATTTTCCTGTGCACATTATCTTCTTTGATTTTCAAAACAACCCTGTGAAATAGATGTTATTATTGCCACCTCCATTTTACAGATAAGAAAACAGAATTCTTTCAAATAATGACCAAAATTATACAGCCTTTGAATCATAAAGATGGGATCCAAATCTAGGTCCTCATCAAAACAACCCAATTTCTTTCCAATCTACCACAGTATACCCCAAAGACAACACAATGTCTTGAAATTTTTATGCCTTGACAATATCTCTGGTTTAAGATGATATAAACAATGACCTCAGACATATCAATCATATCTTCTAAGTTCATAGGCTCCTCTATTAGCTACTTATGATGTCGAGACAACTAATCACATTTTGCTTTACATGGTTTGGGTACAAAATGAATTTAATGTCACTCTTCCTTTAGCAATTTTAAGTAAACAGAATTAGAGAGGGTGAGATTTAATGTCTAGGGCCACGCCCCAAGATTCTTTCAAAAGAGTCAAAACTACGTTTTATTCATAATAATACTAAGACATAGTTACTTGCTGTTTTTACTTTCATATAGTTTCTGTGCATGTAGTTTCATAGAAGGTATATAATGTGTGACGACTTCATTACTTTTTGAGGGCTAATGTGTGAAGCACATATCCAGCTGTCTTTTATTAGTTTAGACATTACACACTTTGTGAAAATGTAAATTATATTCTTTTCACTAACTTTAACCCAGAAACATACAGCTGTTTTTCATGAAAGTAAAGTTAAGAAGTAATGGGTTTGTTAATGCTATATTTTGCTTTAGATTTTTTTTGGCCACACCAGGGATCTCAATTCACCAACAAGGGATTGAACCCAGGCCTCCTGCAGTGGAAGCATGGAGTCTTAACCACTGGAGTACGAGGGAAATCCCTGTTATTTTTAAATTAAAAAATACATATTTTTAATACTCCTCAATTTTAATTTCTACTAAGGTAGATAGATATAACACACATAAAAGCTATTGGAGAGCGCTCAGTAATTTCTAGGAATATTAAGTACTATAAATGCACGAAAAATTATGTCCCTTCTTTCCAGATATAGTGCACAATACTATTATTGAACATTCCTAAAAATGTTCAGTTTCTCTAATGATATGAATGTATGAATGATAAATCCTATAGGGTTTAGTTTGGCAAACTTTCCTTCCTCCTGGTATTTATCAATTGAAGATACTACTGTCCTTGAGCAAATCTCACAAGAGAGAAAGAAAAAGCAGCATAAATATTCTAAAACCATTATCACTATTCTCAGTCAAAGTCTGTGAACTATCATCAACTAATCAACAAAACTGGTTGGTTATATACTAACAATTATAAGCTGCCAAAAATAAGGACTTACTGAGTAGCACAAGGAATTGTACTCAATATCTTTTAATAACCTATAATGGAAAAGAATCTAAAAAAGAATATATGTAGGGGTGTGTGTGTGTGTGTGTGTGTATGTGTGTATATATATATATATATATGTGTGTGTGTGTGTGTGTGTATATGAATAACTTTGCTATATACCTGAACACAACATTATAAATCAACTATACTCAATAAAAATTAAAAAAAAAAAAGTCTTTTATAAAGTTCTTAAAAAAAAAGCTGCCAAAATCAAAGCAATGAAAACAACCTCCATTTCTAGTGGCAGAATCAGTACTCAGGATCAAAAGATCTAATTTTTTAAAAGAGAAACAAGACACAAGTGAGACATATATTAAATATTCCACACTCACCGAAACAGTTACTGAATCCTGTACATCTTTATGACTAACCAACTGAACATTGCCATCTTCATAATAGTGAACCTGTGTGAGAAAGTTAAGAAATGTAAGTGCTTAGAGCACATAGAAACTTACTGCTTAGAGCACAAATCCATGCCTTCAGCCACCCGCAATCTCACCAACTCTGAGCAAACAATTAATATGGCCAATGGTAATTTATAATGGTGCTTAAAATTCACAGAACACTTAAATTTAAGAATTCTCTTTACTTAGCAGGAAAAACTGATTATTAGTTAATAAACATTTACTATGTGCTTACTGCATTCCAGACACTGTGCTCGGCATTGTGAATAGAAAGATTATAAATAAGATTATGCTCTGAAAAGTATTAAAGTCATTAAACATTAGTTTTTCTCTGTGAAAACCAAGAAATTTTAATGGGTCCTAATCTTTTACACATCTCTCCATATATAATATCATCAGTTTTGATTAAGCAGATCTGACCAGGTGCAGGAAACTGAGGATTAAAGACAGGATTGAAAAACAAATATTCTATTGGTAAATCAGGCTACAAAAATACGTAAGACAAAAGCAGTCCTGAACCTACTGTATAGCACAGGGAACTCTGCTCAGTGTTATGTGGCAGCCTGGATGGAAGGGGAGTTTGCGGGGGAATGGATACATGTATATGTATGGCTGAGTCCCCTTGAGCTGTACACCTGAAACTATCACAACACTGTTAATCAGCTATACTCCAATATAAAATTAAAAGTTTTTTTTTTTTTAAAAGGCAGTCCTGAGGATGTAAGGCAAAGTGGATACTACAATTATTATAACAATTAGCAAGAAAGAGGGTTATCCAAGAGACAGACTAACAATTCAACTAGATGTATGGCTCGGGAAGTTTTAGCAATTTACAAGACAGGTTCAGTCACAGTCACCAAAATTAACAAAACCTTTTCTAGGTTTCATCTGCTAATAAAAATGTCAACATGACTATCATCCACTTAAATCCTTAGAAATTGTCTTCCTGGAGCTATCCTTTTGCTTATAGAATAACCAAGGGTTAAATATCCTAATGACATGTCCACATAACTCTCACTCTGATTTTTAAAAGACACAAATGAAGTAATAAGCCTTTCCTCAAAGTATGATCAGAGAGCCCATGGTTAAAAGGCATAGATGAAGTCCTGGACTTGCCTGGTGGTCCAGTGGTTAAGACTCTACGTTCCTAGTACAGGGGGCATGGGTTCGATCCCTGGTCAGGGAACTAAGTCCCACCTGTGGCACAGTGTGGCCAAAAAATAAATACAATAAAATGCACAGACTCATTCATTAAAGAAAAAGAAAAAAAAAAATGGTTTAAATCAGGTCTGGGTACTGGGTCCTACTGTAAAAGTTTCATCAGAAACTTCTGTGATGTGTGCTCTTAGTTTACAAGTTTGCCTTGGCAAAACTGAAACACAAGTTATTTCCTTCTAGAAGGAAAATAAATTTCCTTGTATAAATTTATAGTAAGCTGCCAGGTTAATAATGCTGATGCCATACTTACAAGAAGTCTAGAGCATAGACATAGTCAACAGATATAGAACAACATATTATCTTAGGTTGGGTTCCCCCAGCAGCAGACCCCAGGGTAAAGATCTGAGAGTTAATAGTTTATTTCAGGTAGTCTCAGGAAGCACTAGTAAGGAAGTGAGATACAGAAGGCAAGGAAGTATCAGGTGCACTAATGAGCACATTACAGCTGCCAAGCACTGGATTTTGGAAGACTATGCAGAACATGCTTTAGAGCTGTCCCACCTGAGGGGTGAAGAAGCTGGCATATTTCCCGACAACTTTTGAATGGCACTAAGGGCTGTGCCAGAGCTGCAGAGGTAACACTTCCAGCTTGCCTTAGCTGAGTTGGGCGTGCTCCTGCAGTTAGGAAAATCTCCCAAGAAGAGAGGTGCAGCTACTTGTAGCAGGAAGTAATAGGTACGTACGAAAAAAGTGGTTATAGATGACATCTACCATGTATGTTTTGATTAAATTATACCATTAAAAAAGGCAACTCTTGCTAACTGTTATTAAAGCAAGAGTTGTAATACAGCTAAATTAGGTATTGACTTTCTTAGTTATCAGTAACTATTTAATCTGACTTTATAGTTAGTTGGGCTCAAGAATTAAATCACCATGAATTCTGAAAGTCAAATTTGTTACGATCAGAAGACTTCAATCTAGCTAGGTATCAAATGAGGTAATAAGCTCCTTATTCACCTGGTGGCATGTCCCGACACCAGCATTAGAACTCTACTCTGCTTGGTTAATCACACTTGGCCATTCTCTCTATTCCTGTTTTATTTATTTGGTTGAAAACCTATCGTAACTATAAATGTAAATAAATAAAATAAGTCCATTTATGAAGCTTTCTTCAGAGCTAAGAGTTAGCAAATATATGTAGACATTTAAATGAGCTTTAAAAGACTCTAAGTAAGTTACAGTAGCTGCTATATAGTCATTTCTTAATAACTAGTTATTTTCTTCTTTTCTAGAACTGCTATTTGATAATTCCTAGGAAGATCTTAGGTTATTTTTGAAAGAGAAAAATAACAAGCAAGCAGTACATGTCACATGACTGTCCTTTATCAACCCAGAAGAGCTCTGTTTAACCACAGTACTTCCCCGGGAAGGAGACCTCTGTTTCTATTTACCATCTAGCTCCCTTTGCATCTACAAATAGTTGTTCCTTATTTCTAATGTCAGAGCAAATATCAACTTGCATGTTTGTTTTAAAGATGTGATGTTTTAACATGACCTATTAACATACTGGGATCTCACCTGAATCTTAAGTACTCCAACCACCTGGGCTGTAGGTGGTGTGATGGTGAACTTCCATTCTGATCTCCAGCGACCATTCCTATGAAAACACACACACAACCGTGGAATTAGCAGTAAGAAAGAAGTGGTCTGACACTGAGGCAGAGAATTCGGGAAAGAAGAAAAACAGAAACAAGTCATTTCGAGTTTGATAAATCCAAGGCTCTATCCACTCAAATGTAAGTTTTGTATCCAGTGGCCTAATCATAAGCTTTCCCTAAGTTATTTGACTTTCACTTTTCATTCTTTTTATCTTGGAGTAGAAAACCACGCCTATTCTGCTCATGGGAAGCTTTTCCACAAACACATGGATAGGCCACTGAGTTATGCAATAACTCAAATATTATTAAACAAACCCAAGTAAAACTCAGACTTTCCACAGGGTACTTTATTAATCACTTATTTTCACTCAATGTAACAGCAACATTTAAAAGATAAATTATAAAATCTTAGAATTAAAAGAAATCTAAATGATCACATCCAAATGCCTCACTCTGCGGTAGGGAACAAATAACTTACTCTAATCTAGTTAGATTAGGAAACCAAGTCTCATCTGCTGGTTTGGTTTCCTTTCTATATAAACATATAGATTAAAAAAGAGGAGAATATCTGCTTTCTTACCAGAAGTTTTTAGGCTGAAACTGGTGGCTTTCAATACATGCAATAATGGTCTGTTGCCCATCTATAGTTTTAGCATAAACCTATTATTAAAAAAAAAAGAAGTTAGATTCTTGAAAACATATTTAAACAACAAATACTATACAAAAGCAATATGCTAAATCCTTGGGGGAGATGAAGAATCAAACAGGATGAGCTTACATACTCACAAGAATTCATGGAATAGGAACACAAACCACATGTTAAGGTCTAGGGCAGACAGTGGTACAATGAATACAGAAGGAAATACTACTCCTGGTTTAGGGTACAAGAGAGGTACCAGTTAGAATGGGCCTTACAAGACAGATAAGACTGTGATAAGGAGAGATGGAGAATAAAGATGAATAAGCAGTTCAGGGAGGAAACAGAGGGCTGATCCACAAATGAGTAAATGGTAATTAGTTCCGTCAGGTCAGAGGATGTGTATGAAGTGGAACTGTGGGAGATAATACAGGATTAGACTTAAGTCATGTGGTAGTAGATGTAAGGTAAGAAGACTGGACTTTATTCTACATGCAGTGGACAGAAACCAAAACAACATGACCAGAACTGTTATTTTTGGAGAATAATCAATATTGGCATACAGGGTAAAACCTGAGAAAAGTTCAAAGTTAGGAGGCCACAGAATTAATTTAGGCAGTAAATTAGGGTCCTATCAATGAATATAAGGATCCACAAGTACAGTCAAAATTCTGGCAATATATTGCAAATCAAGGGCAAGAGAAAGGAAGGTACCAAACTGTTTCCATGCTTGGATGCCTAGAGAAAGACTGGTGTCATTAACAGATTGGAAAGTTCAGATGGAGATGTCCAGCTAGGAGGTGGAAACACCAACTGTTCCTTAGTGTAGGACAAATGAACAAAAATGTGATCACTAAGGAAAAGAAACAATAAGAGCCTTTTTTACAGTCCACAAAACATTTTTATATTTATTTTCCTTTTGTTCTAATAAATATAGTGAAACACATTGTTATTATGTTTAGATGATAAAATTGAAGTTTGTAGAGCTTCTTGCCCAAGGTCATTCAGAAAGTGGCTAAGGTAGAACCCAAATTCACAGGTTGTCTGACACCAAATTCTACAACCTCCCCTACATTAAATAAACTATAAGTTTTTAAGAAAGAGAAATATAGTGATGGGGAATGCCTACATTTATAAAAGTAAGGGGGATGACAAGAAATAAGTAGAGACAAAATAAGAATAATTATAGGGAGACTTCCCTGGTGGACCACTTTGTAAGACTTCTGCTCCCAATACAGAGGGCCTGGGTCCAATACTTTGTCAGGGAACCAGATCCCACATGCCGCAACTAAAGATCCTGCGTACCACAACTAGGACCCAGTGTAGCCAAAAAATAAATAAATAGAAACTCTTTAAAAAAAGGAATAATTAGAAGGTACTGACATAGCAGTCTAGGGAAAGATAATTTCCAGAAGTTAGCTGACTGGCCTCAGTGTGAAATGCCATACAAAAGTCAAGGACCAAGAAAAAAGGACACTGGGTCAGGTAATTCAGGAACCATTAGTTCACCTCGGAGAGCAGTTTCTGTAGAGTACGGACTGAAGTCAAAATTCATAGAGTCAAGAAGTAGGAGCAGAATGCTCCCTGGTTTGCTTGTACAGTAGAGAGAGAGAGAGAGAGAGAGAGAGAGAGATGAGGGAAGGGAGAGGTAGAGAAAAGGGAGAAAGGGGAAAGTGGAAAGAGAAGGAAGAGAAGTAACTTGCAGGAGTTACTATTTTGACTAAAGAAATGTCTTCCCTCCCACCCTACTTAAGCACAGGAGAAATAAAAATATTTCTAGGTAAAGAGAACTATTTATCGGAAGAGAAAATGAAGTCACAATTAGACATCTTGAAGTAGATAGGACTGTATGAAATCAAAAACATGGATCTTTCTTCCTCAGATGGAAGTACATGAAAGACTTCTGAGTGTGGAAAGAAGAGAAATAGAAAGATTTCATGTCATTCTTAATCCTATTAAAATGTGAGGGAGGAGATGCCTGTCTAAGGACAACAGGAAAGTTTTGGAACACAGTACCACTGATCCTTGAACAACATGGGTTTGAACTACTATTCAACAGTAAATACTACAAGTGCTACATAATCCACCATTACTTTGCCAACAAAGGTCCGTCTAGTCAAGGCTATGGTTTTTCCTGTGGTCATGTATGGATGTGACAGTTGGACTGTGAAGAGAGCTGAGTGCTGAAGAACTGATGCTTTTGAACTGTGGTGTTGGAGAAGACTCTTGAGAGTCCCTTGGACTGCAAGGAGATCCAACCAGTCCATTCTGAAGGAGATCAGCCCTGGGTGTTCTTTGGAAGGAATGATGCTAAAGCTGAAACTCCAGTACTTTGGGCACCTCATGCGAAGTGTTGACTCATTGGAAAAGACTCTGATGCTGGGAGGGATTGGGGGCAAGAGGAGAAGGGGACGACAGAGGATGAGATGGCTGGATGGCATCACTGACTTGATGGATGTGAGTCTGGGTGAACTCCGGGAGTTGGTGATGGACAGGGAGGCCTGGCGTGTTGCGATTCACGGGGTCGCAAAGAGTCGGACATGACTGAGCGACTGAACTGAACTGAACATAATCCACCACTGGTTGAATCTGTGGTGGGATGAAGAACGGTGGATATAAAAGGACCTTGGACATGGAGGGTCTCCTATGAATTATACTCAAATTTTCAACTGCACAAAGGTTGGTTATCCCAATCACTGCACTGTTCAAGGGTCAACTGCATACATAAAAATACCAAGGATTATTGAGATAAAATTAAGAATTACTAAGCAGGACAGCTGAGGATATAAAACAGTAGACACTCTTAGAATACCTTCTGTAGCTCATTTTTTAGCTAAGAGAAGTGAAAAGGACATGGTGGGGTTACTCAGTGTGGAAGCTCTCCAAATTAAGAAATGAGTAGTGAAAATTTTTGAATAGGTAACAAATGATAAGTTGAAAGTATATTTAAGAATGAAAAGTCAATTTTCTAAAAAAGTGTGTGTCATGTCTCTCCTTGCCATACTAGGTTCCAAAATTGAGTTCTGTGCTTATCTATCATACTGTGTTTTTTCTATTTTTTAAAAACAAAAAAATAAGAAAAACAAACATAATGATAACCAGTATTTATGTACAGCATTATGCATTAATAATCTAACCAACATTTTTCTTAAAAATGTCACAATTTTACAAAGGGAAAACTGTTAGAACCAAAATTTATCTTTTTTTCCCCACCAAAAGATATTAAAAGAAAGTTAAAATTACCTTTGATTTCTAAAGAGCTATTTGGTTCAAATAGTTTTGACTATCCAATTAAATCACTTATGTAGAAGTAGCTTTGTAAAAAATTCTTTTTGATGAGTGTAAGGCCATTTCTTAAATAAGACAGGTGTGAAACAGGATTCACTGAGATTTAAAATTTTTATGCACTGGGGAACTCCCTGGTGGTCCAGTGGTTAGGACCTGGTGCTTTCCCTGGCGTGGTCTGGGTTCAATCCCTGGTGGGAGAACTAAGATCTTGCAAGTACTGTGGCATGGCCAAAAAATTACAAATAAATAAATTTTTATGCACTGGGATTTTAAGAAAGAATTTTCCATATAAAATGTCCTATTTATACTCCTTTCAAAAATAATTTAGGGAATAAAATGCAGAAGAGACTGTAACTAAGAAGAGATGTCTGTGGCTGGCCAAAGCCTCCAAATGATAAGGTAAATATAAGAAATAAAGCTCTAATAATGAAGCAGGCAGATACTTAACAGTACAGAAGCCATTGGAATAATGATCTTTCACATAGGCCCTTAAAGCACTGTCACAGGATTCTCTCCAAGACTTTAGACCTCCGTCTGCTTCTTCTGGCTGGGGGTCACTTGCTTCTTTCCGTAAGTGATCAAACTTAAATGAAATTTTGTTTCTTGGATCTAAAAATCTGCTATTACCCAGGTCACCGTGTTCTGTAATTAAGACCTTCCAAAGAATAATTACAAAGTTAGGCAATTGTAAAAAAAAGACAGTTCTTGTCACATTTTACAAAACAAACAAAAATTCTAGAGGCAATTAACTCTTCATTTAGTCAGATTGCTCTTTCATAAATTTTTCAATCAACCTGTATTTTTATAAAAATATGATCTTTGGGGTAAAGTCAACTCTAAACGGACATTTCTCCCATCCTAACAATATCCTTCACATTTTGGTTTCTATAACATACAATCTATACAATTAATATACAACCTATGCATACACACATAACTGTAATAATAATTTAAAAGTATACTTCTGCATTTCTTTTTCACATATTTCATGAATTTCTTCCAGTCATTACACTTAGCACTTAAAACAGGTAATACAATCAATCATATGATTCAAAAGTGAAAAAAAAATTAAAGTGAAATCTTTTTCTCACCTCCATCTACCATTCACCAAATTCCCAACATATTCCCCCTTCCCCACGAAGGTAACTGATTTTATTAATTTAGAGCAAGAATTGTCTTTGGCAAGCTATGTATGAGGTGCCATTTGTTTTTGTAAATAAAGTTTGTTGAATACAGCCCCACTTTTTTTTTTTTTTTGTATTGTCTATGGCTGCTTTCCTGCCGCAAGAGCAGTGCTGAGTAGTCTAGGCTGACTCTTTCCTGCAAGGCTGAAATATTTACTCTCTGACCCTTTACAGAAAAAATTTGCCAATTTCTGATTTAGATGATTCTTTTGGTGTTGATTTAGATGATTCTTTTGGTGTTTCTTTTCTTTTTTAATGAATACAAGTGTATTCTAATTCTCTACCCCTTTCTTTTAAACAAAAACTAGAATACTATACTGTACTGATGTATCTAAGGCAATCTTTCCATATTAGTGCTTATGGAACTTCCTTGTTTTTTGTTACAGCTATGTATGATTCCATTGTATAGATATACAAAATTTATTCAACTAGTCTCCTATTAATGGATAGCTTGGATAGTTTCTAATCTTTTGCTGTTATGAACAATATTGCAACAAATGTCCTTTTATGTACAAGTTATGAACATGTGCCAAGCAAACCTGTGCTATAAATTCCCTGAAACAGGACAACTGGGTCAAGGGTAAACACATAACTGATAGAGACTGACACACTGCCCTCTATCATAGAATGTAGTACCAAGTTACAAGCTCATCAGCAGTAGAAATCTTAACCTGCATGTCTTTTCCCTTTAAAAAAAGAGGTCTTTTGTATTTCCACTTTGGTGAACTATTTGTACCTAACCTTTGCCCACTTTTATACCAAATCTTTGTCTTTTTCTAGTTGAACTATAGGGAGATTATCCTTTTGCCTGGGTTTTTAATTCCACATATTTCCCCCTAACTTACATTTGTCTTCTGACACAGTTACTATTTAAAAATAAAGTCTCTTTAAAAAAAGAAAATTATTTGAGAAGAATTCCTACTCTTGAGATTTCTATCCTTATCACCAACCTATCTTTAAAAAACCTTGTTTATAATAGTAGGAACCATACATAAAACAATTTCCTTAGTCTTACCTTCATAAAGCTTTCTCATTATAATTTTACAACTTTTGTAACTCAAAGGCAAACACATTCACATTAAAATTTTAATTTGTACTTCCTTAATTACTATTAGTAGGTAATCTAACACTTTTAAAGTTTGCTTTGTATTTTCCAGTTGAGTTCAGCTGGTTCATATTTGTTGCTCATTTATCTACTGAACTCTTGACATCATCCTAGGGTACTTGAATAACCTTTTTATTATGTTTAAGATACATATTTTCTCCCTTTAAAATTTTATTTTTAAAACCTTTTTATTTTGTAGAAGTAAAAAATACTTTCTAGCTTTTTAAATGTTTTATCATTATTCAAGTTATGAATCTTTTGTCATTTCCTACTAAATTTTTATGTTTAAAAATTAGTTAAAAAAAAAATTAGTTAACCTTTAGGATTCCCTAAGTGGTCTAGTGGTTGAGAGTCCACCTTGCAATGCAGGGGACACTGGTTCGATCCCTGGTCCAGGAAGGTCCCACATGCCTCAGGGCAACTAAGCCCATGTGCCACAACTACTGAAGCCCAAGTGCCTAGAGCCTGTGCCCCAAAACAAGAGAAGCCACCACAACAAGAAGCCTGCACACCGCAACTAGACAGAAGCCCCCACTTGCCGCAACCAGAGAAAGCCCTGGCACAGCAGTGACGACCCATCACAGCCAAAAGTAAATAAATAATTAAATATTTTTTAAAAATTAGTTAACCTTTAAACTACATTTGGAATTACTCTAGGTATATAGCTGGCTTTGGAAATCAAAGTTAAGGTTAATCTTACACATTTAATCAATTATTTCCTTTTCTGTTTTACAGTACTTAGATTAAGGCTCTACTATCATTTCTTTATGTCTTTATGTTTGCTGGCATTAATCTACCTTCGTTGTTGTTCTTGATCAGAATAATTTTGTATGGTCTATTACAATTTTCATAGGAATTGTATAGAATCTATTTGAAAAAGCTTCCCATATTATTTTTCTTATTCAGACAAACTTTTATATTTTTTCCAAAATGTGGCATTTAAGTCTATTTAATTTTCCATTTATTTCTCCAATTAAGATGTGTGGGGGTAGTAAACTGTATGACAGACAGATTCTTGCTAGTTTCTATCCAATATCCATTCGTCTCCCTTTTCCTTACTAACAGAATCTTAAAGGTTTTTCAAGGCAATGTGTCCAACTAAAAAGACAACACTTCTCAAAATGATAAAGTGATATGCATTCTGGCAATAATTTATCAGTGGAAGTTGCTCCTGGAACAGCCAATAGCACCTCTTGCACCTTCCTCCTTCTTCCTTCATGAAACTTGGATTCAGAGCGCAGAGATGGATCAGCTATTTTGAGACCACAATAATGAAAACCATACATAAGGATGGCACAATAGAGAGCTAGAAGCAACTTGGGCCTCTGATGATACAGAGCCGCCGTGTGTGCCTGCATGCATGCTAAGCTGCTTCAGTCATGTCCAACTCTGTGCGGTCATATGGACTACAGCCCACCAGGCTCTTCTGTCCATAGTATTCTCCAGGCAAGAATACTGGAGTGGGTTCCCACACCCTCCTTCAGGAGGGAGCTGCCATAACATCCCTAAATATTACCTCTAGACTTCTTATGTGACAAAAAATCTGTATTATGTTAACCCACTGCAGCTGATTTCCTATTATATGCAGTGATGGCATCTACTTTATTAACTCAGATGTCTTTCCATATTTTCCTTTTATGTCTAGGTAATGTGTTGTTGTGGCTAAGAATGTGATCTCTTTTTGACCACATTTTTAAGCTGGCTACCACATGTATATGGGACTGTTCTTATGTATCTGCAAACAGACCTTATTTATTATTTCAATAATTCTGCCGTTATTAGTAAAGTATACAATGTCAACTGTAAGAAATATTTATCATTTTTCTTGTCTTTTCTTGTCTTTATACTTATAAAGTATAAAGTAAATACTTGTAAAGTAAACTTGTAAAGTTGTAAAGTATACTTGTAAAGTAAAAACCAGTATTTTCTTGTCTTTTATACTTATAATTAATCTATTTTCACTGAAAAAGATAAGCACAAATATAAACCAAAACAAATAAAAAACAACAAACAAAACAAATTACAGTAATCCTGTGATCCCAACATAGAGAGTTAACATTTTGGTATGTATTTTCCTACATTTCAATTTCTATGCACATCTATATACTACTTTATTTCTTTTCTTTCTTATTACTTTTATTTCTGAGTCTTAAGATGCATACATTCCCCTCATGATTTAACATTTCATAAAACGGGATGCATCTTATAGTGACAGCATCTTAAAACTGTCATAATTTAACTGACAAGTATTTTCACTTTCTTAATGGCACATAAAGTAAGATGTACCTTTCACAGAATTTAAGATGCAAATTCTAATAAAATTGTTCATTTACATATTTATTTAAAAAATAAACTAGCACAACACTACCTGCTGCTTCATGTTTTAGTTTAATATATCATAAACATATTTCCAGTTCAATATTTCTATCAGGTTTTAATGGTTACACAGGATTTTGGCCTACAGATACTTAATTTAATACTGGACATTTAGACTGCTCCCAATTTTTCACTATCATAAACCCTGATTCAAATAATCTTTTTTACACATTTATATACTTATTTCCTAAGATAAATTCTTTGGACTTGTGGGTTCAAAGGGGATTCAGACTGTGAAAAGGTATCTGCCATTTGATGCCATACTACCTTTGAATTGTACATTAATGAATCTGAAAAGCCCTGTCATGTAATGTTAATAACTGTGGGGAAAAAAGGGGAATATGTATTTACTTTGTTCCTGTATCTGAACAGGAATCCTTGTTTTCCTATTAAATATAATGTCTTCTGTTATTCTTACCAAGGAGAATTAGGGACAGCTGGAAAGCTTATGTAAAACTTAATTCCTTTTACTTTCATTGTTCTTTTGCTAGGGACAATTCTCTCTTCAAATAAACTCCTATTTTCAGAGGGAGGAAGAATTTCCTAATATGTAGAATATTTACAAAAGCTAAGACGTGAATCTACTCAGCATTTTATCTTCAGACATCTGTTTTACAGTATTTCTACTACCTTCCAGGTATAGTGTATCTAAGAGAAATAACTGTTACCTGATCTTCATATCCTTCTATCTTCACAGGCGTGAACTGATCCATGTTATACTGGGCAAACGCACTGTTTTGTTTTTTTTAAAAGGAAGAGGGAGAGAAACCAATTATATATAAGTAAGTATAAAAGGTAGTTCAGGGAATTCCCTGGCAGTCCAGTGATTAGGACTCCATGCTTCCACTGCAGGGGGCATGGGTTCAATCCCCAGTTGGGGAACTACAATCCTGTATGCCATGTGACACAGCGGGGGTGGGTGGGGGATGGGGGTGGGGGTGGGGGAAGGTAGTTCACAGAACAGTGAAAGAGAATATGTAACTGGGGTATCATTCATTATAGAAATTATAGTGATTCTGTGCAAATTTTAGGTTTGCAGAATCTGGTCCCAAAATGAATTTTAAAAAAACAAAAAACAGTATTGGACAGGGCAGAAGATTATTTCCCAAGTAGCAGTTCTTAAAATATTTTCTACAGCTAAAATCTAAACCAATTATGTATCACACCAAATGCCTTTATAACAATTATTTGTTGCTCTGCATCAAAAAAGACTTGTTCCATCTCCCCACCCCATCTCTGCCCAGTCATTATCCAACTCTGGTTTCCTCTTTAGGAAGGAACTGTGAGCCAAGTGGATAGACAGTAACTAAAAGAGCACTTTGTACTGAAGAGTAAAGCAGAGTAGTGATAAAGCCAGAGAACAGGAGGCCCTAAAAGCTAGACAGTGTTTAAGATTTAAAAGAGACAAGAAAATCAACCAACCAACCACCAATTTAATGTTTTTGAGGATAAGGACAAAATGAAAATGATATTCTAAATCAATGACTGGATAGAATAATCATGTAATTATTCTTTGGTTAACTCTATTAAGGTACTTTCTCAGCATCTGCTATTCTTGGCAATGTGAGAAATATCATCACTTAGTACCAGCCTAATCTTTCTACAACTGGCAGTTATAAAAAAAATTCAGCATGAACAAAAAGAACTACAGAAGAAAATGTAATAGCTAACATTAAATTCTGTTGAGCAGAGAAAAAATACCTGAGCAAAAATAAAAATAAGACCATACATAATAAACTTTAAAGAAATAATGTTTGGAGGGAACATGTTTTCTCCAAGGGGGAGAAAAACAACTAAAAAAAAAAAAACAAAATAAAACAACTGCTTTATTTTGAAGTATTTTAAACTGTTTTCAGGGTACTAGTTTATTATCAACATAGTTTACCCAATATTACAATAACAAGAAAGTGGATTTAGAAAGATACGTACTGTGCAGCCCCTTCCCTGAGGAGATTATCATTGTTAAGTAGTAGCCGGACATCTGAGGAGGAAAACAATGTTAAAGATGTTAAAATTCAAATGTTCAATAGAAGGCAAACTTGAGAAATTTTAGCAGATTTCTAGATTAGATTTCTAGAAAATCAGGCTTTGGAAGATTAGTTATGGATACCCCCTGGTGGCTCAGATGGTAAAGCGTCTGCCTACAATGCGGGAGAACCGGGTTCGATCCCTGGGTTGGGAAGATCTCCTGGAGAAGGAAATGGCAACCCACTCCAGTATTCTTGCCTGGAAAATCCCATGGACAGAGGAGCTTGGTTGGCTACTGTCCATGGGGTCGCAAAAAGTCGGACACGACTGAGTGACTTCACTATGTATGTATAATATATATTTGAAATTCTAAAAATGTACATACACAAACAAATGTTAACAATGTTCTCAGATTTGCATAGATTTGTGATATAATAATCCAACAATAAATTCTCATGGAGTTTGATTACAGCAAACGAAAAACATGGTTTATAGAAAGTTAAAGTTAGGACTGATCATTTATATCTAAAGAATCCTTTTAAAATAGATTAATTGTAGGCTTTTCTGTAACAGACCAAAAGAGCTGGGCACAATTCAGTCAGTGGCAGAGAAATTGCTGAACATATTTTCCTCGGAGCATCTAATGCAGGGCCTACAATCTTTTCAAAAAGCTGTGTATCAAGAGTCCAGTCACTTCTCCTTTGGAAGAGGAGGGTCCTTGTTACTAAGAAACTACCAAGAATTAACTCCAAGTGTGTGTGTGTGTGTGTGTTTTCAGTTGCTCAGTCATATTCGACTCTTTGAGAAAACGTGCACTATAGTCCGCCAAGAGAGAAGGCTAACTATAAGGCAAAGGCAATTGACTCTTAGAGCTTTTGAAAGAAGGGGCTGGCAGAGGTCAATGTGTAGCATTCCAATAAATACCAGCTGTCATGTCATAAGTAGCTTGCCAATTCTTAATCTAATGCTTTGGTATCAATTATTCTCACAATAGTCCTATAAAGTACATTTAATTGTCAGAAATAAAACAAGGTACTTATTTTATAAAGGCCACTAATTTTTAAGTCAAGAATTTATCTGAGCTAATCAGTTAAAGTTCAAGTTGCAGGAGAATTTCTAAAAGCTCTGTTGTTGAAAATTTACACTTGGTCAATATGGAAGACAGACTAGGCAAAGAAAGGCTGCATTTGTTTTCCTTGTTAGTGCTCAAATATTCAAAACAAGTCATAAAGAAGAAAGTCTTGATTTACTTCTTTTGTGTTATTTTACTCCTTGTAAATAACATTCAGATTTCTCTTAGTTGTTTTTCCTCTGCATCATTAATTTTACCAGTGGAGATTATTGATTGTTCCACAATTTGTGGAGATCTGAGCCAGGTGCAAATGAACATCATACAGTTCCCCGCACTAAGGAGGTAACCTTTTAATGTAAAAGTAGAATTTCAAAATAAATGTTTGCTAAACTGAACCAAGATGCACAAAGATTATGATTTTACTTAAGGGGAATTTTAAGATGAATCAGTTTACAACTTAAAATGAGATTATGATGATTGACATTAACACAGTTATAATGCCTCATTTACATTTTTTATTCTGTAAGCTGTATTACGACAGTAAATAGTATGGAAGGTTGTAAATATACTGGAATGCTGCTGCTGCTGCTGCTAAGTCGCTTCAGTCGTGTCCGACTCTGTGCGACCCCATAGACGGCAGCCCACCAGGCTCCCCCATCCCTGGGATTCTCCAGGCAAGAACACTGGAGTGGGTTGCCATTTCCTTCTCCGAAATATACTGGAATAGTGGTTCTCAAATTGGCTGTGACTCAGAATCACCTGAAGGACCTAATAAAGCAGATTACCCATTCCAACCCAGATCTAACTAATCTTAGAAGGATGACAACACTGCTGCTGCTAAGTCACTTCAGTCGTGTCCGACTGTGTGATCCCATAGACGGCAGCCACCAGGCTCCCCCGTCCCTGGGATTCTCCAGGCAAGAACACTGGAGTGGGTTGCCATTTCCTTCTCCAATACATGAAAGTGAAAAGTGAAAGTGAAGTCGCTCAGTTGTGTCTGACTCTTAGCAACCCCATGGACTGCAGCCCACCAGGCTCCTCCATCCATGGGATTTTCCAGGCAAAGTACTGGAGTCGGGTGCCATTGCCTTCTCTGATGACAACACTGGAATCTGTATATTTAACAAGCTTCCCGGATACAGTCAGTTCAGCCCCAATGGCTCTAAAAATTGTCCTACACTATGGCACTTCTTGAGTAAAAGCACTGAAGAGATTTAAGCTATGATCTATAATGATAGATATAAAACTATGAAATTTAATATTGTTTATATTATAAAATTAATGATAATGGTAAAATTAATGATGCAGAGGAAAAACAACTAAGAGAAATACAAATGTTATTTACAAGGAGTAAAATAACACAAAAGAAGTAAATCAAAACTTTCTTCCTTATGACTTGTTTTGAATATTTGAGCACTAACAAGGAAAACAAATGCAGCCTTTCTTTGCCTAATCTGTCTTCCATATTGACCAAGTATAAATTTTCAATTGGAGAAGGCAATGGCACCCCAATCCAGTACTCTTGCCTGGAAAGTCCCATGGATGGAGGAGCCTGGTAGGCTGCAGTCCATGGGGTCGCTAAGAGTCGGACACAACTGAGCGACTTCACTTTCACTTTTCACTTTCGTGCATTGGAGAAGGAAATGGCAACCCACTCCAGTGTTCTTGCCTGGAGAATCCCAGGGACGGGGGAGCCTGGTGGGCTGCCGTCTATGGGGTCGCACAGAGTCGGACACAACTGAAGCGACTTAGCAGCAGCAGCATGAAATTTAATATTGTTTCTACCTTGATCAATACTGAACTACTTTAAATCTTTTTCACATAAGATAGGTATCCTAATATACGGGGGTCTTAAGAGCATGCTTTTGATGCAGATCTAGGTTTAAATCCCTGCTCTGACACTTACCAGCTGGGTGATAGGGTGATATTGGATAAGTTATTTTAACCTCTTTGAATTGTGATTTCCTTAGCTATAGCTATAATGTTGTAAGGATTAAGAGAGACAGCAAACACTCAATAAGTGCTTATAAGTGATTAAAGAGGGTCTGAAACAACTAAGTACTAATCTTTACTCACCATTGAATACTTCATTGAATTCCCCTGGCGGTGCATGAGTGATAAATTTAGCAGCTATGCGTACCTAAAGACAAATAAAAGTTACAGTAAAAGAATTATGAAGAGTAGCATATAAGATGGGAAGGAATTAACAGACAACAAAATTTTTATCACATCCCTTGAAATATAATTTCCTGTTTAAATCCTACTGGTTAGCAGCCTTCAGATTCTCCTTTCACAAGACATCTCAAAGTGTTTATTATCCATACAGATTTGTTCTAATTTGGGGATATACATGCTGCTTTACTTCTGAATTTTTCTTTTTAAAAAGCTGAAAAATCAATTTTGGTCAAAATATA